>NC_056627.2:132305134-132626499 GCF_002870075.4 Lactuca sativa | reverse complement strand
GTCCACAATCACCCATATGGCGTCTACACCCCTCGCCGTCCTAGGTAACTTCGTCACGAAGTCCATAGTGATCTCTTCCCATTTCCACAGGGGAATGGGTAGTGGCTGTACCTTGCCATGAGGCCGCTGATGTTCGGCCTTGACCTTCCTGCAGGTCAAGCACCACTCCATGAACCAGGTGATCTCCCACTTCATGCAGGGACACCAATAACTCAGCCTCAAGTCTCTATACATTTTCGTAGCCCCTGGATGTGTAGAGAACTTGGACTTATGTGCCTCCTCTAATATCCTTTGTCTCACTCCCCCAGTCACTGGTACCCACACTTGGGCACAGTATGTCAAAAGGCCACAACTATCCTTAACAAACAAAGGATTTTGTCCCCGAATCCACTCTATCTTCCAATTGTCCTTCTTCACTCCCTTAACCTGGGCCTCTTTGATCATATCAAACAAAGGAGAAATCATTGTCATCCTAATACAAATGTTCCTAATCGGGGACCCTTCCGTTTTGCTGCTCAAAGCATCGGCCACCATGTTGGACTTCCGTGGATGGTATAGGATCTCACAATCATAATCCTTCAGTGCATCCAGACACCTCCTTTGTCGTCAGTTGAAGTTCTGCTGGTTCATCAAATACTTCAAAATCTTATGATCAATATAGATGGTACAACGCACTCCATACAAGTACTGCCTCCAAATATCGAGGGCAAACACCACTGCCCCTAATTCTAGGTTGTGAGTGGGGTAGTTTGCCTCATGAGGCTTCAACTACCTCGAAGCGTACGCTATCACATGCCTCCTTTGCATCAGTACCACACCTAACCCTGAGATTGATGCATCACAATACACCACCAAAGCATCCATCCCCTCAGGTAGTACGAGAATCAGAGCCTCACATAATCTCTGTCTTAGGGCCTTAAAAGCCAACTGCCGGTCCGGGCCCTACCGAAATGTCACATTCTTCTTGGTCAAGCGGGTCAAAGGCACAACGATCTTAGAGAAATCCTAGATGAATATTCGATAGTACCCCGCTAAACCCAAGAAGCTACGAATCTCTGATGCGTTCTTTGGTAATTCCCACCGCATTACAGCCTCAACCTTGGCTGGATCAACCGAAATACCCTCCTGATTGATGATGTTCCCTAGAACCCCTCTCGCAACCAGAAATCACACATGGAGAACTTTGCATAAAGCTTCTCCACCCTCAGAGTCTCCAATACCTTCCTTAAATGCTGTTCATGATGCTCCCTGGTCTTAGAATAGGCCAATATATCATCAATAAAAATGATCACCGACCGATCCTGCATCGGTCTGCACACTCTGTCATGAGATCCATGAACGTTACTAGAGCATTGGTGAGCCTAAATGGCATCACCACAAACTCATAGTGTCCATACCGGATTCTGAAGGCTTTCTTCGGTATATCCTCATCCTGAATCCTCATCTGATGGTACCCCGACCAAAGATCAATCTTGAAAAACCAAGACGCACTCTGAAGCTGATCAAGCAAATCATTAATCCTTGGCAACGGATAACGGTTCTTCACCGTTAGTTTGTTCAGCTCTCGGTAATCAATGCACATCATGTGTGATCCATCCTTCTTTTTCATTAACAGGATCGGTGCTCCCCACGGGGAGCTGCTCGGATGTATGAACCCTCGGTCTAGCAGCTCCTGAAGCTTTGTCGATAACTCATGCATCTCGGGCGGTGCCAACTAGTTCTGTGTCTTTGCTATTGGAGCGACACCCGACACCAAATCAATTCGGAACTCCACCTGCCTCACCGGAGGAACTCCTACTAGCTTTTCTGGGAAAACATCCCGAAATTCCTATACAACCGGCACACTGCCCACATCCGTCGTCGTCTCAACCCTCATATCTGAGATATAAGCCAGAAATCCCGTACATCCCTACTACAGAAATCTCCTAGCCCTCGTAGCTGAACATATAGTTGGCCCCTACGAGGCTTTCTCACCATGTATAACAATTTCTCCCTCGCTTTGCGTTCGAACCCTAACCGACTGGCGCTCGCAATCAATCATGGCCCCATTGGCCCCCAACCAATTCATCCTAACAATCACCTTCAACCTTCGCAACTGTATCAGGACTAGATCCACACGAAACCTCTCGCCCAACACATTTAGGATGCAATCATGATACAACCTTGCAGCACTCATAGTGCGGTCATCTGCAGTCTCTACCTCGAGTGGAGAATCCAAAGTTCCCAACACGTCCCAGAACTTCTTGCTAAGTTCAAGGGACACGAACGATCGGGTAGCACCCGAACCAAACAAGACATGAGTAGACCTACCATTGACCAAAAAGGTCCCTATATAAGCTTAGAGTACACATAAGTCATACAAATAATAAGAACATAGAATAATAGACATGTGCCAACCATAACATTTGGCACTGCCCAAGCCTCCTCGGTACTCAGCTGAAATGCGCGACTCTTCACCGTCGGGGCATCCACCTTAGCAGGGCGGCCATCGGTGATCCTAACTATGGCGGGTGCAAGCACCGCCACTACTCCTCCCCCTCCCTGCAACCTCAGACATTTGGCCTTTTTATGGCCAGTCTGGTTGTAGTGGAAACATATTGTCACACCCCAAAACCAAGAACGGTGGAAACGTTCTGGGGCGGAGGACGTCATGTACAGTATCACAACAATGTAAAGTAGTAAACAAGCAACAACATCATCCATTGCATTAATAATAGAATTATTATACAAGTGTGTTCTGTCAAATTTTGATAAACACTAAAGCATAAATCAAAATGAAGGATGAGTCTTGAACAAGCTCCATCTTCCCTAGTCCTTGCATCGGTACCTGTCTATGATGACCTGAGGATACAAGTAATTTTGAAAGTGAGTATCAGCTTTGAAGCTAGTGAGATCATAAGGATTTTAGTGTCTTAATTTGTATGTAAGAATTTGTATGTAAGAATTTGTAAATATTGAAAATGTATGTAAACCGTAAGTATTGAAAATGTATGTAAACCAACTGTAAACGTTTGAAAAACTCTAGAAATCCCTATGATTCCTACTATTATAACAGGGAGTCTTCTACCAAGACTTAACTGATCTTTATGTAGCCTTCTACCAAGGCATCTAGTGTCTGTGTGTGTGTCTCTAGTAAGAATGTGTATTTTCCCAAGTCTGACTATCATTAACCAAAAATATAGTTTCTACATTACCGTGCGTCGTGTGAATGTTCACGAAGTGAATGTAATGGGAAAAGAAATAGTACTATGGTGTAGTGTCGAACTACAACCGTACCTATTACCTTAAATCAAGGGTAATACTTCCAAGTACTGTTGTATTTGATATAAATAAGTACATCGGTACTCAACTGCCTTATTTGAGGGATAAGGTATAATGTGATGTCTAGATCCCAGACTATACGCTCCCCTATCAAAGGGATTTTGGGACCTACCCACGACCACTGCATGTATGCAAGACGGGAGCATCCACATTACTACGATCATGTATACTCGATATAACTATCACAATTGCATTGTGATTCATCAGTATAGTTAGATCCTGAACTGGTTCCGTGCTATAGCACCTAGTGACGTCTGTTCTATGTATATGTAAGCGTACTCATGTAAGTGTGATCATGTAATTGTAGTTATGTAAGTGTGATCATGTAATAGTATAGTAGTGTATTGTAATGTTCTACGTGTGCTAGCTGTAATGTGTGTTCTCTCTCTATCTAGCATGTATAGTAATGTACTATAATGTTCTAGCTGTAATGTATGCTCTCTCTATCTAGCAAGTATAGTAATGTACAGTAATGATCTAGAAAGTATTGACTCATGAATGAACTGACTCATTGTATGATATTGCATTCTAGTAATAGTTCTAGTATCTTCCTAAACTACCCATATGGTAGTTTACTAGTAATCTAACTGGTAGGTATGGACATGGATGTATACCCTTGCTACCCAAGGGCATCGGATGAACTGGATGGAACTTTTATGACTATATATGTACACATGATATATAACTAATATTTAAACGACCTTCGGATGAGTACCCAATATTCTATCAGCCCACATCCAAATCGAGAAAAAGGACACCAGATGGATAGCCTTCCTTAGTCTTTTAAACATTACTTATATAACCATACATATAGAGGCATGTAATTTATAATATAAAAGCATAAAATAAGTTTTGTAAAACCTTTGAACATAATTATTATCTAAGAAAAGATCGACTTGATGTCAATCTATAAAACAATTTGAAGGCATGGGTTTGATAAAATAGTTTAGTATAAAGAAACATTTGTTTGAATCACAATTGTAAATAAGTATGAATTGTAATATACAGAGTAAAATGTACAGTGTAATAAGGAGTTTTAAAACATATAAAATATTTATGAAAATCATTTGAAGGAAACTGTTTGGTAAAACGGCTAATGAGTATTAAATCATATAAATGCTGCTTATTAATCAGATGTGATTGATATAATAAGTAGCATGATTCTACTTGTATCCCCCCATAAAAAATTTAAAAATAGTTAAAACATTGATTAAGGGGTATGAACTCACCTGCAGTAAGTGACTGGAATCGAACGGACTGTTATTGTAAGGAAGGATCGGACAAGTGCTTGGTGTCAAGTGAAGACTTTAGACACACACAATGATCCAAATTGCATATGATGACATATGTATATAAATAATTAGTGATTTAAAACACTAATTATACAAGTATAAATATTTTAACGCGAGGAAAACACTTTTGGTCAAGTGCTAGGAGGCTAATGGGTTGCAACAAAGGAATGCAAGACCTCTAATGGAAGTTTATGGTCAAATGACCATATGTTTTGGAGTTTACGGCCCAGGGGAGTAAACTCCTGGCCGTAAACTCTCAACTAGGTCTCTAATTGAAGCTTAGAATTAATACAACTCAAGTGGTGAAGGGCTTCTAGTCTTAAACAAGTGTTTAGGCCTCTTTTTAACTCCATTTAGGAGTTCACGGCCTTGGGACCACATTCCCTTGGAGTTTACGGCCGTAAACTCCCTTGGGAGGGTGTTTATGGTGTTTTCAAGCCTCATGCACAAGTGGTATAAGTTCTAGGCTTTTATTCCAAACATATGGAGACTCTTGACACACTTTGGTGCCCCTTTAATGAGTTTACGGCCCATGAACCATGTCATGGCCATAAACTCACTTTGAAAGGTGATTTCTAGGTGTTTAAGGCCCTTGATTTAATGGGAACAAGTCTAGGTAAAAGTCTAAGGCCTTAGGTGCCTTAAAAGCACCATTTTGAGCATGCTTTTTGGAGTTTACGGCCTAAGATACTCTTGGGACGTGAAATCCTAAACTTGGGTGGTTCTTGCTTGATTTCATGTCCCTAAGACACTCCTATACAAGTCCAAGGCAGTAGTATATCACGGGGGACAACCTAGGCTTGATTTCGGGAGTTTATCGCCCAAGAACACCTTGGGGAGTAAACTCCTAAATCGAATGATTTAGCTATGTAATCTATGTTATGAACACATTTAAAGCTTTCTAACACTAATAGAAAGAGTTACTCACAATTTGGGATAAAAACCCGAAGATCCATGAGAGAGAATTTTGACTTGTCTCTAAATGGAAATGTAACTAATGAACCAATATGGTTCAGTTTTCTATATATAGTCTTGGGATTTTTGGCAGAAAATATTTTTATTCCCGGAATGAACTCTAATATCCTAGAGTATTGGAATAACAGTGTTGCACAAAACCCTAGTGCATCCACTCTCCTAATATCTCCTTAAGTGTAAATCCTGAAAAACTGCCAAACTTATACTCGAAGTCTGAATTTTCACTGTAACTGTTCTAACTTCTATTGGATTGATATGGTTTGTTCAGAATGGAAATTTCGGGTTGTCACATCATCCCCCTGTTGAAGGGAATGTCGTCCCGAAATTAGAATTTAGGCAAGGAAGTAGGTACGAATGATCGAGTCGTGAGGAGGAAACTTCCTAATCGATTGGTTCTAGCGCACCTAAGTGAAATCGGGTTCTCGGTTGGAATCCCAATGAACCTTCACTAACGGGCGATGGCGTTGCTTCGTCCGCTTGACCTCTCGGTCTAGGGTCACTACGGTTCTAATACGAAGGCGAGGATCTCAACGAGTGGACTTACAAGAGTCCTAACGGAAAAATATGGTTTCACGATCGAGATGCGGAGAGTAAAATGTACGTTACTGAGTTCGCGAAGTAGGTCTAGTTTGCGAGATACAGGACTGATTTTGGTAAGAATCTCAAAGGTCCTATCTATCTTGGATTTAGCTTTCCACGCTTTACGAAGCGTATTAAGCCGTTCCCGAGTGAGACTTCCTAAAGAATTTGGTCTCTCACTTGGAATCTCTAAAGGTTCTTTCTCTTGCTTAACTTCCCAGTCAAGGGCCACTCCTTGCTGGGTCAAGGTCGTATAGGTTTCTATAATTTGTGAGGGGTTCTGAATGAACTACAACAGTAGGTTGGTAAGACCAAGAATTTGACGAATGATTTTCGGTGTCTTTGGTGTCGACAAATGCTCAACGGCTTTGACAAATTGAAAGAGTACTCAAAATTTCCCACATTACTAACAGTGTGTCATAGAAATTTGACTCTTCAATTTCAAAACTCGTGCCTAGAGAACTTCGCTAAAAGTTCCTCTGTAGGAAATGTTTCCATGGGTTTTCTTCTTACTACGAGGGTAGATAAGTAAGTCATTACATGGAGAAATGACGAACTGATCCAAGTAAGAAAGACGTACCCTATTCGTTTAGCTCATGAAAGCTATTGGCGTATTGGTCCTATCCGAAGGGTATCACTACAGACTCGAAGTGTCCGCATCGAATTCGGAAGATAGTCTTCCGGACATCCTTCCCTAACACTCGAACTGGTGACATTCGGATCTCATATCCATTTCTGAAAGTAATTCTTTCCTTGCGTTTGCTCAACCATTTCATCTATGCGAAGTAGAGATAACGATTTCTATGAAAATCTTGACGGAGTCCTCGATATCCTAGGCACATACGATGCAATCCATCGATCTCTGGGAGAATAAGACTCGGGGTTCTCCAGGGTGAGAAGCCTAGTCTTCTTATTCTATCGCTGTGCAGTTCGTTAAGTTGTTTGTACTGTTCTGGTATCTCTGTAGGCGTTTAGACTATAGGGTGATCTGTTCACAAGGGTCCTACTAGGTTCTAAGTTTGTTCACATGAAGATGTGATTACTCATAGACTCAGGCAGTTCTCCGTCCTGAAGTTCATATTAGAATTCATTCATGGTTTCAAAATCACAATCTCGTCTATACGAGTCATATATAATTGAGATTGAAAAGGTAGTCGAATAACTGATTCTTCTTTAATCTCACATCCCTTCGGGAAAAAAGAAGTTAAAGTGGAATCATTAATTCTAAACCTGTAGAACCTTGATTATATATCACTCTTATGCATACATTCCTCAGTGATAGATCAATCGTATAAATCCTTGGATTGAACTTGACGTACTGCACGAGTGGTACTTCGGGGGTTTCTTCAGAAAAGAAAAGAACTATGAGGTACTCCATGCATGAGCACTTCGGTGTTCTAATATAACGGCTTCGCTGCAAAAAGCGATCTAGAAGAAAGAGATGTACGTAAAAAGCTGTTTTTGTGAGGATCAAATTGAATCGAGTCTCATGATAATGTCGAGATCATACTGAAACTTAAAGACATTAGATTTGAACATAAGACGTTTTACAGACAAAACACAGCCGTGCAACCATCAACAGAGTTCCTACAAGACTATTGCTGCTAAAAAGGTATACTACAAAAGACAAGTATACGCAGCACGAGCATCCCTAAACCTACGAAATCTCGCAAAAGATAGGACTCTAGTTGCACTAGTTCGGGATAGTTTATAAGTCTGTTACAACGAAACGCCTAAATTGCATTAATGTGGTTCCGGAGCAGGCTCTCCTGCAACTGTGATCCTGAGAATTTTCCTGTCTGCGCCAGAGTTCTGCGTTATCGGGAAATCCTTCTTGAGGTGTCCAATTTCACTGCATTGGTGACATATCTAGACAGCACCCACATCAGTGGAGGAAGTGAAGTGTCGAGTAGGAGTTATGGGGACACGATTGCTTTCGTTGATCCTCTCTTTTGGGCAATTTCTGTAATAGTGCCCTACCTCACCACAACTATAGCAAACTAGGCTTGCTCCAGTGGTGGAGGTAGTTCTACAGAAACGAGCAATGTGTCCCATCTTGTTGCAATTTTTGCATTGCCAGGCTCGGCAAATTCCCTTGTGGTGGTGGTTGCACCAGTCGCACTTTGGGAGTGTTCCTTTATATGGTCTGCTCGGTACTGGGATGGCAGAGGTTTCTACTTGTGGTTGTTGCCTGGCAATTCTCTGAAATCGTTTGCGTTCCGCTTTGGCTTGACGTTTTCTTTTCTTGAACTTTGAGTTGCTGTTTTGGGTGGTGGTGACTGTTACTATTTGATGATTCCTCGGATCGTTAACACGATCAGGATTGTCAACTCCTTTTTCAGCCTTGTTTGCATTGGCAATGCTGCGATTTGCCAGGGCTGCTGTCACGGCAGCCATCACGGCAGCTGTAATGGTGGCTTGAAAAGTAGCGGCGTCCATAGGAAAAGTAGAGGTCTCGTTGCTTGGCTGGTTGTTTCTGGATGACGACATGATTCTGTTACACGAAAGATAAGGATTTTGTGAGCGATTCTGGTTGAATCTAGATGTACTTAGATTGTTCAAGTAAGGAGTAAGAGTATGTTCTCGAAAGACTGACCTACATCCCTATGATGCAGTCCTAGTATAGAATGGAAGTGAGTTTGTAGAATGGTCTCAAGACGTTTGTCGTTCAAGCCGAGGTATCGTGGGTTGGTGAATAAAAAGATCCAACCACTAAAAGAGACTTGGAAATGTCTCCGGACCTAACTTGCTATAGTCCAATGACTTGACTAAAGCAGGTTTCAGATAGACTCCAATGAGAGTATGATAAGAGTACATGAATAAAGAATGACACAGAAGTTAGCCGGCTATCAATATCTTTGATATTCACAACATAAAGATTCGGGAAAATGACCTTGTAAAGGTCTTACATCATATCCAGAGAAGATAGTTCTTGACATCATAAAGACCTAACCAAAAGTACTTATAGTACAAGATAATTTCATAGAAAATGCCACATCGGTCATAGACAGAAAACGATTCCTTTTAATAAGGAAAATAAAGTAAAGAATCTACTACTGACGACAGTCATCCCTCAGGTGAACTCTCAGTTCAGCCAGTGCATGCAACAGGGTTTCATGGTTTCTCTCTGATCTCTCGCGAGTATCTTCTAGACGAATGGTGCGGAGGGTATGCATTCTCGCATCGGCGACAACTTCGGTAATCTGATGTAGGGTTGTCCTGCCTTGAATCTCATTTCGGGCCACTCTGCGGACTGAGATTGGCAAGATTCTGTATGCTGAGCCCCCGTTGTTCAGGTCATAAAAGCTTCGGTCGCCATTAAATGGCATGGGCTGATCTTTTCCTTGGCTCCATGTTTCCAAGCATTCCACTCACTCAGGGGTCGGGCCATGAAAAGCCGGACGAGGGTTAGGAATTGGAAAGGGAGCTGCCTGGGGTAGGTTCTCAACCTCTGGTTCGGAGTTAGCATCGTCCGAAGGGTCTTAATCATGGTGATCATTCAAAGGGATAGGATGATCATTATCTGGTTCTTCTCCAAACCAACCAGCTATGACTTCTTTCGGAAGATACTGGTTGCTAAGGGGATGGAGTCCAACTATGTTTTCTATGCGAGAATTTAGGGTAAGAGAATAATTATTAGACGAACTATCTAGATAATTATTTAGAAAACCTTCATTAGTTACATCGCTATTTCTAAAGTGCATACAAGCTATGTGTAATCTAAACAGGATAGACCTTCGAATAAGTGATCCTAACTCCAAATTCATACAGAATAGGGGTAAAGTAAAATTTTCACAGATTCTCAGTCTATAATATCCTAATTACATATAGCCTTAGTGTATCCACTTAGAAACTATCAACTTAGTAATGAAGATCCCGTTTTAGTTCTCAAGTATAAAGTACTTATAGTAACACCAAATACTCCTATAGTATTTTAATTTTAATGTTATGTTCTATTGTTCTCATTGTGGTAGGGTTGGTAAGATTTTAGCATTGTTGCAACCACACAATTAAACTTAGGCACATGCTAGTCAACCCTCGGATAATATAGTTGATCAGGCTATATCTTCCCAGTTTTGACCATATGTCTTTAAGCCCACTTGTGTTGTTCAACAATCATAATTCTTTTGTACTGTCCTAGTCACACTAATTTTAGTATGAATGCAGGAACATATACTTTATTAAATATTTTATTATTTAAAGTATAAACTCTTGGTCAGATTAATTTTAATCCCTTATGTATTTATAGTTAGTATATCTTTTATGGGTTGATATACTTAATTCACTATAAACAATGCTCTGATACCAATCTGTCACACCCCAAAACCAAGAACGACGGAAACGTTCTGGGGCGGAGGACGTCATGTACAGTATCACAACAATGTAAAGTAGTAAACAAGCAACAACATCATCCATTGCATTAATAATAGAATTATTATACAAGTGTGTTCTGTCAAATTTTGATAAACACTAAAGCATAAATCAAAATGAAGATGAGTCTTGAACAAGCTCCATCTTCCCTAGTCCTTGCATCGGTACCTGTCTATGATGACCTGAGGATACAAGTAATTTTGAAAGCGAGTATCAGCTTTGAAGCTAGTGAGATCATAAGTATTTTAGTGTCTTAATTTGTATGTAAGAATTTGTAAATATTGAAAATGTATGTAAACCGTAAGTATTGAAAATGTATGTAAACCAATTGTAAACGTTTGAAAAACTCTAGAAATCCCTATGATTCCTACTATTATAACAGGGAGTCTTCTACTAAGACTTAACTGATCTTTATGTAGCCTTCTACCAAGGCATCTAGTGTCTGTGTGTGTGTGTCTCTAGTAAGAATGTGTATTTTCCCAAGTCTGACTATCATTAACCAAAAATATAGTTTCTACATTACCGTGCGTCGTGTGAATGTTCACGAAGTGAATGTAATGGGAAAAGAAATAGTACTATGGTGTAGTGTCGAACTACAACCGTACCTATTACCTTAAATCTAGGGTAATACTTCCAAGTACTGTAGTATTTGATATAAATAAGTACATCGGTACTCAATTGCCTTATTTGAGGGATAAGGTATAATGTGATGTCTAGATCCCAGACTATACGCTCCCTTTTCAAAGGGATTTTGGGACCTACCCATGACCACTGCATGTATGCAAGCCGTGAGCATCCACATTACTATGATCATGTATACTCGATATAACTATCACAATTGCGTTGTGATTCATCAGTATAGTTAGATCCTGAACTGGTTCCGTGCTATAGCACCTAGTGACGTTTGTTCTATGTATATGTAAGCGTACTCATATAAGTGTGATCATGTAATTGTACTTATGTAAGTGTGATCATGTAATAGTATAGTAGTGTACTGTAATGTTCTACGTGTGCTAGCTGTAATGTGTGTTCTCTCTCTATCTAGCATGTATAGTAATGTACTATAATGTTCTAGCTGTAATGTATGCTCTCTCTATCTAGCAAGTATAGTAATGTACAGTAATGATCTAGAAAGTATTGACTCATGAATGAACTGACTCATTGTATGATATTGCGTTCTAATAATAGTTCTAGTATCTTCCTAAACTACCCATATGGTAGTTTACTAGTAATCTAACTGGTACGTATGGACATGGATGTATACCCTTGCTACCCAAGGGCATGGGATGAACTGGAAGGACCTTTTATGACTATATATGTACACATGATATATAACTAATATTTAAACGACCTTCGGACGAGTACCCAATATTCTATCAACCCACATCCAAATCGAGAAAAAGGACACAAGATGGATAGCCTTCCTAAGTCTTTTAAACATTACTTATATAACCATACATATAGAGGCATGCAATTTATAATATAAAAGCATAAAATAAGTTTTGTAAAACCTTTTAACATATATATTATCTAAGAAAAGATCGACTTGATGTCAATCTATAAAACAGTTTGAAGGCATGGGTTTGATAAAACAGTTTAGTATAAAGAAAAATTTGTTTGAAACACAATTGTAAATAAGTTTGAAATGTAATATACAGAGTAAAATGTATAGTGTAATAAGGAGTTTTAAAACATATAAAAAGTTTATGAAAATCATTTGAAGGAAACTGTTTGGTAAAACGGCTAATGAGTATTAAATCATATAAATGCTGCTTATTAATCAAATGTGATTGATATAATAAGTTGCATGATTCTACTTGTATCCCCCCCATAAAACATTTAAAAATAGTTAAAACATTGATTAAGGGGTATGAACTCACCTGCAGTAAGTGACTGGAATAGAACGGACTTTTATCGTAAGGAAGGATCGGACAAGTGCTTGGTGTCAAGTGAAGACTTTAGACACACACAATGATCCTAATTTCATATGAAGACAGATGTATGTAAATAATTAGTGATTTAAAACACTAATTATACAAGTATAAATATTTTAACGTGAGGAAAACACTTTTGGTCAAGTGCTAGGAGGCTAACGGGTTGCAACAAAGGAGTGCAAGACCTCTAATGGGAGTTTATGGTCAACTGACCATATGTTTTGGAGTTTACGGCCCAGGGGAGTAAACTCCTGGCCGTAAACTCTCAACTAGGTCTCTAATTGAAGCTTAGAATTAATACAACTCAAGTGGTGAAGGGCTTCTAGTCTTAAACAAGTGTTTGGGCATCTTTTTAACTCCATTTAGGAGTTCAAGCCTCATGCACAAGTGGTATAAGTTCTAGGCTTTTATTCCAAACATATGGAGACTCTTGACACACTTTGGTGCCCCTTTAATGAGTTTACGGCCCATGAACCATGTCATGGCCACAAACTCACTTTGAAAGGTGATTTCTAGGTGTTTAAGGCCCTTGATTTAATGGGAACAAGTCTAGGTAAAAGTCTAAGGCCTTAGGTGCCTTAAATGCACCATTTTGAGCATGCTTTTTGGAGTTTACGGCCTAAGATACTCTTGGGCCGTGAACTCCTAAACTTGGGTGGTTCTTGCTTGATTTCATGTCCCTAATACACTCCTATACAAGTCCAAGGCAGTAGTATATCACGGGGGACAACCTAGGCTTGGTTTCGGGAGTTTACCGCCCAAGAACACCTTGGGGAGTAAACTCCTAAATTGAATGATTTAGCTATGTAATCTATGTTATGAACACATTTAAAGCTTTCAAACACTACTAGAAAGAGTTACTCATAATTTGGGATAAAAACCCGAAGATCCGTGAGAGAGAATTTTGACTTTTCTCTAAATGGAAATGTAACTAATGAACCAATATGGTTCAGTTTTCTATATATAGTCTTGGGATTTTTGGCAGAAAATATTTTTATTCCCGAAATGAACTCTAATATCCTAGAGTATTGGAATAACAGTGTTGCACAAAACCCTAGTGCATCCACTCTCCTAATATCTCCTTAAGTGTAAATCCTGAATAACTACCAAACTTATACTCGATGTCTGAATTTTCACTATAACTATTCTAACTTCTATTGGATTGATATGGTTTGTTCAGAATGGAAATTTCGGGTTGTCACACATATCAAGCCCGTCTTTGGGCAATACCTGCTCAAATGGACCTGCTGATCACAAGAGTAACATCCTGATATCCCTACTATTCCACAAGCGCCACTGTGCGATTTACTGCACCTGGCACACCGGCCCTAGCCTTGCTGGCCCCTACTGGAAGTGTCTGGGGTCTTAGGCTTCTTAGCTTGACCTACTGCTGCATTTGCCTGCTCCGAATTCTGCTTGGTGCGGAAGTCTAACTCCATCTCACGTTCCCGGGCCTTCTCCACCATCTAATTAAGGGTTTTTCACCCTGTAAAGCCCACACACTTCAGGGTATCATCCCTCATCATGGAATGATATCTCGTCCTCCGCATATCCCTATCGGTAGCATACTGAGGAATCAAAAATGCTTGCTCACAAAACTTAGTGGTGATCCCCGCCACAATCTCGATGGTCTGCTGGAGTTCCTGGAACTCCCTCCCCATCCTCTGCACCTCAATGGATGGTGCAAACTCCAAATCAAATCGTCGGACAAACTCGTCCCATGTCATCTTAGCCACACCAGCTGCTCCCATCTGGCTAGTAACCTCGCCCCACCAATCTCGGGCCTTGTCACTCAGCATACAAGAAGCAAATCCCACATTTTCCTCATCCCGGGAAGAACTCGTGTGGTGGGTGTTCTAGATATCCACCGCCCATTGTTAGCTAGAAATGGGGTCCGTGACCCTAAAAAGCTCTAGCGCCCTGCACGCCTTGAACTCCCATAATGAGAGAGTTCAGGCCCCAACTTGGCATGCATCGATCTCGGCTCTGACTGCCTTGAGCCTTTCCTCCATATTATCCATCATACCCTCCTTGACCATCCTAAAAATAACTGGGGTAGCATCAATGATGCCCCTGGTAACCTCGGTTGCAATAAGCTCATGCAGCCTCTCATCAATAACATCGGTAGTGTCGCTTGATCTAGCATCGGATCCAGATCCCCGATCCTGACCCCCTGCTCCAAATCGTGTCACCACCATGCTAAACTGAAATGTCATAAATCATAATGATCAGGATTTCCATATAAGGGATCTTCCCACACTGGTCCTCCTTGAAGTCGTTAGATCTAACATTGGTTCGGGTACAGGTCCTGTGCTTCCAGTAGTACGGGCCCAATACTACCTTCCACACCTACCTATACCTTTCCCAATGCTCTACCTGATAACTCCAATTTGTCCCAAACTAAGCCATATCCCACAGACTACTGTTTACATCAAATCCCAGGTTGTCCTAAGATTTGCTCTACTCATATCAATCAGACCGATCATAACAGGTTGCCTTTATGCATGCAAATTATAGAAAGAAAAGGATCAAATAGACTTTCAAATAAAAGATTCTAACCTAGGACCACAACCAGACAAGAAATAGAAAATAAGGCCAAATCAATCATTCTAAGGCTATAAGTTCCTAATCGTATACAATTTTAAAAGCATACACATAGCAAGATCCATATGATTATCAAATCTTAAACATTAGTATAACATGACTAACACATTGGGGAACTACTTACTTGGATCCGCTGATCATGCGCGTTTCACTCTCATCTTTCCTTCCTTTAAATCTTTTTCATTTTATTTTTGAATTTTTTTTACCATTTCCTTAGTTTGAGTCTTGACACACCCAAGAGTGTGCCCGAATCCCTCAAACTAAGGCTCTGATACCAACTTGTAACAACCCGATTTTTTTCAAAGAAAATTTTCATTTGTGGATCATCAAACACATTTCCATAAATTAATAAATCCAAATATAATTCTTTTCAATACACATGTCAAATACAACTTTTCTTCCAAACATCAGAGTGTCTCGTAAAAACGCCTGAGTGAGAGTGCACGCCCGCCATTATGCCTTGCCCTTGCCCTTGGGATCTGAAGTACCTGAAACAAATCCACAACCTGTAAGCTAATGCTTAGTAAGTCCCCCAGGGCATACCCCACACACACAATCTACATAACACATATCATATTAGCTATACAAAGCTACATATACCACATAAGCCATGCATACATAAACCTGTAAGGATGACGTGGGCTCCCCCCAGGGTCTTACACCTTTGTGCCATGGGCTACCCCACATGGTCTTTACCTAAGAATGCTATGGGCTACTCCACATGGTCTTATATCCAACTGCCATGGGCTCCTCCCGGGGTCTTTCATGCAATAACATACATAATCAACCTAGCATATCATATCACAAAAGTTTCTAACATACTACATACATATACATAAACCTATAAGGATGTCGTGGGCTCCCCCAAGGTATTACACCATCGTGTCATGGGATACCCCACATGGTCTTTACCTGGGAATGCCATGGGCTACACCACATGGTTTATATCCAACTGCCATGCCCCCCCCCCCCCCCCCGGGGTCTTCCATGCAACAACATACAGTCACTAGCATGTTATTTAGCACAAAGCTTCTACAAACGCTAGTGTACCACATAATGTAAAATGGCCGGCATTGGTGCCGTAGACCCAATGGTATGGTGAGAAGACTCACCTCTTTCGAATGCTGAAACTGACAATGCTAGAACCAGATATATCCCATGTGTTGCCCCAACTCAACTGATTGTAGCATCATAAGATGGACTTGTCATTAACCCAAAATTACTCTCAAGGTTAACCCTGGTCAACCTTGGTCAAAGTCAAAGTCAATAGTCCATGTTGACCTGAGCTCGTCGAGTGCATCTAGCTACTCGTCAAGTTCCTACCGAGTCCAAAAAACCTGATCAAACCCTATCCAACTTTCCGAGTTGTTTCATCAACTCGACGAGTTCACTTGATATTTAGAAAATGGGGAGACCCGATCCGACTCGTCGCGTTCCTAGGGTAACTCATCGAGTCCCCCTTCCTGTTTTCTTGTTGTGATGTTACACCGAATCCAGGGACTCCAGGGATTAGATATGAAGCCCTATGGAGTCTAGAAGGATAAAGTTTCCAACTTTACCTTCTAGAACCATTCCAATTTCTCTAAGGCCCCTAAAAAAGGTTGGAAAGCTCCAAAGCTTTTCCATATGTTCCAAAATCTAGGCATCTGAAATCCATCCTTTTCAGAAAGGCTTCTAGTCCTCAGAACTTTCCAAAGATGGAGGCTTTATGGACATGCATGTCCAATGCATGTCCCTAGGTCTAGATGAACAAAATGAGGGAAATATGCCCTAAAACCCTTGCATGGTGTCCTTTGTCAACCAAAGGCTAGATCTATCCCACCTTGGGACCATTTTTCTCTAGAGATTATTAAAGTTGAAAAGTTTATGAATCCCATGCATACATTCAACAAGAAGGGTAGGAAATGAAGAGTAAACTCAAGATCTAGCCACATTCTTTGATAAAAATTGTGTCTTGAAGACTTACAACTGTTCACAAGATGATTAAGCTAATTGATGGGTGCTTGGTTTGCTGGATCTCCTCATTATCTCCTTGCTCTTAAGCTTCAAAGGTCACCTTAGAACAGGTGTTACAAGTCTTTTGCTATAATATTTCCATATAGAATTTCCAATGTTGAAGCATTCCAACATGGTAATTATACATGCCCATGACTAAGTCTAATTAATATTTCAATCTAAGATTTTAGATTTTAAATAAAGTATATGTATCCTCTCCCTTACTATAGCGAAACAACTTTTCAAAATTTGCAACTTTGTGAAATTGTTAACCTTTGTTTCCTACAACCAGTATTTCTAACTTGCAAGACTTCACATAATAATCATGCTCCCGCTATAATGATAATTATATTTTTATCAACATAACACTTATGCTCCCACTAGCTTTGACATGTACCTAGAAATCAGCTGGACTTCTAGAAATCAATACTTATTGAATCTCTTTCCAAAGTTCAGATTTCCGACACGAGATGCTTTGATAATCCTTTATCTAATCTCATACACCTTTTATAAGAAAGCTCATTTGTGTGTCTAAACGTTTTAAGAACTTACAACAGTAAGTCCTGAATGTTCAAACTATTAGCCTTTTCTCACAATTTGAACTATGAAGAGGGATGTCGTAATCATAATCAAATATGAGAACACAATTAACACAACTGCTATCTCCTCAAAATCTGCTTAGTGAAAGTGTTTCCTCACAATCATTTTCATGAATGAGAGAGAAACGTTGTGTCACTTAAGTTTTATGGTGTATGTGTTCCTATCCATGTGAATCTGTTATTTCCAACCATTATCATTAGATAAGGTCTATAGTAGATTCAAACTCATATGGACTGAACCTGTTCAATATTAATTTCTTGCCATTTGGCAGTACAAGGACCTACCATGTCTTCCAAGTTGTTGAGCATATCACCCTTATTGATTAATGAACTTTCACTGATCAAGGTGCTTTTCCATGTGCAAATAATTGATAACTCATAGAACTCGCATACATAATCAACATTAACTGGAATGGGCACATAAACAAGAATGTGTCAACACGATAGGTTACAAACTTCAAGTCGTGTACTAGTGATAAACAATAGGTTTATTCTTGATTAGTTCTTGAAGGTTTTCAAGGTCTTTAAGACTCCTACTGACCTCTTGACATATAAGATTCTCTATCAACAACTATTCATTGACAAACAAATATTCAAGAGTTACTATGGATTCTTATCAAGAATGACACTTCATATAATCGGTCTTAGTGGGTCTTTTTTTAGCCAAAACATCATAACTACCAATTTGAAATATGAAAGAGCTAGAAAACATTTTTGCTCCACATTTCATGATGTGTTATAAACCTACTTAAGATAAGTCACTCAAGGTACAATCTCAGAGTATGACTCTAAGACTTGATTTTGGAACGAAGTATGATTCATCTTTTTTGATTTAACCATTCCAACAATTCCCGATTCCTCTTATTAGCTATACAAATGTACTAAGGTGTCCTTAGAGGATCAATTGTGATATGGTTTCATAATCATTAAGAGAATCATAAATCACGATAATAAAGTACTCTCCTTTCCTTTCAGATTGGAGAAACTTTTATCTTTCTGCATAATTTGATTCTTCTTATTCGATCTGATATACATTGAAACTTTTTTCAATGATTCAGAATTATACTTAATCTTGTAAGAGTAATCATATTCACTAATTCTTAGTAAATCATGTCGAGTAGTCTTATTGTTCTTTGTGGTTGACTTTGACCAGTACACAACAATTTATACTAGATCCCGTAGTCCTTCACTTGATTCACACATACATGTAAACAAGGAATTAGTCCTAATTTACCAAAGATGAAGGTTCTCATTCGTCACACAATACAAGTTGCATGCTTCCAAGTTTATGTCCAATTGAAACTTAGGTGATCAGAATCTTTCCTTTTTTTGTAAATTTCTGATACTACCACAAACGAAAGAATCAAATCCATTTTCCAATATTGCTAGAAACATACAAACATCAATTTTCATAAATGTCATTGCAAGGAAATATAAAATAAGATAAAATCAATATTTTTTTCTTTATTTATAAAATTACGGAAAAACTTTTCCTTACAATGCAATTACAAATGACAACTATGTTATTACATATTTCTAAGCAATCTATCATAACTCCTAAGTAGCAGCTGAAAAATCCGATCATCGAATCAGGTGATTAGAATCCATCTCTTCACGATCAGATTCAACTCACTCTTCTTTTAAGCTTCATTTCTTTTCTTTGATCCTACAAAACATCAAAATGTAATTACATTACATCATGTATTAAGAATCTCCAAATAGGAACTTAATAGAGTTAGATAGTGGACTTACCTGAAGCAAAGTCATACACTCTAACTTTACCATATTTATGATCCTTCAGGTAGATAAGGTAGCTTCGCATACAATTCCCCTTCACTTAGCAGTAGAAGCAACCAGATTCTTTCGAATTGGCACATGGGACAATCTCAGACTTAGACTTTCTCTTTACCATTTGGTCAACCGAGTTGACTATGGTTGATCCCTTTCCATTGGGAAGAGAAGTCTTTTCTAGAATTCTAATGTTTCCGTTGTTAATTTCCATGGAAGTTTAGGAAGTACATCTTCCAATCAAATTTGCATTACTAGTGTGCCAAATCATTTCTGATTCAACAGCAATTAGCAAATAGGTAAGATCGATAAGGGTCAAGCCAGGGTCTATCATATAGTAATCTTTAATGAACTCAATATATGACTTAGGAAGTGACTCAAGAACCAAATCAACAACCAACTTCCTCGACATATCGACTTCTAACATTCCCAGCCTGTCAATGTGTGACTTCATCTCCAAGACATGTGCACACACACATACCTTCCAACTTGGTGTTTGCTTTCCAATAGGGCTTGAGTGACCTTGAACTTTTCAAGTATTTGAACATGTGGGTCAGGGACAATTATTGGAGGATATGGAGGAAGTGAACTATGATTTCCATTTCCACGATCCAATCGTGGAACATCATTTTCATAAGGAAAGCTTTTTCCAAAAGATTTGGGAAGACCATTGTTGTCAGAACTAGACATCTACAAGGGAGAAATTCAAGTTTAGTTGATTTAAGTCCTTAATATAACACTAAAAATGAAATATTAAGGCTAGGACTCAACACAATAATTTAGAATTCGGAAAAGGATGTTGTAATCCAATTGCAAAACATTTGAAGGTAGGTAAATGACGATTTACCAATTTCCACCATGAAAAATGAAAAATGAATATTAGGTTTTAAATGAATTGTAATTCCTAGATTCTTTGAGATTCGTTGAACTTTTCAATGGTATGTTTAATCTCGATTATGCCCTTCAATTTTGTGATTGGGATACCGAGGATCACAAGCAAGGTGTGAATAACCATGCAATTTAGCTTGGTACTCTCGAAGTCATTTATCACCTAATCAATGTGTCGGTTAACCAAAAACACTCCAATGATCTATGATAAAATATGAGCTACCCTTTGCTATCCTTACTAGTCTAATGTTAGTGTGCCGGTTAACCACACATGCTCCACTAACGACTTGGCAATGTGAAAACTGCAATTTCATGGAATAGCATCAAATTCACATTTTTCCTATAGTAACTATGATTTGGGAGTTTATAAAAGTATTTAGCTACTTGGTATTTCATTATACTTTTAATGGAAGTTGTGTCCTATCCTACCCGTTCGGCTAACAACCCTCCACTAGTCAAGAGTGCGGTGGGTAAGAGTGGATACACATTTAATCGCCATTTTATAGGCCATTTCCTTAAACACCCCTTATAGACCAGCTTCTTGAATGATGCCTTCTAACAGTAAGACTGACCTTTAACTTATACATATATAATATATTAAACTTTTAATTTTATATAGTGTAACAATGTATTTTTAAACTTTTAAAATACTTGATGGTTTAATTAATAAATTATACTCTTAATTTAATAAAACTTAAACCATGCTATTATTATGGATTTATTAATCTTCTTTTTTAATTAAACACTTTAGTTAATTTAATACAATCCATAAGAGGCAATTTGAACTATTCAAAAAGACATCAAGGATCTAAATGTAAAAATTCAAAATTAAAAACTATTTAATTAATTTTTAAGTTATGAACCTAAGAGTTGCATCTTTTGAAACCTTTCAATTACAAGAGTTTTAATGTTTCAAAATGAGACTTTTCAACTATCAAAACTTGAGGGAAAATTTTGTAACTCTTGAAAAACTTTTGGGTTCCCAAATTGATGACAAGTTTTGTAACTCCTTAGAAAAACTTTTGAGTTCCAAAACTTGATGACAAGTTTTGCAACTCTTCAAAACATTTAGATCAAATTTAAAACTAATAAAAATAATCATATTGTAACACCGAAATTTTCAAAACAAAATTTTCATTTAAAACCGCTTATCTCTATAACACTTTTCACAAAAATCTAATTTTTATGTTTAAATTACAACACATGACTCTTTTTTTCAATCAATTAATAAACCAGGATCCTCAAAACAAACGCTTCCTCTGGTGTGTACAATCGAGCCAGTGCCGTCCCGTGATCCTGAGAAAACCTGAAACATATAACACAAAACACTGTAAGCACGAAGCTTAGTGAGTTCCTCAAAATACGACTCTAACACATATTAGCCACTCGAGGCTATAATCTCTGTTGACTCTCTGGTCAGTGTGTCTCAGTGGGACCCTCCAATATCAACTCTCTGTGGGCCCTCTGGCCCTAACTCTATGGACCTAAAGGTCCTAACTCTGATAACTCTGAATCATGCATATCACATATCACAATAAATCTCAACACATAAATAGAATTCAAATACACTTGCATATAATTCTAAAAATACCATGTATAACACATATTAGCCAACTCGAGGCTATAACTTTGTGGGCCCTTGGGCCCTAACTCTGCGGACCCTCTGGTCCTAGCTCTGTGGACCTTGTGGTCCTAACTCTGATATACACACATCATAAATCACATAGAGATAATGCGGTGCCACACATCACATAGATAGCATATAATAACTCTGTCACATAACTCTGTTACCACTCTAGGTAAAGTATAGTGAGAAGACTCACCTCAGATGTCTCGATAAATCTCTGACTCGATAGTAATATGGTCTAGCCTCCACCTAATCACATAAAGTAAATACTCTAATAAATATAACTCTCGAGACTAAACTCAATCCTATCTTGGCACCCTCAGAAGGGTAAAAGACCATTTTACCCCTCTCTTGACTCAAAGACCCCATTGTTGACCAAACCCTAGAAGTCAACAAAAGTCAACGGTCAAACTTTGACCCGACTCGTCGAGTGCACTTGGGCGACTCGGCGAGTCTACATGTGTCCACTGTCTCTCTAGCCTCTCATGACACGTCGAGTCTTTTCCCTGCTCGACGGGTTACACCTGGCATGAATCGCGGGGCCACCCCGAGTCAACTCGCCGAGTCTCATGATGAACTCGGCGAGTTCCGCCTCGAACTCTGATCCTCTAATCCCCTTTGACTCCCCGAGTCATTCCCCCAACTCGGCAAGTTACCAACTCAGTGATTTACGGGGAACCCTAACCCTACTCGTCGAGTCTGTTCTTGGGACTCGGTGTGTTCATGCCATGCTCAATAGAAATGACCTCCTGAGGTTAGATCTGTTCCTCTAACCCATAGATCTGCCCTCCTTGAACACAATAAACACTTAAAGTTTGGATCTTGATGCCCATGCTGTAACGCCTGTGTTTCCAGGCTTGCCATTTTTAGCAATGTAATGGTCTAGGTTAAACTTTGTAACCCGTTTTGAAATAATAGAAGTGTATTATTTGAGTATTATGTGTTATGTGCTTAATTGTGTGTCTTAATTTAATTAAGAATAAAAATAAGCGTCAAAATGAAATGTTAGATAAAGCCGATATTTATGGATAAGGTTGTAGTAGTTGAAACGAGGTTTCCGTGCATATAAAGAACGCCAAAATCCGAGTTATAACGAAGAAGTTATGACATGTCGAAGTTTCGCGACAGAACCGACATGACCCAGCGCGACGTAAATAGTGAATTTAAGGTAGATAGATATCTGTCCTTAGTGATCTAAATGAGAATTGAAGATCTCATCGATAGTAGTGCAACGACGGAAAGACGGACGGAAATGGAGTTCAGATGAAGGAGTTATGAATTTCGAACGGAGTTTTCCTGTCCCGGCCTACTAAAGATAATATATAAGTAATATACTTATAATATATTAATAATAAAGTCAAAATTATCCAATGGAGTCTAAACGAGAGTTGTAGAGCATAATCTCACCTTCGCGGCGACATAAAGAACGTCGAAAACGAAGTTCGTATGCAAAAGTTATGAATTTCTGAAGTTCGGGACGCGAAACCCCAAAACTGTTAGAGACCACAACGTGGCAAGTCTCCTGACACCTCCGGGAAGCCCCCAGATGGAACTTGGGATGACACATGCAGTGACGACCAAGCCCACGACATGGAAAAAGGTTGCCACAACATGGCAAGGGCCAAATTTTCCCTATAAATAGATTTGAAGGGCCAGCCGTTTAGGGTTGTATTTTTCTCTCTTCTCTCTCCCGTTTTGCATCGATTTGCGTGCCAGAAGTACCCCGAAGCCCCGGTAATATTCCCGAGTCCCGAAGCAAGTCCCGAGATCCCGAAGATCCCAAGAAGTGCGGTTCCCGAGCCGAAGCTCTGCCCGCGAGAGGTTTGATTTTTGTGAAGATCTTCCAGATCTGTTGAGGATTACTACTTCTGCAAGTCGTAGTGCTGTCCGATCATCTTCTGATCAAGTGAGTGTATACTACCTTTCATAAACACGATAATAATACAAGTTTGGTTCGAGTGTATTAAGTATATTGTTGCTTATAGGTGTGAGTGCGTGGTTGCTTTCTTCTAACGCATAATTATGAAGTATTTTATACAAAATACGTGTTATGTGTATATTTTGTGTTATATGTGTGAATGTATATTCACTCTCTTCTATCTCATGGATCTGATTTGTTTTCTATGAAATACGTGTTATGTGTGTGTGCCTCATCTGTTACATGGAATATGTATTGATCAAAGCATGCTATACAAGTTTTTATCTATGTATAAAAATATATATTTTTATCTACTAATATGTTGGGTAGAATGTGGGTAGATAGTTGGTGTGTAATAAACAGATGAGAGGCCTCGTTGTTGTTTGATTCAGTCATCTAGCGGAGTTTAGATGACGACCACAGACTGTTCTAGACAGTCTTGTGGAACATTAGCAGGTTCGCCACCTGTAGGTGTTAATGAACTTGGGTGTTCATTCGCTGTACTTCATCCCCCTCATGGTTGCCTTATTTGACTTATATTGCTGAGGAACCCCCGAAGCATGTGTTGTCGCCCCGATGAAATATTCTTAGACTAGGTCCCTTATGTTAGTTGTCTTTGGGACATAAAGTGAGAATAACGGGAATGGGTAATTGGGTTATTGTTGGTTGGTGAAAATTAAATATGATTATTTATTGTGGGTTGAAAACCCTATATGCTCACTAGGCTCCCAAGTCAGACCTACTCAGTTTTATTTGTATTACAGGAAGTGGCGCGAGGGTATAAGATGGATGAACCATCAAGTTGTTTTGTTTACAAGTCTGTATATGTATATATTTGTTGAATGACTTGTAATGTTATCGTTTGTGCTTATTGGTCTGTATCGGAACATGACACCCCGAGTTTTGATTATATAATGAAAATACATTTCTTTTATGAAATGCTTTGGTAAACATTGTTTTATCATGTTTTGTTTTTGGGAACAAATTCCGCAACTCTTTCAAATCAAAAGGATTTACTCTGAAATTATTTTAAAAGCATAAATGAAAATCAGTCTTTTCTGGCCGAGATTTTGGGGATGTCACAGTTGGTATCAGAGCATTAGTTTAAGCGAACTAGGAATTTGTAGGATTTCTAGACTTAAACTTAGAATGCTAAGTGAAATTTTGAGATGTGTGTCTGTTATGTTTTAGACACGAGCACTAGTTTATTTTAGGAAAGTTGCCTAAAATGCTTTATGTGCTAAATGTTATATGTTGCCATATATGATATTATTTGTTCAGATCTATGGTCTGTTGCCGACCGGATCTAGAAACTTTATGTGTGTAGGATTCTAAGCGTACGTCTATGGTATTAGAACTAGCATGTAAATGTTTCGGAGTGATAAGGATGATTTGAATATCTATCATGATTGAGGATCTAATTTCACCTTATTCGGTGTGTAGATCAAAATGGTGAGGACAAGAAGTGGAGTTGGAAATGCTGATGAAAACAGGAATCAACCACCAGTGATTGAACAAATACCTGTCGTAGCAGCAGCACCTGAGCCAATAACCATGGCTGCTGTGCAATTGATGATTCAGACGATGTTGGATCGTCAGATGGATGAAACTAGACGGTTGCTTCAACAAAATTGTGAAGAACTGTCAATTTGTGTGGAAAAGCCTGAATTAAATGAAGGGCACTCGGAAGGTGGAAACTTCAGTGGGTCTATTGGTCAAGCCAACCCAACGATAGTTAGGCAAGACAACCATGATGGAAGGAATGATGGAATGGGATGCAAGTACAAGGAATTTCTAACTTGCAAACCATCGACCTTCAATGGAAAGGAGGATCCGATTGGAGTTATGGATTGGATCTCAGAAATGGAATTGGCCTTCATGACTTGTGGCTGCAGAGGCAAGTTGCAGACTATCTATGCAGTGCGTCAATTCTGAGGTGGAGCCATTCGTTGGTGGAACACTCTAGGGAAGACATTAAGCCCTAATGAGCCACTGCAATTGTCATGGGCAGAGTTCTTGGCGCAGTTCAAGCGCAAGTTCTGCTCGGCTCAAAATCTGTTGGAACTAGAGAACAAGTTTCTGACATTGACGAAAGGCAGCATGTCAGTTGATGAATACACCAATAACTTCACCGATAAGATGGAGTTTGCCTTGCGTATCGTCCCAGACGAGCTGACTAAGGTGGACTGATCTGCTTCTATTTCTACTTTCCGTAAGCGAGCCCGGGCTTTTTCCAGCTGTTCGATGGCCCATTCATAGCACCGATTCTTCATTTAAGAACATTTGGACTACCACACACTTTGCCTTTAAATCCCTGACCTTCACTCTGTCATGAGTTTCAATCATAAAAACATGAGGCATCATCATCCTAGTCAAGATACAAAATAGAAAACGAAATTTTTCGTTCCCAATTCACTTCTCCTGATCACCTGGAACAACCTGACATAACACGCTCTAACTAAACTCGAGGAAAGCGTACCCATGTTCCTCATCTAGTATAGTCTCCACGAAAATGACTCTCTTTCAACATATGAAATTTTCTTGAGGCGATCAAACCACAAGAATCCTCTCGAGCATTTCCACCTTTGTTGCGGATAACGCAACGATCCGGTTTCTCCACTAGGTCGTCGTCCGATCTCTGCAATCATATGCTATCTCTCTCTTCGCCCCAACATAGAAAACTGGAAGAACAAAATCCTCATTATAGAAAATGACATTATAAGCCATCAGCCTATCACTCAATCTCAAGATTTCAATCCTCAAGTCGCTCATCCTAATCACTCCCTTATTGAGTCCCACAATGCAGAGTGACATTACCTCAAATAGGGCCCCCAAGACCTTGAAACTAACTACTCATCTAGGTTTGCACCATTCAACCCCAACTGACCTGGCCATTAAGACCCAAACGATCATCCAACCCATCTTCTTCATGGAAAGCCATAATCAAAAAGCTGATAATACCCAAAATGATGCAACATATTCATGGTGCCAAACCATGTTCGTAACCTCCACCAACTCTTTAGAATTTTCGAGAGTTTCTTGGACCTGAGTACGAATCCTATGATTCCAGTAGTACATGACCAATACTGCCTGCCACACATATATGTACTTTCCTTATAATGAGCCTGAATCCTGTAAGTCACTTCTTCATAATGATACCCTCCAAAATTTGCTAAAAAGCACATTACTCGCACTAAAGTGCTTCCTAGTCTATCCTAGGATTTCCACCTCACCCTGTCATCACCTGCTGAAGGACCTCTACTAATGTCAGTTAACTACTTCATGAATACAACTACATGAAACAAAGTTAAGCTAATCCTTCGACTAAAAGACTCAACCCGAAAACGGTTAGACTCAAATGATAGTTACGCAATAAGGCCAAGTCAACCACTCTAAGATTATTTAACCCTTACTTCATGTAACTTAACATATTCATGCAATAGCTAACTTACATTAATATGATTGCAACAAAGCAAAAAAGCAAGCAACATTCGAGCATCAAGAACTAGCAACATCGCATAAACAGGAAATCCTATCTCAGAAGCTCTTGAAGATCTCTAGTCACTAGCATGCATCACTACCATCTCACACAACAGGCATAAAGGCATCTCTCCTAATTAGGCATCCTACCATGCAACACTGAATAGATCATTAGACCTAGTCTAACATGCAATTCTCATATACTCACATCAAACATCAATCATAAAACACACATGGGATTTTGGGAAATACTTACATGAGCTCGGATGATTGCACGCATCGCACCCCTTTTTAGTTTTAAAAATTTTCTTAGAAAATCATTTTTATTTAGAAAATTTTACCAACTCCTCAGTTTCAGTTTAAGCACACCCGAGAGTATGCCTGAATCCCTTAAACCAAGGCGCTGATACCAACTTATAACACCCCAAATTTCAACCCAAAATTTTCAATTAAAAATTAAAGTGTTTATTCAAATCACAACTACAAAATCTTAAATAGGACCATTTAATCTTAAAACATTTATCATAGTATCGTCAAAAGTTATCACGTTCACAAGTCTCCCATGGATGCGATGCAATCGAGTCGTGCCTCTCTGTTATAATAAAAATTGAAAACATTTAAACCACAAATCGTCAGCACAAAGCTTAGAGAGTTCCCCAAAATACTACACACAACACATAACAAATAAACAATTATTGGTTATTAGTAACCCTGGAGACTACCCAAAGTCTCAGTGGGCAAACAACATGCCCCGTAGGTTATCAGCAACACTAGGGACTACCCGAAGTCTCAGTGGGCAAAAAACACATTGTGTGGGTTATCAACAACCCAAGATACTACTCAAGGTCCCAACATACATAGTATAACAACAAATAAGACCCAGTTGGTCAGCACGTATATACACAAACAATCATGAAACAGTCACAAAGACATCAAACATCCTACATACACAAGTTAGTGGGCTGGCATTGGTGCCTTCGACCCACAACAACGAGAAAACTCACCTGATACGAATGACTGATAAATCCTACTCCCGTAATTCCAAAACTAGACCCCACCTAAAAATACACAAGTAACCTTAATTAATTAAGGTCATTAACCCGAATCACTAGTCCAAATCCCACAACTACGCCCCTTAAAGGAAAAAAGACCATTTTAACCTTGTGTGATCCAAAACTCTCAACTTTTGACCATGAGTCAAAAGTCAGCAAAAGTCAACAAGTCCAGCGTATACGCTCCCTTACGCATGACATACTCTGTGAACAAGATGGGTCGGGGTCAGACCTAGCTATGCTAGGTGTATCAAGGAGTACGCTCATTGTACGCTATTTGATCCTAAAATTCACTTCTTAACATTTGAATCATTAAGACATGAAGCCTAAACACAGATCTGACCTCAAGAGAATATCTTAACTCAAAAGTTTTATGACTTTAAGCCTTTGCATGGCTGAAATAGGTGTAAACATCAAACCATTAACTTAAACCATACTTAAACCCACCAAACTCTTGAATGGACAAAAATGGACCACCAAACAAGCATTTTTATGACTCTAGATGTCCTAAAACGCATGAAAGGATAGTTAATATGCTCTGGAGTACACCATACTCACAGAGATCAAAGCTTGGGACAAAAAGTTCATAAATATCCTTTATAAGAGATCTAGGAATAAAAGCACCAAGGTATAAATTTTATACCTTCTGAAGATGCACAAGGTGAAGTGGAAGTTGGATCCATAGACTAGAGTGCACCACCATCTTCTCCAAGACTCACAAACAAGCTTCAAAACCTCACTCACCAAGATAGGGTCGATATTTTGGGTTTAGATGGAATTGAGGTTGAAGATAAAATGGTTTGCTCATAAGTTAAGGCCTAGAGGATCAAAGACCCTAACTTATGGTTCCTACCCGCCTGGACTATGACCAACATACTACTGGTATGACCAAAATACACCAATGTCTCTCCGTGATGAACCATATTAGTACGTCCGACATACGCCCTGTATGCCCAGCGTACTAGGCTTAGCGATAAAACCACCAAACTTTCGAAGGCCATAACTTCTTTATTTTAATCTCGATTTCGACGATCCTTATATCCACGGAAAGGTACTAAGAAGCTATACAATCCTATAATCCCTCATTAGCTTTAGAAGTTTCCTAACTTAAATCCAAAATTCATAAAAGGCCCAAACTATCACTTTATAATCCTACCATTGGGCTCCAAAACACAAACTAAACTTCTTGAATCACATAATCTACATTACTTACATCCGAATGGGTCTAAACTACTATTTCCGAAATCTCGAAGCCTTATGATACTTGATCTTTGGGTCATGGTCTTGAGTTATGAAACGATTCAAAACTGGGTGTTACATGATGGGCTGCCTTTTGAGCTTCTTCATAGAAGGAAGTGTAGTAACCTAGTTTGTTCGAGGGAGGTCGGTCATGGGGTTATGGGAAGGACCGCGGTGGTTCTTCAGATGATAGACCTTTTCCAATAGATCTGGCAAAGTTTGCAGATAGGTCAGAGTCGGAAGAAGAGTTATGTTGACAGGAGTCGATCCGAGTTGGAGTTCCAGGTCGGGGATATGGTGTTTGTAACATCCCAATGTTAAGGCACTTCTAATTTCAACCTTATCTTTCATTATGTTGCATTATGATCCCTAAGTCCAATTAAGTGTGCAAAAGGAGCCCTGATGACATTGTTGTAATATCGCCCTTGGGATTAAGCCATGCATACGTGGTGTACGCTGAGCGTACTAGGGCATACCCTAGTACGTGTGGCGTACATCAGTATACACAGGGTTACTTTCTAGATAAGGTAACCCTAATTTTTAGGGTGTGACTCATATTTAAGCACTCTTATGGCCTCATTTCACGCACCTTAACTACCTCCATCCCTCTCATACATTTGTGCAACCCTAGTTTCACCTTGAAGAGGCTTTTCAGGCTTAGAAGTGTGTTTTTCGTGCCTTAGAAGAACAATGAAGGAAGCCAGGCTCATCTTCAAGGAGTGGAACACTTGGATAAGGTATTTCTACTTCATTTGTGACCATTCTAAGGTAAAAAGCTTACAACTTTATTCCTCTAGCAGATAGATATAGTTTTAAATGTCTTTATGGAGCTTTTTAGCTCCCAAAATCTTCGATATTGAATATGGCATCTTCTTGACCTTTGAGTTGTCCTTTCAGACCTATGAGGGATCTTAAGCCATAAAAATGGGTTCTAAATGCTTAGTTTTCCGTCATACATCATTTAGAAGGTTTTAATGGAATAAGACCTTGTGTTATGCACTTATTGGACATGCTTGATCATAAAGTTGGAGACTCTATGACTCCTAAGAGTATTTTAGCCATTGATCTGATGTTTGGACATAAAAAGCTTGTGAAATTAAGTTCTTAATGGAATTTTTGGATTCGCGAGGGTACGCCCTGCGTACGAGGTCAACCACCCCCATGGTATTCAACTTATAAGGCTTCATGTATGCCCAACATACCTCTGGAGTATGCCCCGCGTACGCACCCTAATTTTACTCAGTCGAGTTGACTCGGTTGGGTTGACTCGGCTGACCTAGTTGGTTTGACCAGTTGACTTTGACCAAGTTTGACCTTGAGGGTATTAGTGTATTTTTGCATTTTGATGGAAATTGGTCATTTGGTGGGAATAGGTGTCGGTTAGAGAGCTGAGATTCAGAATCGAGACCTCATCAGCTTCTGTTCAGTTTGGAAGCTGAGTTTTCCTCACTGTACTTTTGGGTCAAAGGCACCAAGGCTGACCTATTGGATTGTTATCCTGGTTTATCGCATGTTGGTATTCTATAGTGCTTTGTTAGATTAGTATCATAGTATATAGGATGATGTTATGCTTAGTGATTTGTAAGATCTGCCTGATTGTTTGTTGACTGGTTATATGTACGCTTATCTATTATGTGTATGTCGACATGGTTTATGTGTGGTTGGGTTGAGGCGAATAAATGTAGAATGAAGTCCAAGAGACCCAGGGCGTCCTAGATAGAATGCAGGCCCGAGAGGCGTACCATTCAGGCCGCAGGCCCGGAGAACGTTCCAGATAGGCTGAAGGCCTAGTGAGGCATACCACTCGTGCTGAAGGTTCTGTAAGTGTGACAGATAGTCTCTCGTCCGGTGGGGCTTACCAGTCAGGCTGAAGGCTCTGTATGTATGTTTTCTGTATTATGCTTATGTTATGTGTTGGTACTTTGGGGGGATCTTACTAAACGTTGGCTTACAGTTTTGGGTTATGTTTCAGATACTTCGAATGATTGCAGGAAGGCGAAGGTGTGACCATACACATCCTCATGTTTTGACTTATTATTTTGGGAGACACTAATGTTGATCATATTTTGAAAACTATGATTTTAAATAATTTGTAAATTTGGTTGGTTTTAAAAAAGTTTAAGTTTATCTTGATTTTATGAATGTTACAAGTTGGTATCAGAGCCTTGGTTTGAGTGAATTGGAGGAAGACCCGTGTGAATCCAGTCTCAAACTAAGGAACAAGATTTTTAAAAATGTTTTTCGAAGTGTTTTCAAAATAATCAAAAAGGATGTGATGTGTATGATCTGCCGGAGCCAGTAAGTAGACACCAAATTACCACACAACTATTTGATCTTGTGATATGTTAGGACAACATGCTAGTGATAGGCTAGGGATCTTCTAAAATTACATGATAGAATTTCCTGATTATATGATACCTGATAGCCTAGGGTTCTTCCTAATACAAAATTGACATCGTTTCTATAGTTGCTTAGTGTATGCATAATAGTATACATAACAAAGATTCTATAGCATGAGAATGTTTGGTTTGGCCTTATTTCCTATTCTTGTTTGATGAAAGGCTTAAGGTAGGATCAAATATTCAAATGTCTTTAGGGTCCAATGTTATGTATGATTACAATACACGAGTGTTGCAGGGTTGGTGGAAGTTTCATGGATGAGTTATACGGGGTCATCCGGCCAGTTTCGTGTTGTTTAGCCTTCCTCTAGGGAGTGAGGATTGAGTGTATTCATTTTCTAGTGTGTATTGTTAGGGTTGTTGTGATGATCCTTGAGAAAAATACGTCTAGGTGTGGAAGGTAGTATGGGCCCGTACTACTAAAAGCACATGACCCGTACGCGTAATAGGGAAGTCACAACCCTAGGGATTTTTTGGGAGTTGGTTCCCCTGATATGACATGCATGTTTTCTGACATCTCCTTGATTTATTTTAGTATGGTGATGACATGACGTTTCGAGGAAGGATCCGGATCAGGATCAGGGATAGGTGGCCAGAGTGGGCCAGCTGTGTCCGAGGACAAGATTAGGGAGATCCTTCAAGAGGAGGTTGTTGCTCACTTTCGACCATAGTTTCTAGAGATGTTTGGGTCTATTAAGACCGCCATGGTGGACTATTTTGATGAGTGTTATGCTGCTTTGTCAGAGGCTACTGCTGCTAAAGCCACCACAACCGTTGCAACCATAGGGATTGGTGTTGGGAGAGCCTTTCCGTATCGGTACTTTGACAATATAAAGCCCCCAAAATTTGATGGAGTTCAGGATCCGATCATATCCATGAGGTGGCTAGATGACATCGAGGGATGTTTCTTCACTTGCTCTTGCCTAGCTGATCAGAGGTTCAAGTACGCTCTTAACCTTTTGCGGTCTGGAGCTAAGGATTGGTGGAGACTTTTTACTAGCATGTATTCTTCTGAGTAGAGAGATGTTATGACTTGGGAGCAATTCTCGAAGATGTTCCGTTCTAGATATATGTCGCTGGTGGAGCGTGAGAGGTTGGCCTAGGAGTACTTGGATTTGACACAAGGGACTGAGTCGGTCATGGAGATCACCAAGATGTTCATAGATAGGGCCATGTTTTGTCCTGTGTTTGCTGCTTCTGAGAAAGTTCAGATGACCCGTTACTTGAGCATGCTCAAGATGGATATCAAGTAGTTTGTATCCACTCAGTGTTATGGTTCTTTGTTGGAGTTGAAGGAGGCCGCCAAGTGGCATAAGATTGAGATGGAGCTCCAGACGAGGGATCAGAGGCCGGCCCTGGCGTAGTCGCAGCCTGCGCCAAAGCGATTTAAGGTCGCTGATGCTAGATCTGGGGGTCAGAGGGCCGCATTTGTGGGAAGTGTGGCAAGTTTCATGAGGGTGCTTGTCGATCAGGCGTTGTATGCCACAAATGTGGCAAGGAGGGGAACTATGCGAGAGATTGTCGCCATCCAACTTGAGTTTTGAGTTCCAGGATTTGCTATTACTGTGATCAAGTTGGCCATGTGAAGGAAAACTATCCATTGCTTGCCACCAAGTAGGCGCAAGCCCCGACGCCAGCTACTTTGAGGATCACCGATGGGCGCCAGGGAAGGTCGGAGCCTACGAGGGCTCGGGGTCATGCTTTCCAGTTCACTACCGATGAGGCCACACTAGGTCCAGATGTCGTCACGGGTATGTTTCTGTTAAATGTTCTGTTGATTATGTTTTATGTTATGCTTATATATATATATATATATATATATATATATATGTTCCTGATAGGTACATTTTCAGTAAACATTTTGTCTGCCTTTGTGTTATTTGACTCGAGCACGAGTCAGTCCTTTGTATCTTGATCATTCCGTAAGGAGTTTCATATCCCTATTGGGGATTTGGAGTGTCCGTTGAGAGTTTCCATCGCTAATGAACATGGGGTTTTTGCATCTATACTATATCAGGGTTGTGTATTAGAGGTCTTCAAGGTGCCTTATCGGATTGATCTGATCCCTATCCCCATGGGGGATGTATGCATGATAGTGGGTATGGACTGACAGAGTAAGTTTGGTGCCATAAATGATTTTGAGGGCCAGCGAGTGGCAGTTCGAACCCCAAGTTGGGGAGAACTAGTTTTCTATAGGGAGGGAACCAGATTCGGCGTAGGGTTTTGTTCGGAAGCCAAGGCTTGACAGTATATTCAACACGGGTGTGTCGGTTATCTAACTTATGTGGTTGATACCCGAGTTGGGTAGGATACTTCAGTTTCAGAGGTTCCAGTTTTCAGGGAGTTTGTTGATGTATTTATGGAGGAGATACCCGGCGTACCTCATAAGAGGCAAGTTGAGTTCATGATTGACCTTATGACGGGTGTGACCCAATTACCATGCTGTCGTACTGCTTGGCACTGCCTGAAATACTGGAGTTGTCATCTCAGCTGCAGGAACTGCTAGGAAAGTAGTTCATCAGACCGAGAAGTTCTCCATGGGGAGCGCCGATACTCTTCTTCATGAAGAAGGATGGTCTACACCAGATGTGCATTGATTACCAGGAGCTGAACAAGTTAACGGTGATGAACTGGTATCCCCTTACACGGATTTATGACCTCTTTGATCAGTTGTAGGGTGCATCTTGGTTCTCTAAGAAAGATTCGAGGTCTAGGTATCATCAAGTAAGAGTAAGAGAGGAGGAGATGGAGACAACCGCATTCCTGACTTGTTATGGGCATTTCAAGTTCGTAGTGATGCCATTTGGGCTAACTAACGCACCAGCTATGTTTATCGATTTGATGAATCGGGTATGCAGGCCGTTGCTTGATTGATCTATCATTGTGTTTACTGATGATATCTTGATGTATTCCAAGACCAGAGAGCAGCATGAGGAACACCTTCAAGAGCCTTTGGGGTTTTTAAGGCGAGAACGACTATATGAGATTCTTGAAATATGGTTTTTGGTTACGAGAGGTACAATTCCTTGGGAACCTCGTTAACCAAGATGGGATTTTGGCGGATCTGGCCAAGATCGAGGTTCTGATGCAGTGGGAGGTTCCGAAATCTCCCTCATAGATGAGAAGTTTATTGGGTTTGGCAGGGTACTATCGGATATTCATTCGGAATTTATCCAAGATTGTGATACGCCTCACTCGTCTGATGAGGAAGGGGGTGAATTTCCGATGGGGCCCTAAGCAGTGATATGTGTATTTTTTTATATATTTTTATGCACTTTATCTTAATATTTTGGCCTTATTTATTCTATTTTAGAACTAAAAAGTACTCATAATACTTTGAATTATGTTTTGCAGCTATTTGTTGTCGATAAAGCACGAAAGAAAAGACTGAATCGGGAATCGGGCTTAGAAGCTAAAAGAAATCAGAATTGCTGAAGGAGTAATTACGCCCCGCGTAATGAAATGGTACGCGCCGCGTACACCTTTGCACCGGATAGACTTGATCGCGTGATTATCTTGAGTACGCGCTGCGTAATCCTAAGTACGCCCAGCGTACTTAGGTCGGCCACAAAGACTATAAATGTCGATTTTTAGCTAACTAGGAAAGGGGATTCGACTTCTAACCTAATTTAGTCGACAATTAACTTCTGTTAAGCCGTTTTGAGGGTCTAGAAGGCGGCCGGAAGGCCGTTAAGCTAACGGGAGCAGAGATCGGAAGGATTGGAGAGCGGATACATGTCAATTATCATATGGATTGCTGACGTGACCATGTTTAGCATTCTATTGTGGTACTTTTCTGTATTTAGTTTCTGATTTAGGTGTGAAAACCTTTTACTTTGTGTTTATGATTGAATGAAACTTTGATTATTAGACTAATTGCTATAATAAATAGTTTATTTGTGTTTAATTTATCTTGCCAAGCTTGTTTAAATATCCTCATGTGTTAATGATGATTATTTTCTATTAATTGTTAAGTGAATTGAGTTGCTTGAACATCTGCTTGATTTGCTTGTCTCTTATGATTTTTGATGACCATCGAGATTATAAGACTAGAAATAACGAATGTGAAACTAGGATTAATTTGAGAATAAGTAAGTTAATGTGTGAGCCTTGTTTGATGACCATCAACAAGAGGTTGATTAAATGTCTACATTGATTAACTATATTTACAAGTCTTGCTTGATACGAACTGAACACTAGGAAGCATGTTAGTTTAATCAACTGATCACTGTTTGAATTGACTTGTTTTCTAAAGGATTAGTTATAGTGAACATGAATCTAATCATTTTAGGAATCGGTGAACATTGAATAAATGAATTTGTGTATGCAATTGTCTATGTTTTTAAGGTGTAATTTATCTAAACCAAAGTACCTGAAGAGATTTGCTTTCCTGTTAGTTTATCGAGAGTTGTTAATTGTTAATTTGATATTTATTAAACCATTTTATTTATTATTTTCGTGTGACCTGTAACCTATAATCAAATATATTAAATTAATCCACCGTTCCCTGTGATCGACACCCGACTTACCTAAGCTATACTGTAATCTGACTAGGTACACTGCCTATAAGTGCATAGATAGTCTAAGTTTGTTAGGTTATAAATATTAAAATTAGTGGGTACTTTTGTGCACATCAAGTTTTTGGCGCCGTTGCCGGGGAACGGCTTGTCATTAATTAATTTATTTGATTATTCGTTATTTGTTTTTATTTAGTTTTTAGTTAGTTTTTATTTTTAGTTTGATTTTCGATGATATCATTTCACTTGTCGGGAATGTTCTTGTTCTTATGTTGCAGGAATTTGGGATTGTACACACTGCTTGACTTTACTTTTTGCATGGGTTTCGGGAATGAAAGCAACTAGGGAATTCTTGACCTGCTTAGCCTACTACTTTGTTGATTTGCCCAACTCAATCTATGAGGCGTAGTATAGCAAGGCGTATTGTGGTGGTTAAGTGGAAGACCGAGCTCTTGCTGTTCTTGACTAGTTAGGTCACTTCTTGTTCCGCTTCTAGTTAAAGGTGCAAGGAAAACAAAGGAAACATTCTAACGGGTCCCGAAAGTGGGTGTTTTCGCAAACCAATTCTTGCATGCAAAGGTTTTTGATCAACCATTGTTGTTTGATCTTGACGAAGATAAGTGATTATGACATCTCAATTTTTTTTTATCACTCATCGTGAAGTCATTATTAGCTAAAGAAATTAAAATGAAAAAAATTAAATAAGTTTTAAATCCCTAGATTAAATGTTTAAAAAGAAAAGGAAATTCAATTAAAAGAAAAAAAAAAGAAATTTCCAATTAGACTTATGCCCCGCGTAAGTTATATTACGCCAAGCGTAATTCAACATCTGATCGCGGATGAACATTTCAAGGAGATGGGGTTACGCCCCGCGTAACTTCGCGTTACGGCCTGCGTAAAGCGATGACCAGGTATATCTTTTGACCCGTTGACTTCTTCTTTATTCTTTTCACAACTCCTCTCTCGCACACGTACTGTGACGGCAACTCCCTTCCAATAATCTCGATTCTTTATCGTTTCTTGTCAAATCCAACACACAAGTAAGTATTTCAGTTACTCTATGTTATGGATTTGTGTTTAATCGGTGGAATAAGCTGCATTTAGCTTTTGCTTGAAATCTAGGGTTTATATATTTTTCAAATTAGGGCCGATTTCGCAATTGTATGTGTTGATTAGGGCTTGAATGGACCGATTTCGGTTAATACACTAAACCCTCGAACCTAATTTCATCTTAATTCCGTCCCACACCATCGATTTGAGCTTGGGGTCGTACGCCTAGCGTACCCCTGTGACTTCGAGTTCTTGACTCTGGCTTCGATTATTGACCGCTATACATGTTTCCTGGGAATGATTCATATTTTTAGGGAGGTCCCGATTTTTGTTCATACTACATTTGGACCACGAAATGTTAACAGTTTGCATGCCCTGTTGTGTTTGTTTGAATGTGGGTTATGATTTTTGTACAACTAAAAGGAACCAACACAGATTCGTGCATCTGGACGTACGCCCAGCGTACTGTCCCTATCCAGCATCAATTTTGTTGGTTTAAAATTTATTAATGCTACCATATTTTGTTTGGTTTTGTGTTTGTGTGTGTATGTGCAGATTATGGCTCGAAGGGCGCAAAGAACCAACCCTCCCGAGGATGTGACCGATCATCGTTTTTTACAATTTCCGCAAACGCTGAACGATGCTACCCGGGCGCGTTATGTCACCAACTTGAGCTTGCTTCTCACAAAGGAGATTGATATTGCACCCTCATTTGACTGGGAGTTGGCTACCAGGACTGGACTTGCTGCATTGATCCAGGAATTTTCGCAATACACAGACTCGGACGCGAGTGGTGTGGAATTGTTTGTGTGTCAGGGATGGGCGCGTTTGTTCAGGATCCAGGAGCCTGTGTATCGGGAGTTTTTGCTGGAGTTCTACGCTACAGTTTCCTATGATCCTAGGAAGCCACTCGATGACAGGACAGCCTTTGCTTTCAGACTGGGAGGAGTGAGCCGGGAATGCAGCGTGATAGAGCTTGTGACTCGGGTGGGTATTTACACAGCCGATGAGACGAGGAGTGTTCACTTCCCGGCATTCCTTGCTGATTGTCTCATGGACCGGCCGGAGGACTATAATGAGAACACATTTTGGGCCGAGATTATGGGAGGAGTTTATACACCATCTACCGCTCGAGGGGGGATGATTCGGTCCACTACATACCGAATGTTGCATCGGTTGATTTCTATGTCTCTCACGCATCACAAGAATAGTGAGAGAGTGCCTTCGACGAACCTGTATTTCCTATGGGCACTAGTTACTCCTGGGAGGCACCTGAACCTTCCCGTCGCGTTAGCTGCATACTTGGGATGGAGGGCCAGGGGACTTAGGGGAGATAGCCCGATATGCGGAGGGCATTTTATCACACGGTTAGCTCGATCATACCAGTTGATGACACGTGAGATCACGAGATCGATGGTGTTTCACGACATGAGGCCGATGAGTCTTCAGCTATTGGAGTCGATGCGTGTATTAGAGCAGGGTGGTGATGGTGTTTTGAGGGTTCGAGCAGATGATGAGGCAGAAGAGGAGGGTGCTGCCGAGCCACAACCGAGACGGGTCCAGCGGCGTCGACCTGCTCCTCGGGGAGCGCAGCAGGGACCCGAGCGGGAGATTGATATGCGCTACCTGGCTCAGGGTATTGACCGTCTTGACATGAGGGTCCAGAGTCTTAGCGAGTATGTTGCACATGTGGACATGCAACAGCAGTGGTATGGGAATGCGTTGAACGCATTCTTTGCCCACCAGGGGTTTCAGTATTCAGTTCCCTTTCCACCACCATTCCAGTCACGATTTGATGGGGCCGGTACTTCTGGGACACAACCACATGATGATGGAGATGACGAGTGATCCTTTTTATTTGTTTTATTTGTTTTGTGTTATTTTTAGTTTAGTTTAGTTTTTTTTAGTATTTGGTATGTAATTAAACTTTGATTTAGTTTGATTTATTTTGTTTTCCATGTTGATGCTCTTTGGTTGTTTAGATTTCTGCAGAATTTTCGCCCTTAGGAAGCTGGCAGTAAGTTCAGCAGCTAGGTCCGACTGTTGCTAGAGAGAGCGGTATGAGAGTTGAAGATTATAGTCGAGACCCACGATTTGTCATAAGTGTGGGGTGCATATTTATTTCGTGAGCGATCGTTTTGAAGATTGGCATTGTTACGATGTTTTGACTCTTATGATATGGATGAGCAGTTCCCATACTATAGAGTTTTATTTCGATGCGAGGAAGAAGTATCGTCCCGACTGCCACGACATGGTTGACACTTTCCTATGTTATGGGGGATTTTTCATCACAAGTAGAGGATGTCATTCTCGACGAGATGACGTGGTCGACACTTTCCCACGTCATGGTTACTATGCTTTGCATTTATTTGCAATATTTTGCACCACATTTTCGAAGATGGCGGTCTTGATTTTATTTTTCGGCAAATTCAGAGGCAGCAGTTCCAGTTTTCAGTCTTTCGGCGATATTTGAAGCAACTTGTAGCAGCCCCATTCGATCTCGCCACAACTACCCAGGGGAGTCTGTTCCTTTTTCTCCCTTTTTATGTTCTTAATTTGTTTTAGCATACAATGAGGGCATTGTATGAAATAAGTGTGGGGTAAGGGATCGGTAAAAGTAAATTAAAATTAAGAGAAAAATGAAATTGCTAGATTTAGGAAAATTAAAATTTTAAAAACTTGAAATAATAGTTTAATTTAGAAAATCTAGTGATAATTTAAATTTTGCTAATATTGTATGAAATGATCCGATGAGAACTCAAATGTTTAGTTGAGCCAATACACGTTATAGTGCATTTGTGGCCTCCCTTATTTTAGTGAAATCATGGAACAAAAACACAACCCCGCTTGGTTTGAGGGATGCAATATGTTTAGCAACCTAAACCTGAAATGTATCCAGGAAAATTATTATCATTAACCAATAAAGGTTGAGGTTGAGCGCCTCTGCTTAAGCATGTAGGATTTGAGTGAAAAAAAAAAGTGAGTTACATGTGAAAAAAAAAAGAGAATTACGAAAAAATTTGAAGAATTTTGGAGAAAATAAAGTGAAGATCAAAAGATCAAATTCTGAAGAAATCTAAAAAGTTGAAGATACCAGAAATCAAATCAAATAAGGTGTTGAATTCAAAGAAATCAAAGATCAAAATGCCAAAGAAATGAAGAGTTCAAAGAGCTCCATAATGGTATCAAAAAGTTGTAATTCTAGATTATGTATGCTTAGGTTGCTCAACTAAAAATACCTTGAGGTTAGGAGGTTTTCTGCGGATGGATTCGGAGGGTTGCATAAAATGAGCATTGTTCGGAAAAAGTGGGCGAGTGTTTATGAAGATTGTGAGAATTTAAAATATGGGGGGGTACTTTAGGAAAATATTAGACACAAATGCATGCGTTGAGGTCTTGGCATAATGGCTGAGTTTTAAATGGATTGTTTAGTGCGATATTTGTAAAATAAAAGTAAATTTGCTTGGGGGCAAGCAAAGGCTAAGTGTGGGGTATTTTGATATGTGTATTTATATATATATTTTTATGCACTTTATCTTAATATTTTGGCCTTATTTATTCTATTTTAGAACTAAAAAGTACTCATAATACTTTGAATTATGTTTTGCAGCTATTTGTTGTCGATAAAGCACAAAAGAAAAGACTGAATCGGGAATCGGGCTTAGAAGCTAAAAGAAATCAAAATTGCTGAAGGAGTGATTACGCCCCGCATAATGAAATGGTACGCGCCGCGTACACCTTTGCACCGGATAAACTTGATCGCGTGATTATCTTGAGTACGCGCTGCGTAATCCTAAGTACGCCTAGCGTACTTAGGTCGGCCACAAAGACTATAAATGTCGATTTTTAGCTAACCAGGAAAGGGGATTCGACTTCTGACCTAATTTAGTCGACAATTAACTTCTGTTAAGCCGTTTTGAGGGTCTAGAAGGCGGCCGGAAGGCCGTTAAGCTAACGGGAGCAGAGATCGGAAGGATTGGAGAGCGGATACATGTCAATTATCATATGGATTGCTGACGTGACCATGTTTAGCATTCTATTGTGGTACTTTTCTGTATTTAGTTTCTAATTTAGGTGTGAAAACCTTTTACTTTGTGTTTATGATTGAATGAAACTTTGATTATTAGACTAATTGCTATAATAAATAGTTTATTTGTGTTTAATTTATCTTGCCAAGCTTGTTTAAAGATCCTCATGTGTTAATGATGATTATTTTCTGTTAATTGTTAAGTGAATTGAGTTGCTTGAACATCTGCTTGATTTGCTTGTCTCTTATGATTTTTGATGACCATCGAGATTATAAGACTAGAAATAACGAATGTGAAACTAGGATTAATTTGAGAATAAGTAAGTTAATGTGCGAGCCTTGTTTGATGACCATCAACAAGAGGTTGATTAAATGTCTACATTGATTAACTATATTTACAAGTCTTGCTTGATACGAACTGAACACTAGGAAGCATGTTAGTTTAATCAACTAATCACTGTTTGAATTGACTTGTTTGCTAAAGGATTAGTTATAGTGAACATGAATCTAATCATTTTAGGAATCGGTGAACATTGAATAAATGAATTTGTGTATGCAATTGTCTATGTTTTTAAGGTGTAATTTATCTAAACCAAAGTACTTGAAGAGATTTGCTTTCCTGTTAGTTTATCGAGAGTTGTTAATTGTTAATTTGAGATTTATTAAACCATTTTATTTATTATTTTCGTGTGACCTGTAACCTATAATCAAATATATTAAATTAATCCACCGTTCCCTGTGATCGACACCCGACTTACCTAAGCTATACTGTAATCTAACTAGGTACACTGCCTATAAGTGCATAGATAGTCTAAGTTTGTTAGGTTATAAATATTAAAATTAGTGGGTACTTTTGTGCACATCAAGCAGCAGTCACCATTTGAGACTCTTTGATAGAGGTTATATGAGGCCCCGGTACTGACACTCCCGGAGGGAGTTGAGGACTTTGTGGTATTACCTGATGTATCCATCACCACTATAGGGGTGGTCCTCATGTAGTGATGATGAGTGATTGCTTAATCTTCGTAGTAGCTGAAGCCGCATGAGACACGATATCCCACTCATGACTTGGAGTTGGGGGTAGTGGTTGTTGCGCTCAAGATTTGGAGACATTACCTTTATGCGGTCAATTGTACAGTTTACACGGATAACAAGAGTTTGAGAAATTTTATAGATTAACCGAACCTCAACACGAGGCAGTGTAGGTGGATGGATGTGGTCAAGAATTATGACTGTGAGATCCTTTACCATCTGAGTAAAGCGAATATGGTAGTGGATGCTTTAAGTCGCAAGTCAGATGGATCTTTGGTTGGGGAAATGTGTATGCCAATATCTGTTGGTTCTCCACTTTTGGGTTTGATCAGGGAGGCTCAGCTTGAGCGAGTTCAGAAGGAGAATTGGAAACAGGAAAGGATCAGGGTTGATATCGAATGGTTTGTTACGGATAGTCAAGGTATGTTGACCCGGTGTGGTCGGGTTTGGGTTCTAGTTTCGAGTGGGATTAGGCAGATTGTGTTGGAGGAGGCTTATAAGCTTGTCTTTCTATTCAACCGGGGCCACCAAGATGTATCAGGATTTGAGATTATGTTATTGGTGGCCGTGTATGAAGAGGGAGATCTCCTAGTATGTCGAGAGTTTCTTAACCTACAGATTGGTCATGGTCGAGCTTTAGAGGTCGCATGCAAGTTGCAGCCTCTGGAGGTTCCCATTTGGAAATGGGAGCAGATCACCATGGATTTTATCACCAAGATGCCAAAGACGGCAAAGGATTTTGATGCTATATGGGCTATCTTGGATCAATCGACCAAGAGCGTCTACCTTTTAGCTATTCAGGAGAGTTGTTCATCCGAAAAGTTGGCCGATGTTTATGTCCGAGAGATTTTCGCTCACCATGGGGTTTCGGTTTCCATTGTTTCTGATCGAGATGTTCGGTTTACCTCCAAATTCTGGCAGAAGTTCCACGAGGAACTGGGCTCAAGGTTGAATTTCAACACTGCATATCATCCGCAGACTGACGGCCAGAGTGAGCCGAGGTTACAGACCCTTGAGGATATGTTGTGGACATGTGTTATTGATTTCGGTGGGAGTTAGGATTCCTACTTACCTCTTGTGTAGTGTTCCTACAACAACAATTATCACTCCACCATTGGTGGTCCACCTTTTGAGCTTTTGTATGGTCGGAGATGTTATACCTTGGTTTGTTGGGGGGAGGTTGGTCACATGGTCATGGGAAGGACCAATGTAGTCCTTCAGACCATAGAGCTTATCCAATAGATCAGGCAGAGACTGCATACAACTCAGATTCGGCAAAAAAGCTATGCCGACCGGCGCCGATCCGAGTTGGAGTTTCAGGTCGGTGATATGGTATTAATGAAGGTCTCACCTTGGAAAGGTGTGATAGGCTTCAGAAAGAGGGGGAAGTTGGGTCCTCGACATATTGGGCCTTTTTAAGTGATTGCCAAGGTTGGTAAGGTTGCATACATGTTGGATCTACCCGAGGAGCCAGTCAGATTCACAATACTTTCCAAGTTTGGTAGTTGTAAAAGTGCATATTGGATGTTGAGGTAGTGGTTTCCTTAGACGATATTCAGATAGATGTATGCCTGAATTATGTTGAAAGGCTAATGGCAATTTTGGAAGAAAGATGAAGGTCCTGCGCAACAAGGAGATACCATTGGTAAACATCCAGTGGCAGCATTGGAGAGTCTCTGAGTGGACCTGGGAGCCAGAGGATGAGATGCGTGAGCTTTACCTGAGTTATTCTTCGTAGCATACTTCGATGACGAATTCTAAACCAAGTGGGGGAGAATTGTAACATCCCGATTTTAAGGTACTTCTAATTTCATCCCTATAATTTCATTATGTTGCATTTTGGTCCCTAAGTCCAAGAAAGTGTTCAAAAAGAGCCCTAGTTGTATTGTTGTAATATTGGCCTTGGGAGTACGCCATGCGTACGTGGTGTACGTTGAGCATACTAGGGCGCGCCCTAGTACGCGAGGAGTACATCAGTGTATGCGAGGCGTACTTGCCATGTAAGGAAACCCTAATTTTTAGGGTATGGCTCGTATTTAAGCACTCTTATGGCCTCATTTCACTCACCTTAACTGCCTTCATCCCTCTTATATGTTTGTGCAGCCCTAGTTTCACCTTGAAGAGCCTTTTCATGCTTAGAAGTGTGTTTTTGGTGCCTTAGAAGAAGAAGGAAGAAATCCAAGCTCATCTTGATGGAGTGGAACACATGGATCTGGGATTTCTTCTTCATTTGCTCCAATTCCAAGGTAAAAACCTTGCAACTTTATTCCTCTAGCATATAGATCTAGTTTTGGATTTTTTTTATGGAGCTTTTTGGGTCCCAAAATGTTAGATCTTGAATATGGCATGTTCTTAACCTTTGAGTTGTCCTTTCAGACCCTAGGAGGGGTCATAAGTCATAAAAATGAGTTGCAAATGGTTAGTTTTTCTTCATGCATCATTTAGAAGGTCTTAATGGAACAAGACCTTATCTTAAGTACTTATTGGACATGTTAGGTCATAAAGTTGGAGACTTTATTACTCCTAAGAGTATTTTAGCCATGGATTTGAAGTTTGGACCTAAGAGCTTAAGCCATCAAGCTTTTAATGGAAGTTTTGGTTTTAAGAGGGTATGCCCCGTGTACTCGGAGTACCCCGTACGTACGAGGTTAACAACCCCGATGGTGGTCAACCTACGAGGCTTTTTGTATGCCCAATGTAGCTCCGGAGTACCCCCTCCCCGTACATACCCTAAGTTGACTTGGTCGACTTGACTCAGTTGGGTTGACTCAGCTCAGTTGACCTTGTTGGTTTGACCAGTTGACTTTGACCAAGTTTGACCAAGTTTAACCTTGAAGGTATTTTGGGTATTTTGGGATTTTGATGTAAATTGGTCATTTGGTGGGAATAGGTGTCGGTCAGAGAGTTAAGATTCGGAGTCGAGACCTTATCAGCTTCTGTTCTGTTTGCGAGGTGAGTTTTCCTCATTGTACTTTTGGGTTGATGTCACCAAGGCCGGCTCATTGGATTGTTATCCTGGTTTATCACATGTTGGTATGCTATAGTGTTGTATTAGATTTGTATCCTGGTATATAGGATGATGTTATGCTTAGTAATATATAAGATCTGTCTGATTGTCTATTGACTGGTTATATGTATGCTTATTTGTTATGTATATGTCGACATGGTTTACGTGTGGTTGGGTTGAGGCGGACCAGTGTAGACTGAAGGTCAAGAGACTCAGGGTGTCCAAGATAGACTGTAGGCCCGAGAGGCATACCAGTCAGGCTGTAGACCCGGAGAACATTCCAGATAGGCTAAAGGCCTGGTGAGGCGTACCAGTCATGCCGATGGTTCTATGAGCGTACAAGATAGTGTTTAGGCCGGTGGGGCGTACCAGTCATGCTGAAGGCTATATATGCTTGATGTCTGTATTATGCTTATGTTATGTATTGGTACTTAGGGGGGATCTAACAACAATGGTAAAATAGTTAAAAGTTGACTCGAAAGGAAGAAGCCACATCAACAAAACAATGTACAATACCAGAAAGTTTCATGAAGGACAACCAACCAACAACAATACATAAGTCAGCAATGAAACTTTGAAAGGGAATAAACAATAAGAGTTTTCTCTACAACATCACCAATTGAACACCACAGAAAAAAGCTACCAATACGTTCTGTAAAAAATATGAAAACGCCAACACCAACACACCAATTGTCTATATAGTTTCCCACTCTTTTTGTAATCGGAAAACAGGATCCATATATTGCAAAAACGTTTACTAATATCCAAAGTAATATAAAGTAATAAGATTGTGCACATTGTAATATACAAGCTTACCATCCTATGATTTCGTTACTTAGTGCAACAAAATCAAGCAAAATAATATCTTTGATAATTCCAAATCATGGTGGTATCCAAATCATGCCCTATTTCCAATTAGTGATTCGAAACAAATTAGTCAATAGCATGAACAAAGTTGGAGAGAGGGAAAATAAGAATAGGGTCGAAGTACAATTTTCCTATGTGCATGATTGCAAACAGGAAGGTGCCACAATAAGGGAATAATGAAGACGACTTTCATGTTAATATCGGTGACCTGATCGTGAGGAAGAGGGAAAACTACGATCTTAAATCCCAAAATCATTCATAATGGAGAGCTTAATGGAATAGTTGAATGAGGTGGCAAGCATAGTGTCATTCAATAGATGAAACTCTACGATTGTGAGTAGATCTGACAAAACTTGTCACAACACGACAACCCGACATGACCCCGATACAAAATTAACGGGTTTGGGTAATTAAATGGTTAGGGTTACGGTCAAGACTTGACTCGAATATGGTCCGTTTAATTATCTAACATTTTTACAAATTTCATATTTTTATAAATATATTATATATTGTAGACATGTAGTGGGTCAAACTCAAAAATTAAAAGTAAAATTTAAGCTTTCAAAGTGACCTACTTTTACTTATCCTCACCACCTATCTCATTTCCTCCGTAACTCTAACTGTTTCTATTTTGTTCTCTAAACTTATTATAATTTTTGTCACTCTACCTCTCATCTCTAGTGTTTCAACTTTTCCTTTTTGTCTCTCCGTCTCCTACTTTCCAACATTTTAAAATATTTCAACCCAACATGACACCACATATTTATAAGGTCTAAACCTTAACCTAAAACCTCACATGAAAATAAATAGGTTGACAAGACACAACACAGTAATTAAACAGTTCGGGTTAGAGTCATGCCCTCTCAACCTGTTTAATGTCTTGACACAACATGGAAACCGACGCGACATGACACGTTTGACAAGTCTAATTATGAGATATCATGTTAGCATTAATGGATTTGGAGTTCAATGACCATTGAATCCTTCAATTGGAAAAATGAAACTTTTTCAACTTTTAAATAAATATTTAAATATGTTCCATTGAACTTTATAGAGTTCGATGCATTATGGGAAAAATGATACACTTGTATGGAATATAAAATGATGATGTGGCAATCCATTGAACTATATGGAGTTAAATGCATTATGGATGTCCTAATGTGTGAATGGTGATATAACATATCCTAACATTTAGAAATAAGGACGCTATTGTCCATTTAGTGTGTTTTTTTAGTTATAATGATTCAAGATTATAAAAAAGAATTATAAATTAATAAAAAAACATTAAAAATAGATTTGGATAAATATGATATTTTAAAACACTAAGAATGGAGAATATGATATTTAGAATTTTAGATGATAGGTTAGACAAATATGATATTTTGATGTTTAATAAGGATATATACAAATTTCTGCCCATCTTAATTCCGTGATTATTACGTTTTATTTTTAATTGAATAATAAAAAAGAAATCAGTTAACACGTATTTCTAGGTTGTTAACAAATATTTGATGGATCTTTTTTTTGAAACGATATTTAATGGATCACATTATTGTTCCTTTACAAGATGCTTCCTTGGTGGCTGCATATAAGCTTTTAGCGAAGCAAAAGAAGCTTAAGGTATCGTTTCATCATATTGTTGTTGTTGTAGTATATGGTATATCCAAAATAAGTAGGGTTAAATGCAAGAAAATTCATCCCAATACAAAACTTTAAGCCTATAACCCGATTGATAATTTGAAGAATGGTTTCCTGACAAGAAAAACATTGCAAGTATGGTGCTCAAATTGGGTTGATTTTCAAAATAAAAAAGTCCTCATAAGATTTTTTTGAAAGTACAACGTTATAATACAAAGAAAAGGAAATACAAGGTTATAAGACAAAATAAATGAAACTTTGTTGCTATTTCTTACATTTATGCTTAATAAAATTTCCTATACTAATAAAAAAGTATTTCTTTTATCATGTGTGATCCTATTAGGCCTCTTAATTTATGTCATGCCACTTGTCAACCTATTGTTTCTCCATTTCAATTTCTCACTCTAATTATATTAAATTAATAACATTAGAATAAAAAATGAAATAAAATTTATACAAATTATAACGTGATATAATTTCTCATATTTTTTTGAGCCAACAATTATAAATTTATATAACTAAAAAATATCTCTTAATTAATAATTAATTTAAAATAATTAATTAATAATTTTGTGGATAACTAAAATTTAATTAATTCTGTAACTATGATTCTTACGGTTTATTAACTAGTGTGCAATATTTGAATATGCACATACTTTAATAGAAGTGTATGTTTTTAAGTGAAATACCTAATTTTCCTTTCTTTCCATTAAACGACAAACACTTACTTCTTTCTTCCCGTTAAACAACAAATACTTACTTCAACTTGGGTGATTATTAGAACAAAGATAACAATACAACATTTGTCTGCTATTAGGCACATAATTGACCTTTTAAGAGTTGCTATGGTTTCATTAACATAGGTCATGGATATTTCGTTTATGACGATATTTAATTAATGGCATAATTTTGTATAATAAACTCAAGAAAATATATTTAATATGATTTATCATTTATCGATATGTTTCTGTAACATACTTAGATTTGAATCGAAACCCCTAATTTAGTAGATGGGGTAGTCGTAATAAACAAGGAATTCAAGTATGAGATAAAACATAAATCCAATTTTCTTCAGGTTTTTCTGTTTGAAAAAACAGATAAACTCCAAATGTTAAGCAAAACCTAGAAACAGAGCAACCCCAAGTGACAACAAAAATCGAAAATTGGAGCAGCACCAAAGGATACTCATGTAATACAATTAGTCTATAGTCATTTTTCTACAAAATCCGAATTCTTTATGTAAATTTTTGTGTTGGGGAAATGATTTTCTTGCATAAAAAACAAAGGTCGACTTCTTATTCTGTCAGTGGAGGTGTACTTTCACCTTTTGCCTACCTGGTGCTTGATGAAATGCGTTTTACTTATTATTCTTTAATATTCTTTTGTTAAGTTCATATCCAGATAGAACACAATCATATGACTTTCTACCACAATGATTATCCTTATTTTTAGTTAAAAATTTATGTTCAAACCTTCAAAAATATCACAGAGACATAGCAAACCTGTGTGGTATCACTAACCTTATTGGATATAACTAATTCAAATATCATTGACTGGAGATTATAGGTGATTTCTCATGTTATATAACTAAAACCTAGTTAGTCATAGTATTTGATTTTCATTATATAAACTCCAATTCCTTAATTACATAATGTGAAGGCTATGCTCTTTTATAAGTTTTCAATGGCTGATCAATGCTTGTATTGAAATTTCAATGATTTCCTACTTGGCATTGGTATCCAAAAGGCTTTAGGATTTCAAGTCAATGTGAAAGCATTGCATAAATCATGGCCTTTAGACACTTGGTTAATTAGTTTTTATGAACAACATATTGTATGGATTAATAAGCATTAGGTTTCTTTACAGAATTCAAATAAGAACTCTTCAGTAATTTGAATAGCTTATCAAGTTGTTAAAGGTCAATATCTATTAGAAACTCATTATTTTTAGAGCACCTTAAGCATCAGACACTACTAGAAAAAACAACATTTAATGAATGACACACAGTGATTTACGATAAGCAAAAGCGTGCGTCCAAAAAATAATGCCATCTCTTATAAAATTTGAAGGATAGTGGACACGCATTCATGCGTGCCCTGAAATTATTGTCAGAAAAGAAAAAAAAAGAAATACGGAGGATGCGTATTATAAAATGTGTGTCATGTAAGTGTGTCGCTTTATATTTTTTTAATGAAACACGTATTTTGAGCGGGAAATGAAATCCCAAAAATTATCCTATGTGAAAAATTAACCCCCTCCGCTTCCAATCAGCAAGAAAGAAGCTTGGGGTCTTCGTCTTCCTTTCTCTCTCTCTCTAACCTAAAACCCATCTTATTCCATGTAGCCTATCTCGCCGTTACATCCATTGGCGCCATCGCCACCACCTTGCCGCTCTGTCTCCCTCCGTTTCTCAATCCGATGTCGCCACGATACTTTATTCTTACGGTACAACCGGATTGAGGATCTACGAATTCCCCAAAAATCATTATTGAATACATGCCTCTTGAATCAAATCAGGTAGAGGAGGACCTCGAGGTCAAGCTATGTCACATATTATATCACGTCCCTATTCGTGTCAATAATACCTTCGGTAGTTCTGTAGGTTTTGGCTCCGACGACTTCTATCAGGTTTTTGGTCTAGCATCTTTTAATATTTCATTTGAAATTGCAATCGACATTCGCCTCTTGTATTATTCCCATAATACTTCATGAATGAAATTGATAGGTTGTAACAATGGATCCTATGGCCCTATTCATCCCTCTACCATTGGTTCTCCTAAAAAAATTAAAGTCCCCATCCAATCTGGAAGCAATAAACGAACAAGAACCTTTCTTCTTCCTTTTCATTGTGTGTTGTTTCTTCTGGATGTCTGGTTAATTCTGATAATTACAGCTTCCATTTTTTCTCTTAGTTATCTTTATTTTCTCTTATTTCAAAGACTGCACAATGATGCAACGCTACAATGAAAAAACATTTGGGGAGCTAGATCCTCATGTTTTACAATTGCAGATTCTGCTTTCAGGTTATCTCCTATCCCCACCTCTTTATTTTATAATGAATGTATCAGGGCAATGGTTAATGAAGGAAAAAGCAACTCGATCTTGGTCAGTGGTGAAAGTGGGGCAAACTACTAAAATGCTTATGCATCAATCAGGTACTTTACATGTTAATAGATTTCTAGGGCTTATGTATGTTTCAGTTTCTATGCAACTTCCCCAAATTAATCTAGAGAAACTTATAGGGTTTATGATTTTTTAGGTAATCTGGAGTGATTAGATTAATTTTCTCATAGCTTTGATTAAGTTTTTTTTATCATCATGTTCAGGTCCCTTCTCTATTGTGTTCATGTGAGTCTTATACTCGGTTTCTTGAGAGCAATAATGTTTTGCATGTGAAAGTTAATATTACTTTAGGATTTCTAGATTTTAATATTGTTGGATAAGGTGTCTAAGTCCATAACTTATTTGGTATATACTTGACCCGACCGGCATGGTTCATTTGGGTTGCATCTCATCCAAACTATTTATGGATAATTTTATGAGAGTTATACGCATATGTTTATTAATATATTATAAGTTATAATATATTAATATGAAGTTATGTTATTTAATTAGTCTTAGTCTTAAATTAATTATGAATTAATTTAGAGATTAAAAGGAAGACTAATTAGATTATGGGCTATTGGTTTTATATGGTGTGGGCTAACACTCATTTGTTAAATGGGCTAGGCTTGGATGGAAGTCCATGGATGATCCATGGAACTTTTAACCCATGGATCCTTGGAAAGGAAAAGTCATGGGTTATTAGGGTTTCACCCTAACCATGCACACTATATAAGCATGCTTATGGAGCATGAAATGGCAACTAGTGAACTAGTGTGTGTGAGCTTGTGTGTGGCCGAAATTATACAAGTGTGTATACTCTCTCAAAGTTTTCCAAGAGTTTGTGGTGTTTTGTGATTCCATTTGAGGCATTCACACTATTGGTGCTTGGCCCTTAAACTCCTTAGAACCAAACTCATCAAAAGGTATGTAATCTCTTCTAACTCTTTTATGTTGAATTGTTCCCTATGCCATGTTAGATAGGTTATAAACCTTGGAAAATTATTATTTTGCATGTATTTAGACAAACATAGATCCAAGGTTTATTAGGGTTTCATGCACACTTAGGAAGTGTTAGATTGCTCAAAACCCAACAGTGGTATCAGAGCCTAGGCTTGCTTGTTTGATACTTGATGCAAAATAGTTGAAAAAGTCGAAAAACTTGCTGTCTGACTGATGAACTCACCGAGTCCATGGGGGGAATCGCCTAGTCCATGTGTATCTTCAACCTACTCGCCGAGTAGGTTCATGCACTCGACGAGTAGGATCGACAGAGTGCAGATTTTCGACTTTGGCTGCTGGAAATGGACTAGAAACATTACCCTAAACTGTTTTGGTGTTTTAAAACTTGTTTTAGTTGGTGTAATGGTTGTTCTAATCCATTTACAAAAGCATATATCAAAATTCCATGATTTTATGTGTTCATAATAGTTCTTGAAATTTTGATGATCATGTTCATGTTCTTATGAATTTAGAAGATGATAGGAATTATTTGCTGAATTGTTTGGAATTAATTCATGATCATTTATGTGTTTTAATGGAATCCATAATTTTTCCTCAAGTTATGGATATCCAAAGGTCACTTTCTTTATCACACACATTTAAACACATAAGTTACATGAAAGTGAAGAGTCTTCATTTTTATGAACCTTTAATTCATAAGTTATGAAATGAAAAGTTTTGGATAGTTACAAAACTTGTCCTCAAGTTTTGGAATTTGTAAAGTTTCACACACTTTAGTAAACTTTAATTCCAACCCTTAGAGTTTTAATAGTTAAAATTCAACCCTTATACTATTTATAACATTAATGGTTAATTATTATATATATGTATAAGAATAAGTCGTTCTACTGTTAGTAGGCCTCATTCACGAAGTCGGTCTATAAGGTGGGTATAAGGTTGTTGCCTATAAAATGGTGACTTAATGGGTGTCCATTCTCACCCACCGCTTGCTTGACCGGTGGAGGGTCGTTAGCCGAACGGGTAGGACAATGAATTTAAATCCTCATTAAAAGTATAATGATTATTATAAAGTAACTAAACCCTTTTAATTCCCAATCTTAGTTATTTTAGGAAAATGTGAACATGGTGCTAGTCCATGGAATTCACACTTTGTACCTTACCAAGTCGTTGGTGGAGCGTGTGTAGTTAACTGGCACACTAACTTGGACTAGTAAGGACCACGAAGGGTGACTTAATGTTTGTCATAGATCAATGGAGCGTGTGTGGTTAACCGGCACATTGGTTAGGTGATAATATTAAGAGTACCAAGTGAATTAGTATGGTTATTCACACCTTGTTTTGTGATCCTCGGCATCCCAGTCACAAAACATGAAGGGCACAATCGAGATTGAAACATGCCATTGAAAAGTTCAATGAATCTCAAAAGAATCTAGGAATTTCAAATCCAATTAAAACCTAATAATACATTTTGTTTTCATGGTGGAAATTGGTGAATCGTCATTCACCTACCTTTCAAATATATTATTACTTAGATTACGGCATCCGTCTTCTAAGTATAATATATTGTGATTGGGTCCTAGCCTTAATACTACATTTGGGTGTCTTATTAAGGATCCTATATATCTAATCTAAACTTGATTTCTTCTTTCAGATGTCTTCCAACACTAAGGCTTCAGGCTCTAACCCAACTGGTTCTTTCTCTCTCATGAACCTTTGTGGGAGGGTCATCTTTGATGGTTCCAACTTCATGGGTTGGATTAGGAACATCAGGATGGTTACTTGTTATGAGGACAAGGAATATGTCCTCGATAAGGAGTTAAAAGAACTTGATGAGTCTACTGCTACTCCTGAGGATATCGCTGAATTCAGGACACATGAGAGAGATGCTACTAAGGTGGCATGTATCATGATGGCACGATGATAGCCGAGCTCCAAAAGTCTTATGAAGATTACTACCCTTTTGAGATGCACCAGGACCTGATGGAAAGGTACCATCAGAGTGCTCGTCAGGAGCGGTATGACATAATCTCCTCCATAATAACTACCCACATGAAGGACGGTGATTCCGTCACGGCTCACATGCAAAAGATGCAAAGGTATGTGGACCGTTTGCTGAAGCTGAATGTGAACATCCCTGAGGAGTTGGCAATTGACATCATTTTGCACTCCTTACCTTCTTGTTATGACCAATTTCGTATGACATATCATATGAACAAGGAGGAAGTTACCCTCAGCAAGCTTCAAGGACTCTTGAAGACCGCTGAATCCGGTCTTAAGGGCAAGGCGGTTGTTACTTCTCCTACTTCTACTCCAACATCTACCCCTGTTTTAGCTATCGGGCAAGGCAAAGGGAAAAAGAGGAAGCACCCTTCGAAGGATACCAAGGGAAAGTCTCTTGAAGGCTCCTCATCGAAGACCAAGAGCGGTTCTGTCACTCCTTCTGCCATTCCCAAGGATGCTGAATGCTTTTATTGCCATGAAAAGGCACACTGGAAGCGAAACTGCCCTAAGTACTTGCAGGATCTAAAGGATGGGAAAGTGAAACCCACCTATGCAGGTATTTACACTATATTGTCTAATTACTCAACATATTCTAACTCTTGGGTGCTTGATACAGCATGTGGTATTCACATATGTTCTGATTTGCAGGGCCTAAGAAGAAGTGAGGATGTGGAGCATGGGAAGATAAACTTGATCATGGGGAATAGGAAGGCTTCACCTGTTTCCAAGATTGGAGTTTATACTTTGTTGCTTAATAATGGGTTAAAATTAGATTTGAATAAATGTGTGTACTCGTCTGAAATGGCGAGGAATATTATTTCTTTTCATGCTTTGTACAAACAAGGTTTTACCTTTTCGTTTGATAATGAATGTGGTGGTATTAATGCTTTCTATAAAAATGTGTTTTATTTTAAAGCGTTACCTTGTGATGGTGTGTATGAAACTGTGTCGATTGTAGACAACTTAGGAAATAATGTGTTGTATATTGATTCTTCTACTAGCGTAGATAAAGCATCATTGTGGCATTGTCGTCTTGGACATGTAAGCAAGAAACGCATAGGCCAACTCCAAAAGAGTGGAGTCTTGGAATCATTCGACCTTAAATCGGATGATAGTTGTGAATCTTGTCTACTTGGAAAGATGACAAAATCACCCTTCACTGTAAATTGTGAAAGGGGTGAGGGTTTGTTGGACCTAATACATACTGATGTATGTGGGCCATTCAAAACCGCCACAAGGGATGCTAATCGGTATTATGTGACTTTCATTGATGATTTTAGTAGATATGGGTATGTCTACTTAATCAAACATAAGTCAGAAACCTTTGAAAGGTTTAAGGAATTCAAACAGGAAGTAGAAAATCAATTGGGCAGGAACATTAAGATGCTTCGATGCGATCGAGGTGGTGAGTATCTTAGTACCGAGTTCCTTAACTATCTTAAGGAGTGTGGGATTGTCTCACAATTGACTCCGCCCAGGACACCACAGTTGAAGGGTGTAGCTGAGAGGCGTAATCGGACCTTGTTGGACATGGTTCGCTCTATGATGAGTCGAGTTTCGTTACCAATCTCTTTTTGGGGGTATGCCTTAGAGACTGCCGCCCATATCCTTAATCTAGTCCCTACAAAGAAGGTTACCAAAACACCTCATGAGATGTGGACTGGGAAGGTTCCCAATTTAGACCATATCAAGATTTGGGGTTGCGAGGCTTTCGTGAGGCGTGAGACCCATGATAAGCTCGAACCCCGAAGTGAAAGGTGTATTTTCATCGGCTACCCACAGAAATCCTTCGGTTACCTCTTCTACAGACCTAGTGAGAATGTGGTCTTTGTAGCAAGAAGAGGGGTCTTTCGTGAGAGAGAATTTATAAGCCAAGGAGACAGTGGGAGGCAAATTGATCTTGAAGAAATTCAAGAAGCAATTGGTGAAGGAACCTCAGACACTAGCAATCAACCTGAGGACGAAATTCCTGTTGAGCAAGCTGACATGTCTGTACCTCCAAGGCGTTCCACACGGGTTAGGAACACACCTTCGTTTTATTATGGCTTTCATATTACTACGGAAGGTGATACGTTTATCAGTGATAGTACACTGGTAAATTTGGATGAACCTAGTAGTGTTAAGGAAGCCATGGCAGGCCCAAAGTCTGCTAAATGGAAGGAGGCTATGGACAGCCAGATACAGTCCATGTATGACAATCAAGTTTGGAACTTGGTTGATAATGTACCAGGCCGTAAAATAGTCGGGTGCAAATGGATCTTCAAGAAGAAGACCGACATGGAAGGAAAAGTGCATACTTATAAGGCTCGACTGGTTGCGAAGGGTTTTACTCAGACTCAGGGTATTGATTATGATGAAACCTTCTCGCCGGTAGCAAAGATTAAGTCTATTAGGGTTATGTTAGCCATTGCTGCATTTCATGATTATGAAATATGGAAGATGGATGTCAAAACCGCTTTCCTTAATGGAAAGTTGGCTGAGGATGTGTACATGAATCAGCTAGAGGGTTTTGTCAGTGCAGAGTACCCTAATAGAGTATGCAAGCTTGAGAAATCCATTTATGGATTAAAACAAGCATCTCGTAGCTAGAATCTTTGTTTTGATGAGAAGGTAAAAGAGTTTGGCTTCTCAAGAAGCGAAGATGAGTCTTGCGTGTATGTCAGAGCTAGTGGGAGTATAGTTAGCTTCTTGGTATTGTATGTGGATGACATACTACTTATAGGAAATGACATCCCAACCTTGCAGGAGGTTAAGTCCTGGCTTGGGAAGTGCTTTGCTATGAAGGACCTAGTGGAGGCTGCCTATATCCTAGGGATAAGGATATTAAGAGAAAGGAGTAAAAGACTAATTGGACTTAGTCAGAGTATCTACTTGGATAAGGTGTTGAAAAGGTTCAACATGCAGAATTCCAAGAAAGGAGATTTACCGATCCAAAGCAATACCAAACTGAGTAAGACTCAGAGTACGAGTACAGAGGCAGAGATAGCTGAGATGAGCCAACTACCGTATGCTTCCGCTGTTGGCTCGATCATGTATGCTATGACTTGTACCCGCCCTGATGTGGCATTTGCTTTGAGCATGGTCAGCAGGTATCAGGGGAACCCTGGCAAGGCTCATTGGACCGCGGTAAAGAACATTCTCAAGTACCTGCGGAGGACTAAGGATTGGGTCCTTACCCTTGGTGGGAGTGATGAATTGAGAGTATTAGGGTATAGTGATGCTATTTTTCCGACTGATAGGGATAACTTCCGCTCTAAGTCGGGCTGGATCTTTACCTTAAATGGAGGGGCAATTTCTTGGAAGAGTTCCAAGCAGGAGACGGTGGCTGATTCGACTTGTGAATCAGAGTATATAGCAGCGAGTGAAGCAACAAAGGAGGCGATATGGCTAAAGAACTTCATCGGAGACCTTGGAGTTGTACCAACTATTAAGGAACCTATGGAGATTTTTTGTGACAACAATAGTGCGGTTGCCTTAGCCAAGGAGCCAAGAGATCATGGCAGATCCCGACACATTGACAAAAAATATCACTTCATAAGACACAAGATTGAAGAAGGACTCCTCGTGGCAAGGAGGATATCGTCGGATGAGAATCCTGCAGATCCCCTTACGAAGGGACTGACGAGGGTTAAGCATTTTCAGCATGCAAGGCGCATCGGGCTGAGGGACGATATTAGTTTTACAGATTAGACAGTTTTCCTGAAACTTGTAAAATGTAATCGACGTTTGATGATGAATAAAATTTGTAATTTATTTATCAGTAAAGTGTTACTATCATTGTCAATTATTTACTATTGTTTCAGTTTTGCATGTTTTGACTTCCAGAATAATTAATTTATTCAAACCTCCACAATCGATCATACGTCGGAAGTAGGTATGAATCAAGATTGTCATGAATTGGGTTTGTAGATGGCTAAAGGTGTTTAGACATGGCAATGGTTGCTGCAACATTCATGAGTACTCATAAGTTATGAGTATTGGTATAAACCCACGCTCAATTGTATCACTTCATGGAATTTATCTCGAGTAATCGTGAGACGATAATATCATATAAATCTTCAAACCTAGAGATATGAGTTGTTACCTATGAGTTGGTTGTGCATTGATTGCACGTAAACGCATCAGTAACCTGGTGTTATAAAACGTGCCTTTGTGTACAATTCAACAAGTAGTAGAACAAGCATATGAGTCGAAGTTTATTTGTTCCTTCTAGAAATAGAAGTGATATCTGGGCCCCTCGATGATTTTGTGTTGACCCATGTACCGGGCCCGGTCAGAACTAAACTGATGTGTTCAGCGAAGTTCTTTGTCAAACAAATCGGAAATCGAGAAACAACTGCCAGACAATAAGCAAGACATAGTTCCATGTGTTTGTCCGGCTGATATCATGAGAACAGAGGATTATATGATCACTTGTCTTAAAATGGCGCTTCATAGTTCGACGGAGTTTTCGAGAGCTACGATTGCTGGTTGGTTCCTGAAGTTATATAGGCAAATAGAGTTATTAGACTTATCCAAGTGGGAGTCTGTTGGATAAGGTGTCTAAGTCCATAACTTATTTTGTATATACTTGACCCGACCGGCATGGTCCATTTGGGTTGCATCTCATCCAAACTATTTATGGATAATTTTATGAGAGTTATACACATATGTTTATTAATATATTATAAGTTATAATATATTAATATGAAGTTATGTTATTTAATTAGTCTTAGTCTTAAATTAATTATGAATTAATTTAGAGATTAAAAGGAAGACTAATTAGATTATGGGCTATTGGTTTTATATGGTGTGGGCTAACACTTATTTGTTAAATGGGCTAGGCTTGGATGGAAGTCCATGGATGATCCATGGAGCTTTTAACCCATGGATCCTTGGAAAGGAAAATTCATGGGTTATTAGGGTTTCACCTTAACCATGCACACTATATAAGCATGCTTATGGAGCATGAAATGGCAACTAGTGAACTAGTGTGTGTGAGCTTGTGTGTGGCCGAAATTATACAAGTGTGTATACTCTCTCAAAGTTTTCCAAGAGTTTGTGGTGTTTTGTGATTCCATTTGAGGCATTCACACTATTGGTGCTTGGCCCTCAAACTCCTTAGAACCAAACTCATCAAAAGGTATGTAATCTCTTCTAACTCTTTTATGTTGAATTGTTCCCCATGCCATGTTAAATAGGTTATAAACCTTGGAAAATTATTATTTTGCATGTATTTAGACAAACATAGATCCAAGGTTTATTAGGGTTTCATGCACACTTAGGAAGTGTTAGATTGCTCAAAACCCAACAAATATCTGGTATTGGTGAACGCTATTACAAAGTTACTGCTAGTAGAACAAGCTCTTGATTTACAACAGGAAGCTTGTTTGTTTCATACTTCTTCAGTTGGAGAAACATCATTGCTCACTGATCATCATTGTGGAAGAGATCATATTCCTTCACAAATAGTTCAGGTCAGGGCTTCCATCTATCTTGTTTCTGCAGTTCATGATTATTTTTCAAGTTATGAGCATTGATTTGTTTCAGTTATGGTGTTATAGATTTTACAAGATCACAATGATGAAGTCTGGTACTTACAGTTTTCTCAAATTGGGAAATATTTAGCATCATCATCATCAAGTGATAATTCAACAATTATTTGGGAGGTAACACTTTTCCCTCTTCTATCAACATTCAATCACTTTCACAGCTTCAACTTTCACCCTAATATCAACTTCAATCTTTTGATTTCTCTAAGGTTGATCTGAATGGAAAACTCTGACTGAAACATAGATTAATCGGTCACCAAAATTCTGTCTCTTGCGTTTCATGGAGCCCAAATGATGATCAAATCCAAGGGCATATTCTCTTGTTGCAAAGTATGCATTGAGGAGGATCGTATGATATTTTCATTCACATTATCAAAAGACAATAAGTATTTTCTTGTTAGTCTCGTGAATGAAGAGTTACATCTTTGGAACATCCAAGGGCATATTCGTCTTGTTGCAAAGTATAAGGGGCATAGACGTTCTCGGTTTATTGTTAGGGCTTGATCTGGTGGACTCGATCAGTCATTCATTGCTAGCGGGAGTGAAGATTCTCAGGTATGTATATACATATATATATAAACTTATAGATTGATCTGTAAAGCTGTTGACAAATGAAGTAATGTATGATTTTTTTTATTAATAAAAAAATGGATGTAGGTTTATATATGGCACAAACATTGAGGTTTTATCCCTTTCTATTTCACTTATTCCAAAAATATCTTGTATTTATCTAATTTTCTGGTCTAATATTACATTATTGATTTTTTTAGGTTTCTGATTTTGATTTCACCTCAGTCTGGTGGTATTGCAAAACAAGCTTTGTTTTCCATTGCACAATCTGTTGTTGTACTCTGTCTTGCTGCTGGTGATCATAAATGTTCATCTACAGTCAAGATGCTCACAAACATCTTGAAAGATGATAGCACTTCTAATTTTGTATGTTTCCAATCCCTAATTTATTTCTTCTTATTTGATTGAATGGAGGGATTCAGGATTTGTTTTCCATTGCACAATTATATGCCAATATGGCATATTGATAACAAGACATTAGCAAAAGGGTTATATAAGAAAATATTGTGCTATATAGAATACAACTAATAAAGTAAGGGCAGGTGCTTATCTTCCATCTGAAATAGGGTATCTACCCCAACTTATCCTTTGTATATATAGTTCTAAGATCCATATCTTGAATTTTCTTTTACCACATATAGTTTCGACATTTGATTCAAATAAATCAATTGAAGAAACAATGGAAGATCTAGAAAAGAATTTTCCCCTTTGAAACTACTGCTATTCATGTTAACGTGTGTATTATATATATATATATATATATATATATATATATATATATATATATATATATATAGCTCTAAGATGACTTTTTTGTGACACCCAAACTTAGATGTGGATCCAAACCTATTTTAGTATCAGCGTAGACGTATATGAAGGTCATTTTCAGTCTGCCCAGCAAAACAACTCCTTGTGTTGTGTTTGTTGATGATTTTGGTACAAAGCTTATAATCGATTTTTCTTATTTATCATTTTTTTTTCTTTAAATAATTATGCTTTTTTTTGTAATAGGTGGACAACATGTTGGGTAGATACGAAAATCCAGGGGAGCATGAAGCAATGTGCAAAAAGAAAGTTAAGCTATAGTAAACAAGTACAGGAAACAACCTAGGAGGTAAGTGTAATATTCTTCTATTATGAGTTATTCATCTGATGAGGATGACAAGCCCTTGGTTTTCAAAAGGAGCTCAAATTCTAATAGATTGAAGCATTCCTCTCAACAGAAGCCAACTTCCATTAGTAAGCAGGGGAAGTCAACGTATTTAGTTTTTTCTACTTCAATTTTTTTTATCAAATTTATGTATTTGATAACTTTTAATTTTTATATTTTTTTGATTATGCAGACACTTATATTTGAAAAACCACCTCCAAATGTGCGTAAAATAGTACTTGCTACAAATATGGATGAAGCAAGTATTATAATTAATGATGCGGTTTTAGTGGTTGATTGTGGAAAAGCTAAAGACACTACTTATGATGCCTCGAACAACACTCCTTGTTTGTTGCCTTCATGGATATCAAAAGCATCTGCTCGCCAAGTAAGTTACCTTTTTACCCTTTGACTTTGTTGGTCAAGGTAGTTGACTACTTTCTATGTTGCTTTTTTTTGTTGGTTTAGAGAAGGGGTAGGGCAAGGCGTGTGCAAACAGGTGAATGTTTCGACCTTTACCCTTGATGTGTTTATGATGCTTTTTCTGAATATCAACTACCCGAGCTTTTAAGAACTCCTTTAAATTCTCTTTCTTTGTAAATAAAAAGTTTGGAAGTTGGAAGTATTGGAGAGTTTTTATCAGCTGCTTTGCAGCCTCCAGAGCCATTAGCTGTAAGTGTTAACAGTTCTTGATGACTTGAATCTTAGTGAATGATTCAAATTGCTAAATGATAGAACTTTAATTTGTTCCAGGTCCAAAATGATGTGGATTTTTCAAAGATGATTGGAGCATTAGATGTAAATGAAAATCTTACACATCTTGGTTAGTTTATATTAATATATTTATAAAAGTTTATTTCCTAAGATTATCTTTTCTCGTTTTTTCAAAATATACGTAAATATCTGGCAATGCTTCCATTGGATCCGAAATTAGGGAAAATGCTGATAATGGGTGCTTTTTTCGTTGGTTTGATCCTATTCTTACAATTGTTGCTGGACTTAGTGTCGAGGATCATTTTCTTTTGCCTCAAGAGAACAAAGACGTGAGTAATCCATCTACTTTCACACAAGGGCATTTTGGTTTTTTCCTGATATCTTTTGTATGTCTATTTCAGCAAGCTAGTACAACAAAATCAATATTTTCTGCAAAGGATTACAGTGATCATATGGCACTTGTGTGTGCATATGAAGGATGGAAAGAAGCTGAAAGAGAAGGATGTGCTTGTGAATATTGCTGGAGGAATTTCCTTTCTGCTCAAACACTTCAAGCTATACATTCTTTAAGGAATCAGTTTATCCATATTTTGAAAGATGCTTAATTACTTGAGACTAAATCGGGGATTAACAACAGATTAAGTCATAATCAATCATTGGTTAGCGCCATTATATGCTCAGGCCTTTTTCCTGGCATTGCATCTTTAGTGGTATGTATGCTTAATGCTTATTTATTTAATTTACAATTTACAATACAATTGATAGATATATGAATCCATATGTTAGTCAATTTTGTTCTTTTTTATTTTTAATATGTGCAGCATACGAAGACATCAATATCCTTCAAAACTATAGATGATGTCCAAGTCTTACTCTATGCAGTAAGTGTTAAACAAATTGAAATGCACTTTCATTCATTTGTTTCATATTTTTTTCACAATTCTCTAGTGATATTTTTCCTTGAGTCATAGAATGATTGGCTCATATCTCGTTTTTTGATATTTATACGAAGTTTTTTCCTTACGTCGGTGGTGGCGAAGTTCAATACCATGGTGAGGTTGCAAGGCTTAAAGTTGCCATGAAGATTGTCAAAGGATAAATTACTCACGGGTTCCTTTTAATGTTGTACATGTTTTGCTTTTCTATAATAAATATTATGCAATATTAGCAATGTATTATATTTATTTACTACTGGAATGATAATTTGAATTTGACATATTAGTGCAATGAATTAAGTTTTTTATTTATTGTATTTTATTTTGTACTATAAGACTTTTAATGTGTTATTTAATTTGAAAATTACTAAATCTATCAAAATATATAATTCTTAAAACATTTAAAATTATGATACGCAAAAATGTGTGTCATCTTCATTTATGACATGGCCTTTCTTGATAGGGACTTTCTGGATAAGCAATGCGTGTCATTAACACGCGCGTCGTAAGGTTACAATACGCGAATAGGTGTCGTCTTCCTTTATGAAAGGGCCTTTCTTGATACGCATTGCGTGACGTAAACGCGCGTCGTTAATGAGCGTTGTAAATGCACGTCGTCTCTCTTTATGATAGGGCCTTCCTTGACGCGCATTTGCGCGTCGTCAGAGCCTTTTACGACACGCAATGAGCGTCGTAAAAGGCTGTTTTTCTAGTAGTGAGGATTATTAGTTGATATTTGTATACTAATATCAACTAATAAGGATAGTAATAGGTGTACATTAGCTATACGTAATTAACTATTGTGCATAATTACAGGAACCTAAATTACTCAAATATTTTGATATGAAACTCCTTAATCATATGAGGTAATTCTTTGTATTGTACGTATTTATACTTTGTAACTCTTTTATTTTGATTCAATTGAGGATTACCATACTTTCATGGTATCAGAGACAAAACCGGTCCTATCTTCCTTAACCCTATTTCCGACACAGGTTCTCTTCTTGGAAACCACTCATGCCTGGTGCTTCATCCAAGAATTGATGAGATTTGTAATCGAGTTTTAAAATCAATTCAATTAAGAATTCAGAAAGAAGAAAAATGATGAACACGAGAGTAAATATAATATTTGTTCAGCTCATATTATGCTTTCAATTTTACAGAGTACAAAGGAATTCTCTGTAAAGATTGTGTGAAAAGTTCTTTTCTCACTTAGTATAGACCTCTATTTATAGGAGTACAAAAGCATAATAAAATACTAAGGACTAGACATTAAGACTATTCATTAAAATGCCTTAGTAAATATAACATTACATCCGAAGACCCTTCTTACGAAGACTAAAGATCCTTCGTAACAACATATCTAACACTTCGACATATTACAACATTTATACCCTAACAATATCTCCCTTTGGAATAAAGGTCGAAATCTTCATGAAGTTAGTAGTTGAACGACATACATCAGCACTCTTCGGATTTCCATGTACCAAGAGATAACTTTCTTTATCTCCTTCTTGTCTCCTTCTGAATTCTTCTTACAATTATTCATACGGACAATTGAGTTCGTATATTGCGAATTTGTATATCTCTCCACTTCAGAAGTTTGAAACAAGAATCTTTTAGCTCTTCCAGCTTTATCTTTTCCTGCAAAGACTATCCCCAATGGCTTTAAACATATTTCACCGTCTTCGTACTTTTTCAACTCAACCTGCTTCTTCGTAGGAGCCATTGGTGCAGTAATGTCGAAGCCTTTAACAGTAGCAAGTTCGACATCAGTTTGAGCTAAGCACTCGAAATAATTCTCCGAGAATATTTTTATGTGCCTACACCCAAGACTGAAAACATCTGGTTCTGTTTCTTGGAGAAAAGAGAAGGACTTGTCTTTAAATATCAGAGCAACATTGATGAGATCATAAGTGTTCATCAATGGAAAGTCCGCCACAGTGAACTCTTGTATCTTTCCACTTGCTCTTGTCACAATATATTTCAAATTCTGAAACTTTCCTTCGAAAATGACATCCCTTTTTATGGATATCACCTTCTTAATCTTTTCCAAGAACCAAACTTCTTCTTGAGCCTTTGCTAACACAGCATGAAATCGTATCTTCATCTTCTTTCCCTCTTTGACATCCATAGACTTTGTCTCAGCTTTGAACTGTGGCATAACGAACATCATCTCGTTGATAGGAAAATCAAGTTGACCATAATCAGTATTTGTCACCACAAAGCTCTTCTTCAGAATCTTTTCAAATGAATACATGTGATCGAACATCACCCTGGATTCTATTGTTTCGTAATTGAATACTTTTGAAGGATCACCCTTATCAACATTCGAACCTTCAAGAGCTCTTTGACGCATTATACTTTCAACATGCCTCATTCTTTCAACTTAAGCTGCCAACTCAGCTTTCTTCTCTTTGTTAGACTTCTCAACCAAGACTCATTTTCCTTTGTCTTTAACATTTTAAGGAGCTACATTCTTTGACGAAGATACATTCGAAGGAGCTACATTCTCAATTACAATACCTTTTGCAATAGGTCTTGAAATTGGAACAGTTGTAGTCTGTAACGCCCGAGTTTCAGGGCTAAGCATTTTTGTCAATGTAATAGTCTAGGTCAACTCTTGTAACTCTTTTGAAGTAATAAAGATGAAATATTTGAGTATTATGTGAATTATGTGTATTTATGTGCTTATAATTTAATTATAAAGGTATAATTAATAAATAATAAAAATAAGCGTCAAAATTAAAGTGTGAGATAAACCCGATATCTCTACATAAAGTTGTAGAATATGTCTCAAGGTTTCCGTACATATAAAGAGCGCCGAAATCCGAGTTATAACGAAGAAGTTATGACCCGTCGAAGTTTTTCGGCAAAACCGGCACGGCACCGGGAAGCGTAAATAGTGAATTTACGATAGAGCGAGATTTAGCCTTAGAGATCTAAACGAAAGTCGTAGAATATGTTAAACTAAGAACATCGATAAAAAGAACGCCCAAATCTGACTTCGTATGAAGAAGTTATGATTTTTCGAAGTTTCGGAATAGTAGTGTACAGCCCGAAATTCGAATATTAGATCGAGCGGTTTTTGGCCGACACGACCTGAACGAGAATCGAAGATCTCGTTAAGGGTAGCGTAACGAGAAAAAGATGGGTGAAAACGGATGTCAGATGAAGAAGTTATGAGGATTTAACGGACCAATCGTGTCCCGGCCCGTTAATAATATAAAATTTAAAATCGAGCCAAAATTAGCCGACGGAGTCTAAACGAAAGTTGTAGAGTACGTTCCCACCTTCGCGTGGATATAAAGAACGTCGAAAACGGAGGTCGTACGCGAAAGTTATGAATTTTTAAAGATGAGCATGCAACTTGCGAAATCTGATGCGAAACTGGTGACGTGGCACGTTGTGGGCCGTCCGATGAAGTCTCAGATCTCGCTTCGGATCATGCCACGAAGCCTCGCCCTACGCCCCGCGTACGCGATCCGGAACGCCCCGCGTAACCTCGGTCTAATCCATCCGACGAATGCGAGACAGCTGGGTCCGAGCTGGTGATCTTATCCGAGGAGTACGCCCAGCGTACCCTCGGTACGCCCAGCGTAATTCCGAGCTTCGGTCCCTATAAATACCATGCGAATTCTTCCGGATTTTTCACACATTTTCACTTCTCTCTCTAAACTACTTTCTCTCTCTAACCCTTTTGGAGTCCCCTAAGCCCTAGTTAAACCCTTAGCACCCTAGGGAAGCCCCGAGGCTCCCAGAGCCCCGACAAAAAGGAGTTTTTCGGTTTCGAAACGCTGCTCCAATTAAGTCCCGGTTTTCGATAAAATCCGCTGTTTTATCGAAGGAATATCGTTTTGAGAGTATCGAAGCGCTGTCCGAGTGCTGAGTCACCACCTAATCAGGTGAGTGCATAGTTACTTTCAGCTTACACATAGATATGAAGTATTTTATATAAATTACGTGCTATATGTGCATATTATCTGAATACTTGCTATCTATGCTAGATGAACATTGTTATACATGTTTTCAATGATTTAAACTGTATATGTATTTTATATCTACGAAAATCTTGGGGTAAAACATGGGTAGATGGAATAGCTGATGTGTGATAAAATGATGAGAGGCCTCGATGTTGATGTTGTTGTTTCTGTCATCTAGCGGAGTATGGATGACGACCACGGACTCTTCTAGACAGTCCAGTGGAACACTAGCAGGCTCGCAACCTGTAGGTGTTTGTGAACGATGTGTTCACCGGTGTACTCCATCCCCCACATGGTTGCCTTTAGGACATTTATTGCTAAGGAATCCCCTTAGCAGTAGTGTCCGTCCCGATGATGATCCTTAGGCTAGGTCCCTTATGATAGGTGTTTAGGGACGTAAAGTGAGGATAACGGGAACGGGTAATCGGGTTATTGTTGATTGATGAAATTAATAAACTTATTTATTGTGGGTTGAAAACCCTATGTGCTCACCAGGCTCCCAAGCCTGACCCACTCAGTTTTATGTATTACAGGTAGTGGCGCATGAGCATAGATGTGATGTTTTGGACGAGGGATTACGGATATAGGCCTGTAGATATGGAATAATGTAGTAAGGCTTATATTGTACTGTTTATGCTTTTGATCTGTACGAACATGACATCCCAAGTCTTTTAATGAAATACATTTCTATGGAAATGCTTTTGATAAATCTTTATCATATTTTGTTTTGGGACAAATTCCGCAACACTTTCATTTAAAATGTAACTCTGATTTTTAAACAAAGCATAAACAAACCGGTCTTTTCTGGCCGTGATTTTGGGGATGTCACAGTTGGTATCAGAGCATTAGTTTAAGCGAACTAGGAATTTTTAGGATTTCTAGACTTAAACTTAGAATGCTAAGCGATGATTGTGAGGTGTGAGCACTAGCTTAATTTAGGAATTGTGCCTAAAATGCTTTTATGTGCTAAATGCTTTGTGCATGATATGCTGTTATTTGTTCGGATCTATGGTCTGTTGCCGACCGGATCTGGAAACCTTATGTGTTTAGGATTCTAAACGTACGACTACGATATTAGAACTAGCATGTAAACGTTTCGGAGTGATAAGGACGATTTAAACGTCTATCCTAAATAAAGATCTAAATTCACCTTATTCGGTGTATAGATCAAGATGGCAAGGACTCGTAGCGGAAACGTAAACGCGAATGGAGATAGGAACCAACCCCCGGTGGTTCAACAAATACCTGTTGTAGAAGAAGTTGCACCTGAGCCAGTCACGATGGCCGGAGTGCAAGCGATGATCCAGGCTATGTTGGATCGTCAAATGGAGGAAACCAGACGTTTGCTCCAGCAAAATCGAGAGGAAGAGACTATTCAGATCGAACAGCCCGAGTTGAACGAAGGGCAGACTGAGGAGGGAAACTATAGTGGGACTATTGGTCAAGCCATCCCACCGATAGTTAGGCAAAATCACCAGGATGGAGGAAATGACGGACGTGGATGCAAATACAAGGATTTCATGGCATCCAAGCCACCGAGTCTATCTGGAAGCCCGACACCGGTGGAAGTCATGAACTGGATCTCTGAAATGGAGACGATGTTTGAGAGTTGCGAGTGTAGCAACAGGCAGAAGACCGCTCTCGCGGTTCCTTTGTTGAAGTCTGGAGCACTAAGCTGGTGGAAGCTACTAGCTGACTCAATGCCCAAAGGTGAAGCAAGCAAGATGTCGTGGGAGGATTTTCTGGTACAGTTGAAGATGCAATACTGCTCTGAGCAGGATCTTCTGGAAATCAACAACGAATTCCAGAATCTGAAGAAGGGAAGAATGAGCGTTACGGAATACGCTGCAAGCTTTACTGAGAAAATGAAGTTTGTTCCTCACCTCGTCCCAACTGAACTCTCCAAGGTTAACAAATTTGCCCTCGGATTACCAGCGGACTTCGGTCCAATGGTCAAGCAATCTACCACTCTGAAAGCCGCCATCTGGGCTGCTAAGAATGTGGAGACCCAGATACGAGAAAAGGGTCTGGAGAGAGCGGAAGTGGGAGAGAAAAGGAAATTTGACGGATCCTCAAGGTCCGGTAAGAAGGGTAGATTCTCGAAGTTTGGTTCGAGAGGAGGAGGATCAGAAGCGAAGTGGTGTGACAAGTGCAAGAAAAAGCACTCTGGGAAGTGTGACGGAGGGGTCACTTGTTACAAATGCGGAAAGCCTGGGCACTATGCCAATGAATGCACGTTCACTAAGAAGGTCTGTTATGAGTGCAACGAGGAGGGGCACATTTCAAGGGATTGCCCGAAGAAGAAGGAGACGGGAAGACCCAACATACCACCGAAGCCGAAGGCAAGAGCCTTCCAGATGACGCTCGAGGCTGCAAAGGAGGCGGCAGACGTCGCTTCAGGTACCTTTCTTGTAAATGGTTTGCCTGCAAATATACTATTTGATTCTGGAGCCAACTACTCCTTTGTGTCGCATAAATTTGGTGGGAATTTAGCATTGCCTGTAGAAAAACTAGATAATGCCCTGATTGTAGAAGTTGCCAGTGGCAAATTCGTACCTGTTAGTAATCGTATTAGGAACATCGTCATCGACCTAAACGGAAACGAATTCAATGAAGAGCTATTACCCATAGAGTTAAATGGTTTCGACATCGTTTTGGGTATGGATTGGCTTAGCGCCAACGATGCTGAGATTCAATGCCGAAAGAAGATAGTAAAGGTAAACCCACCCGGAAAGGAATCATTTATGGTGTACGGGGACAAACGCAGAGTGAATTCTGGAATCATCTCCCTGATGAAAGCCAGGAAATGTTTATCCAAAGGATGTGCATCATACTTGGCATTCGTAATCGATGCCAAGAAGGAGAAGAAAGAGGTGCAGAATATACCGGTTGTGTGTGATTATCCGGAAGTCTTTCCCGAAGATCTTCCCGGATTACCACCTGATAGGCAAGTGGAGTTTCGTATAGACTTGTTACCAGGAACAACACCGATAGCAAAAGCACCATACCGATTAGCACCGACGGAGATGAAGGAGCTCATGACGCAACTTCAGGAGCTGTTGGACAACGGTTTTATTCGACCTAGTTCATCACCCTGGGGAGCTCCGGTGTTATTCGTAAAGAAGAAGGACGGAAGCATGAGGATGTGCATAGACTACCGAGAGCTGAATAAGGCAACGGTGAAGAACAAGTATCCATTGCCAAGGATTGATGACCTATTCGATCAGCTACAAGGTTCGAGCTACTTCTCAAAGATCGATCTTAGGTCAGGATATCATCAGCTGAAGGTGAGAGAGCAGGATATTGAAAAGACTGCATTCAGAACGAGATATGGACACTACGAGTTCTTGGTTATGTCATTCGGGCTAACCAATGCTCCCGCAGCATTCATGGATTTGATGAATAGGGTTTGTAAACCATTCCTCGATAAATCCGTGATAGTGTTCATCGACGACATTCTCATCTACTCGAAAAGCCAAGAGGAGCATGGCAAGCATCTACGGGAAGTATTAGAAGTGTTGAAGAAGGAGAAGCTTTTTGCAAAGTTCTCCAAATGCGACTTTTGGATACGGGAAGTCCAATTCTTGGGTCATGTTGTTAACCAGGAGGGAATAATGGTTGACCCCGCAAAGATCGAGGCTGTAATGAAGTGGGAACGTCCAAAGAGTCCCACGGAGATTCGAAGCTTTCTAGGATTAGCCGGATATTATCGACGATTTATCCAAGGCTTTTCTTCGATAGCTGCTCCATTAACAGCTTTGACTCATAAAGGAGCTACATATACGTGGAGTGAGAAACACGATGAGGCATTCGAGAAACTAAAGAAGAAGTTATGTGAAGCACCGATACTTTCTCTACCCGATGGAGTCGAAGATTTCGCGGTTTATAGTGACGCTTCTGGAATCGGGTTGGGTTGTGTTCTGACCCAAAGAGAAAAGGTGATAGCATACGCATCTCGACAATTGAAAGAACACGAAAAGAACTACCCCACTCATGATCTGGAGTTGGCAGCGGTAGTTTTTGCCTTAAAGATATGGAGGCATTACCTCTACGGCATGAAGTGCAAGCTCTTCACTGATCATAAGAGTCTCCAGTACCTCTTTAATCAGAAGGAGTTGAACATGAGGCAACGACGCTGGCTAGAACTTCTCAAGGACTACGACTGTGAGATACTTTACCACCCAGGTAAAGCAAATATTGTTGCTGATGCTCTCAGTCGGAAAGTCAATCTTGAAAGGAAAAGGCCAAGAGCGTTAAGAATTGAAGTCGTCTCGACGATTGTGGAAAGCATCAGGAAAGCTCAAGAAGAAGCTTTAGAGAAAAATGACCGAAAGGAAGAACGTTTGGGAAGAACGTTAGTATTCGGTACAAACAGTCGTGGACTGAAGGTATTCCAAGATCGAATTTGGGTACCTAAGACGGGAGGAATAAGAGATCTTCTAATGGAAGAAGCACACAAGACCATGTACTCGATTCATCCCGGTAGCACTAAAATGTATAGGGACCTAAAACCCTACTACTGGTGGCCGACGATGAAGCTCGATGTTGCGAAATATGTGGCCGAGTGCGTAACATGTGCGAGAGTTAAGGCACAACATCAGAAACCGTATGGGAGTTTAGAACCCTTACCTGTACCCATGGGTAAATGGGAAGACATCACCATGGATTTTGTGACTAAACTGCCCAGGACGAAGAACGGTCACGACATGATTTGGGTAGTCGTGGATCGTTTCACCAAGAGTGCACACTTCATAGCAGCCAACGAGAAGTGGTCTATGGATAAGCTCGCAAATGCTTACGTGAAGGAAATTGTAAGACTTCACGGTGTTCCTCTTACGATTGTATCAGATCGTGATAGTCGTTTCACGTCAAGGTTTTGGAGGAGTCTACAAGAGGAGTTAGGTACAAAGTTGTGTTTGAGTACTGCTTATCATCCGCAAACTGATGGTCAGAGCGAAAGAACGATTCAGACGCTGGAAGATATGCTGAGAGCTTGTACCCTCGAATTCCAAGGGAATTGGGACGAGCACTTACCTCTGGTAGAATTCTCCTACAACAATAGTTTTCACTCGAGCATCAAGATGGCACCTTACCAAGCCTTGTATGGACAAAAGTGTCGTACGCCGTCTTGTTGGCTTGAAGCCGGAGAGAAGCAGTTTATGGGCCCCGAGATAGTCCATGAGACTGCCGAGAAGTTGAAGGTGATTAGGGAAAGAATGTTAGCAGCTCAGGATCGTCAGAAGAGCTATGCTGACAAGAAAAGACAACCGATAACCTTCGAGGTTGGGGATTCCGTTCTGCTTAAAGTCTCACCATGGAAGGGACTTATACGATTTGGGAAACGAGGAAAGTTGAGTCCAAGGTTTATTGGACCGTTCAAAGTTCTTCAGAAGATTGGGAACCAAGCTTACAAGCTGGAATTGCCCGAAGAACTCAATGGTATTCATAACACTTTCCATGTGTGTTATTTGAGGAAATTCACGGGAGATGTTCCCGACATAATTCCAATCCCAGAGTTGAGGATGGATGACAATAAAAGGCTGATCGAAGAGCCTGAGGCAATTGTTGACCGTAAGACTAAGAAGTTACGACGCAAGATGGTCGACTTAGTGCTAGTCCGATGGAAACATTCGAATGGGCCGAATCTCACTTGGGAAACAGAGGATGACATGATGAGTCGCTATCCACATCTGTTTGCTGATGCATGATTCCGGGACGGAATCATCCTAAGGGGGAGAGAATTGTAACGCCCGGGTTTCAGGGCTAAGCATTTTTGTCAATATAATAGTCTAGGTCAACTCTTGTAACTCTTTTGAAGTAATAAAGATGAAATATTTGAGTATTATGTGAATTATGTGTATTTATGTGCTTATAATTTAATTATAAAGGTATAATTAATAAATAATAAAAATAAGCGTCAAAATTAAAGTGTGAGATAAACCCGATATCTCTACATAAAGTTGTAGAATATGTCTCAAGGTTTCCGTACATATAAAGAGCGCCGAAATCCGAGTTATAACGAAGAAGTTATGACCCGTCGAAGTTTTTCGGCAAAACCGGCACGGCACCGGGAAGCGTAAATAGTGAATTTACGATAGAGCGAGATTTAGCCTTAGAGATCTAAACGAAAGTCGTAGAATATGTTAAACTAAGAACATCGATAAAAAGAACGCCCAAATCTGACTTCGTATGAAGAAGTTATGATTTTTCGAAGTTTCGGAATAGTAGTGTACAGCCCGAAATTCGAATATTAGATCGAGCGGTTTTTGGCCGACACGACCTGAACGAGAATCGAAGATCCCGTTAAGGGTAGCGTAACGAGAAAAAGATGGGTGAAAACGGATGTCAGATGAAGAAGTTATGAGGATTTAACGGACCAATCGTGTCCCGGCCCGTTAATAATATAAAATTTAAAATCGAGCCAAAATTAGCCGACGGAGTCTAAACGAAAGTTGTAGAGTACGTTCCCACCTTCGCGTGGATATAAAGAACGTCGAAAATGGAGGTCGTACGCGAAAGTTATGAATTTTTAAAGATGAGCATGCAATTTGCGAAATCTGATGCGAAACTGGTGACGTGGCACGTTGTGGGCCGTCCGATGAAGTCTCAGATCTCGCTTCGGATCATGCCACGAAGCCTCGCCCTACGCCCCGCGTACGCGATCCGGAACGCCCCGCGTAACCTCGGTCTGATCCATCCGACGAATGCGAGACAGCTGGGTCCGAGCTGGTGATCTTATCCGAGGAGTACGCCCAGCGTACCCTCGGTACGCCCAGCGTAATTCCGAGCTTCGGTCCCTATAAATACCATGCGAATTCTTCCGGATTTTTCACACATTTTCACTTCTCTCTCTAAACTACTTTCTCTCTCTAACCCTTTTGGAGTCCCCTAAGCCCTAGTTAAACCCTTAGCACCCTAGGGAAGCCCCGAGGCTCCCAGAGCCCCGAGAAAAAGGAGTTTTTCGGTTTCGAAACGCTGCTCCAATTAAGTCCCGGTTTTCGATAAAATCCGCTGTTTTATCGAAGGAATATCGTTTTGAGAGTATCGAAGCGCTGTCCGAGTGCTGAGTCACCACCTAATCAGGTGAGTGCATAGTTACTTTCAGCTTACACATAGATATGAAGTATTTTATATAAATTACGTGCTATATGTGCATATTATCTGAATACTTGCTATCTATGCTAGATGAACATTGTTATACATGTTTTCAATGATTTAAACTGTATATGTATTTTATATCTACGAAAATGTTGGGGTAAAACATGGGTAGATGGAATAGCTGATGTGTGATAAAATGATGAGAGGCCTCGATGTTGATGTTGTTGTTTCTGTCATCTAGCGGAGTATGGATGACGACCACGGACTCTTCTAGACAGTCCAGTGGAACACTAGCAGGCTCGCAACCTGTAGGTGTTTGTGAACGATGTGTTCACCGGTGTACTCCATCCCCCACATGGTTGCCTTTAGGACATTTATTGCTAAGGAATCCCCTTAGCAGTAGTGTCCGTCCCGATGATGATCCTTAGGCTAGGTCCCTTATGATAGGTGTTTAGGGACGTAAAGTGAGGATAACGGGAACGGGTAATCGGGTTATTGTTGATTGATGAAATTAATAAACTTATTTATTGTGGGTTGAAAACCCTATGTGCTCACCAGGCTCCCAAGCCTGACCCACTCAGTTTTATGTATTACAGGTAGTGGCGCATGAGCATAGATGTGATGTTTTGGACGAGGGATTACGGATATAGGCCTGTAGATATGGAATAATGTAGTAAGGCTTATATTGTACTGTTTATGCTTTTGATCTGTACGAACATGACATCCCAAGTCTTTTAATGAAATACATTTCTATGGAAATGCTTTTGATAAATCTTTATCATATTTTGTTTTGGGACAAATTCCGCAACACTTTCATTTAAAATGTAACTCTGATTTTTAAACAAAGCATAAACAAACCGGTCTTTTCTGGCCGTGATTTTGGGGATGTCACAGTTGGTATCAGAGCATTAGTTTAAGCGAACTAGGAATTTTTAGGATTTCTAGACTTAAACTTAGAATGCTAAGCGATGATTGTGAGGTGTGAGCACTAGCTTAATTTAGGAATTGTGCCTAAAATGCTTTTATGTGCTAAATGCTTTGTGCATGATATGCTGTTATTTGTTCGGATCTATGGTCTGTTGCCGACCGGATCTGGAAACCTTATGTGTTTAGGATTCTAAACGTACGACTACGATATTAGAACTAGCATGTAAACGTTTCGGAGTGATAAGGACGATTTAAACGTCTATCCTAAATAAAGATCTAAATTCACCTTATTCGGTGTATAGATCAAGATGGCAAGGACTCGTAGCGGAAACGTAAACGCGAATGGAGATAGGAACCAACCCCCGGTGGTTCAACAAATACCTGTTGTAGAAGAAGTTGCACCTGAGCCAGTCACGATGGCCGGAGTGCAAGCGATGATCCAGGCTATGTTGGATCGTCAAATGGAGGAAACCAGACGTTTGCTCCAGCAAAATCGAGAGGAAGAGACTATTCAGATCGAACAGCCCGAGTTGAACGAAGGGCAGACTGAGGAGGGAAACTATAGTGGGACTATTGGTCAAGCCATCCCACCGATAGTTAGGCAAAATCACCAGGATGGAGGAAATGACGGACGTGGATGCAAATACAAGGATTTCATGGCATCCAAGCCACCGAGTCTATCTGGAAGCCCGACACCGGTGGAAGTCATGAACTGGATCTCTGAAATGGAGACGATGTTTGAGAGTTGCGAGTGTAGCAACAGGCAGAAGACCGCTCTCGCGGTTCCTTTGTTGAAGTCTGGAGCACTAAGCTGGTGGAAGCTACTAGCTGACTCAATGCCCAAAGGTGAAGCAAGCAAGATGTCGTGGGAGGATTTTCTGGTACAGTTGAAGATGCAATACTGCTCTGAGCAGGATCTTCTGGAAATCAACAACGAATTCCAGAATCTGAAGAAGGGAAGAATGAGCGTTACGGAATACGCTGCAAGCTTTACTGAGAAAATGAAGTTTGTTCCTCACCTCGTCCCAACTGAACTCTCCAAGGTTAACAAATTTGCCCTCGGATTACCAGCGGACTTCGGTCCAATGGTCAAGCAATCTACCACTCTGAAAGCCGCCATCTGGGCTGCTAAGAATGTGGAGACCCAGATACGAGAAAAGGGTCTGGAGAGAGCGGAAGTGGGAGAGAAAAGGAAATTTGACGGATCCTCAAGGTCCGGTAAGAAGGGTAGATTCTCGAAGTTTGGTTCGAGAGGAGGAGGATCAGAAGCGAAGTGGTGTGACAAGTGCAAGAAAAAGCACTCTGGGAAGTGTGACGGAGGGGTCACTTGTTACAAATGCGGAAAGCCTGGGCACTATGCCAATGAATGCACGTTCACTAAGAAGGTCTGTTATGAGTGCAACGAGGAGGGGCACATTTCAAGGGATTGCCCGAAGAAGAAGGAGACGGGAAGACCCAACATACCACCGAAGCCGAAGGCAAGAGCCTTCCAGATGACGCTCGAGGCTGCAAAGGAGGCGGCAGACGTCGCTTCAGGTACCTTTCTTGTAAATGGTTTGCCTGCAAATATACTATTTGATTCTGGAGCCAACTACTCCTTTGTGTCGCATAAATTTGGTGGGAATTTAGCATTGCCTGTAGAAAAACTAGATAATGCCCTGATTGTAGAAGTTGCCAGTGGCAAATTCGTACCTGTTAGTAATCGTATTAGGAACATCGTCATCGACCTAAACGGAAACGAATTCAATGAAGAGCTATTACCCATAGAGTTAAATGGTTTCGACATCGTTTTGGGTATGGATTGGCTTAGCGCCAACGATGCTGAGATTCAATGCCGAAAGAAGATAGTAAAGGTAAACCCACCCGGAAAGGAATCATTTATGGTGTACGGGGACAAACGCAGAGTGAATTCTGGAATCATCTCCCTGATGAAAGCCAGGAAATGTTTATCCAAAGGATGTGCATCATACTTGGCATTCGTAATCGATGCCAAGAAGGAGAAGAAAGAGGTGCAGAATATACCGGTTGTGTGTGATTATCCGGAAGTCTTTCCCGAAGATCTTCCCGGATTACCACCTGATAGGCAAGTGGAGTTTCGTATAGACTTGTTACCAGGAACAACACCGATAGCAAAAGCACCATACCGATTAGCACCGACGGAGATGAAGGAGCTCATGACGCAACTTCAGGAGCTGTTGGACAACGGTTTTATTCGACCTAGTTCATCACCCTGGGGAGCTCCGGTGTTATTCGTAAAGAAGAAGGACGGAAGCATGAGGATGTGCATAGACTACCGAGAGCTGAATAAGGCAACGGTGAAGAACAAGTATCCATTGCCAAGGATTGATGACCTATTCGATCAGCTACAAGGTTCGAGCTACTTCTCAAAGATCGATCTTAGGTCAGGATATCATCAGCTGAAGGTGAGAGAGCAGGATATTGAAAAGACTGCATTCAGAACGAGATATGGACACTACGAGTTCTTGGTTATGTCATTCGGGCTAACCAATGCTCCCGCAGCATTCATGGATTTGATGAATAGGGTTTGTAAACCATTCCTCGATAAATCCGTGATAGTGTTCATCGACGACATTCTCATCTACTCGAAAAGCCAAGAGGAGCATGGCAAGCATCTACGGGAAGTATTAGAAGTGTTGAAGAAGGAGAAGCTTTTTGCAAAGTTCTCCAAATGCGACTTTTGGATACGGGAAGTCCAATTCTTGGGTCATGTTGTTAACCAGGAGGGAATAATGGTTGACCCCGCAAAGATCGAGGCTGTAATGAAGTGGGAACGTCCAAAGAGTCCCACGGAGATTCGAAGCTTTCTAGGATTAGCCGGATATTATCGACGATTTATCCAAGGCTTTTCTTCGATAGCTGCTCCATTAACAGCTTTGACTCATAAAGGAGCTACATATACGTGGAGTGAGAAACACGATGAGGCATTCGAGAAACTAAAGAAGAAGTTATGTGAAGCACCGATACTTTCTCTACCCGATGGAGTCGAAGATTTCGCGGTTTATAGTGACGCTTCTGGAATCGGGTTGGGTTGTGTTCTGACCCAAAGAGAAAAGGTGATAGCATACGCATCTCGACAATTGAAAGAACACGAAAAGAACTACCCCACTCATGATCTGGAGTTGGCAGCGGTAGTTTTTGCCTTAAAGATATGGAGGCATTACCTCTACGGCATGAAGTGCAAGCTCTTCACTGATCATAAGAGTCTCCAGTACCTCTTTAATCAGAAGGAGTTGAACATGAGGCAACGACGCTGGCTAGAACTTCTCAAGGACTACGACTGTGAGATACTTTACCACCCAGGTAAAGCAAATATTGTTGCTGATGCTCTCAGTCGGAAAGTCAATCTTGAAAGGAAAAGGCCAAGAGCGTTAAGAATTGAAGTCGTCTCGACGATTGTGGAAAGCATCAGGAAAGCTCAAGAAGAAGCTTTAGAGAAAAATGACCGAAAGGAAGAACGTTTGGGAAGAACGTTAGTATTCGGTACAAACAGTCGTGGACTGAAGGTATTCCAAGATCGAATTTGGGTACCTAAGACGGGAGGAATAAGAGATCTTCTAATGGAAGAAGCACACAAGACCATGTACTCGATTCATCCCGGTAGCACTAAAATGTATAGGGACCTAAAACCCTACTACTGGTGGCCGACGATGAAGCTCGATGTTGCGAAATATGTGGCCGAGTGCGTAACATGTGCGAGAGTTAAGGCACAACATCAGAAACCGTATGGGAGTTTAGAACCCTTACCTGTACCCATGGGTAAATGGGAAGACATCACCATGGATTTTGTGACTAAACTGCCCAGGACGAAGAACGGTCACGACATGATTTGGGTAGTCGTGGATCGTTTCACCAAGAGTGCACACTTCATAGCAGCCAACGAGAAGTGGTCTATGGATAAGCTCGCAAATGCTTACGTGAAGGAAATTGTAAGACTTCACGGTGTTCCTCTTACGATTGTATCAGATCGTGATAGTCGTTTCACGTCAAGGTTTTGGAGGAGTCTACAAGAGGAGTTAGGTACAAAGTTGTGTTTGAGTACTGCTTATCATCCGCAAACTGATGGTCAGAGCGAAAGAACGATTCAGACGCTGGAAGATATGCTGAGAGCTTGTACCCTCGAATTCCAAGGGAATTGGGACGAGCACTTACCTCTGGTAGAATTCTCCTACAACAATAGTTTTCACTCGAGCATCAAGATGGCACCTTACCAAGCCTTGTATGGACAAAAGTGTCGTACGCCGTCTTGTTGGCTTGAAGCCGGAGAGAAGCAGTTTATGGGCCCCGAGATAGTCCATGAGACTGCCGAGAAGTTGAAGGTGATTAGGGAAAGAATGTTAGCAGCTCAGGATCGTCAGAAGAGCTATGCTGACAAGAAAAGACAACCGATAACCTTCGAGGTTGGGGATTCCGTTCTGCTTAAAGTCTCACCATGGAAGGGACTTATACGATTTGGGAAACGAGGAAAGTTGAGTCCAAGGTTTATTGGACCGTTCAAAGTTCTTCAGAAGATTGGGAACCAAGCTTACAAGCTGGAATTGCCCGAAGAACTCAATGGTATTCATAACACTTTCCATGTGTGTTATTTGAGGAAATTCACGGGAGATGTTCCCGACATAATTCCAATCCCAGAGTTGAGGATGGATGACAATAAAAGGCTGATCGAAGAGCCTGAGGCAATTGTTGACCGTAAGACTAAGAAGTTACGACGCAAGATGGTCGACTTAGTGCTAGTCCGATGGAAACATTCGAATGGGCCGAATCTCACTTGGGAAACAGAGGATGACATGATGAGTCGCTATCCACATCTGTTTGCTGATGCATGATTCCGGGACGGAATCATCCTAAGGGGGAGAGAATTGTAACGCCCGGGTTTCAGGGCTAAGCATTTTTGTCAATGTAATAGTCTAGGTCAACTCTTGTAACTCTTTTGAAGTAATAAAGATGAAATATTTGAGTATTATGTGAATTATGTGTATTTATGTGCTTATAATTTAATTATAAAGGTATAATTAATAAATAATAAAAATAAGCGTCAAAATTAAAGTGTGAGATAAACCCGATATCTCTACATAAAGTTGTAGAATATGTCTCAAGGTTTCCGTACATATAAAGAGCGCCGAAATCCGAGTTATAACGAAGAAGTTATGACCCGTCGAAGTTTTTCGGCAAAACCGGCACGGCACCGGGAAGCGTAAATAGTGAATTTACGATAGAGCGAGATTTAGCCTTAGAGATCTAAACGAAAGTCGTAGAATATGTTAAACTAAGAACATCGATAAAAAGAACGCCCAAATCTGACTTCGTATGAAGAAGTTATGATTTTTCGAAGTTTCGGAATAGTAGTGTACAGCCCGAAATTCGAATATTAGATCGAGCGGTTTTTGGCCGACACGACCTGAACGAGAATCGAAGATCTCGTTAAGGGTAGCGTAACGAGAAAAAGATGGGTGAAAACGGATGTCAGATGAAGAAGTTATGAGGATTTAACGGACCAATCGTGTCCCGGCCCGTTAATAATATAAAATTTAAAATCGAGCCAAAATTAGCCGACGGAGTCTAAACGAAAGTTGTAGAGTACGTTCCCACCTTCGCGTGGATATAAAGAACGTCGAAAACGGAGGTCGTACGCGAAAGTTATGAATTTTTAAAGATGAGCATGCAACTTGCGAAATCTGATGCGAAACTGGTGACGTGGCACGTTGTGGGCCGTCCGATGAAGTCTCAGATCTCGCTTCGGATCATGCCACGAAGCCTCGCCCTACGCCCCGCGTACGCGATCCGGAACGCCCCGCGTAACCTCGGTCTGATCCATCCGACGAATGCGAGACAGCTGGGTCCGAGCTGGTGATCTTATCCGAGGAGTACGCCCAGCGTACCCTCGGTACGCCCAGCGTAATTCCGAGCTTCGGTCCCTATAAATACCATGCGAATTCTTCCGGATTTTTCACACATTTTCACTTCTCTCTCTAAACTACTTTCTCTCTCTAACCCTTTTGGAGTCCCCTAAGCCCTAGTTAAACCCTTAGCACCCTAGGGAAGCCCCGAGGCTCCCAGAGCCCCGAGAAAAAGGAGTTTTTCGGTTTCGAAACGCTGCTCCAATTAAGTCCCGGTTTTCGATAAAATCCGCTGTTTTATCGAAGGAATATCGTTTTGAGAGTATCGAAGCGCTGTCCGAGTGCTGAGTCACCACCTAATCAGGTGAGTGCATAGTTACTTTCAGCTTACACATAGATATGAAGTATTTTATATAAATTACGTGCTATATGTGCATATTATCTGAATACTTGCTATCTATGCTAGATGAACATTGTTATACATGTTTTCAATGATTTAAACTGTATATGTATTTTATATCTACGAAAATGTTGGGGTAAAACATGGGTAGATGGAATAGCTGATGTGTGATAAAATGATGAGAGGCCTCGATGTTGATGTTGTTGTTTCTGTCATCTAGCGGAGTATGGATGACGACCACGGACTCTTCTAGACAGTCCAGTGGAACACTAGCAGGCTCGCAACCTGTAGGTGTTTGTGAACGATGTGTTCACCGGTGTACTCCATCCCCCACATGGTTGCCTTTAGGACATTTATTGCTAAGGAATCCCCTTAGCAGTAGTGTCCGTCCCGATGATGATCCTTAGGCTAGGTCCCTTATGATAGGTGTTTAGGGACGTAAAGTGAGGATAACGGGAACGGGTAATCGGGTTATTGTTGATTGATGAAATTAATAAACTTATTTATTGTGGGTTGAAAACCCTATGTGCTCACCAGGCTCCCAAGCCTGACCCACTCAGTTTTATGTATTACAGGTAGTGGCGCATGAGCATAGATGTGATGTTTTGGACGAGGGATTACGGATATAGGCCTGTAGATATGGAATAATGTAGTAAGGCTTATATTGTACTGTTTATGCTTTTGATCTGTACGAACATGACATCCCAAGTCTTTTAATGAAATACATTTCTATGGAAATGCTTTTGATAAATCTTTATCATATTTTGTTTTGGGACAAATTCCGCAACACTTTCATTTAAAATGTAACTCTGATTTTTAAACAAAGCATAAACAAACCGGTCTTTTCTGGCCGTGATTTTGGGGATGTCACATAGTCACAGTCGAAATGACTGGAGCAGCTGAAACAATTGTTGGCTTAACAACAACTTTCGAAGGATAAACCTTTCCTACCACCTTCGTATCTTCAGTTGTCTTCTCATGTTCCCCAGCCTTTGCTTGACCAACCTTTTCTCCCCCTTGCACCCCTGTGACAGCAGGTGGGGCATCTAATACGTTTGGCAAAAGGCTTGAAATGCGAAGTAATGGAGTAAGGTGTTTTTGTAGGATGGCTTCGAAATGAATGAATTTCTGAGAAAGAAATTCTTGAGAAATAATTGGAGAAGAAGATTTCGAATATATTTCTTGAAGTTCTTTCAGCAGTTTCACCAACTCTCCAAAATGTTGTTCTTCTTTGGCTGAAAGAGAGATCATCTGAGGATTGACTTGTTCGAACATCTTAACACACTGAACAACCGCATCACAAATAATGTCGATCTTCTGATGCGCTGATTCATATCCTTGTTGAATATGCTGAATCTCCTTCGTCATTTCTTCACAAAGTTCACGAATCTGCATATTAACGTCTTCTCGAACCTTCTTAACTTCCTGTACAAAGAGCACATGACGCTCCTTCGTAACTGTCTTTAAATCCTTCACCTCCTTCAGAAAATCAGATCTCATAGAATTGATTCGATTCTCTGTAGAACTATCATTCTGATCAGTCTTCTCAAGAATGCGGCTTTCAGAATCACGTATTAATCCTGATGCCTTCGAAATCACCCTGCTTTCCATTTCCTTCATTATGGAATCAACTTCCATGATAGTGATTCCAGCACTTCCCACATCCGCTTGAGATTGTAAGATAGAATTCAATTTTGAATTCAATATCTTGAACTGCTTCATCGTCATCAGCATATGGTCAGGGAAATCTTCTTCAGCTTTATCAAAGGAAAGAGCTTTGAATGTTCCTCCAAATCCTTCGTTATCAGTTTCCTCATCAACAGCCATGGTTTCAGCAACAGGTGATGATGGATTTGGTGGATCGGTTGATTGTGTTAAGAATATAGTGGTGAAAGGTTGATCCATAATAGATTGGAATGTTGGAGAATCAGTTGTGGAAGTAACCTGAGGTAAAGACGTTGGTTCAATGAGCTTTATATCAGCAAGCTTCAAAATTTCAGTAGACTGAAGAATCTCTACTTCTTTAGGAATTTCATCTTCAGGAGTCTCAGGAACTTGATCCACTTCTTCGATACGTTGGGTTTTCTGTAAAAATTTTGCCATATCTTCAGCTCTTCGTTTCTTAGAAGATGGAGACACCGGAGCTGGAATTTCTCGAACTGTAACCCCTTGATGAGTAACCTGTGTTTTCTTCACCAACTGAGATTTTTTCTTGATTTTTATTCTTCGAAAAAACCCCGTCTTCGAAGGAATCGTTTCTTTTGATGGAGAGGCTTCGATAACTGGTGTATCAGCCACTGAAGTTAAAACAGGAGACACCTCTTCGACAGTTCGAGATGTAGCTATTAGCTCTTGATTCTTTTGTTCTGCTTTCACCCCTTTTTCCGAAGACTCACCCTCTGTCTTCTTTGATTTGTTCGACTTCTTCTTCTCTTCTTGTTGTAACATCCCAGTAACAACAGTTGTGTCAATAGATTGAAAATATGACACCAACACATTATTCGTGGGATCCACCTTCTTGAGCATTGCACCCGGAATGCGAGCAACTGTGGTAAAGATAGCCGGATCATCATGTACCTCCTTCGGACTACCATACATGTGGAAAACTGCTTTCTTTTTGTAAGCCGGAACTTCGATTTTCTCCTTCTGATAGACATATTGGACTATCAGACTCCAATATCGTGCACAAGAAATCCCCTGCTTAGCACTTGTCTTCGAAATACTTGTTATGAACTCTGTCCATAATTGCTCAGAATAATCAACTTGCAAATCGTAGTATAACCCGGCTACCATTGCATAAACCTCCATCATTCCTTTATCCAGCCCCACAGTTCTTCCAGTAAGACATCTAAGAAAGATGCCAAACAAAAAGTTCCAGATTGTTGGTAACCCCGACTTCTTGAAGTCACTAATACGCGTCAATGGAGGTTGATGACCCATCTCATTGAACATAAACACCACTTGTGAAGAAGTAAGTTCATCATAAGGGCCAGAATTCGGAATTCCCAAAATCTTGCAAAACAACCGCTTGGAGACCCTAATTCTTGTATCTGTAAGCATTGTGAATTCCACACACCCAGTCTCCTTGTTGTATGATGCAGTAGAACCTGCCTTTGATAACTAGGACATCGGAGCAGCAAATGAGTCAAACATTGCTTTAGACAGAACTGAATTCTGTAAAGCAACCACAAGCATGTGAAGTTCTTCCGGATATTTTGACAAATCCGATTCGACTTGGTAGTTGGAACCCTGGATCTTCAGAATCGGAACACTGATGATTTCATCTTTAGTTGGTGATGAAGTAGTCGCCATTGAAGATGATTTTGAGTAAAGAACGTATTAAGAAGATGAATTGCATAGACAATTTTGTGTTTCAGAGAGTTTGATCGCGTAAAGTGTTATTGAGTTCTGATTTGCCCTTTTATATGTAACCCTAGAATTTTGAATTTGAAGAGGGATACATTAAATGCTTGCTGACATGGCACCTTGAAAAACGGAATGTACTCATCAAAAAGTAACAATCATAACTGTCAACACGCCTTACACGCTTATCATACACCATGCGTCATCAAGAGATAGGACTGTTTGGTATTCCCCAAAAGAATTGTAACCGTCAGATGCCTTCGGAATAGTGGTCAGGCTCTTTCACTTTGAGGTTTAAAAAGCGAAGTCATTTGCCAGAATTTCAAAATCGTCAGTTTAAGTTGGTGTTACTCAAACCTCAAGGATTTCGTGTGTGCTGTGTTCCAAAAGAAATTAGATGAGAAACAAGGGAAAAAAAACTTTTGAAAACTTGTGATGTCAACAATTTCTTTTGACACAAAAACAATATTATCCTAGGCAAAGATAACTTCGAAAATTATGAAGAGAGATAATTAACAGCTTGTTTGGTTTCCCGTGAATTACAATTGATAACTTGTAAAGAAGTTTCAAAGGGTTTCTTTTATAGGTCAAATGGGTAGCTTCAAAAATTTCGTTACATATCAACCTTAAAGTATGGTGAGAAATTGTAAACAAAATTAGTTGTATAACCAATTTAGTTAGTTACAACTTGGTTGCGAATGATATTCAAAGTAACTAGAATTTTGAAAATATACTCACACGGAAATCATATTCATAAAAACATTTATGCTGGATCTTGTTGGGAACAAACATCGTAGTTTTCGAATGTTTGATTAAGATCACTCAAAAGAAATGAATAGGATTTGGAGTATAAAAGGTACTGAAGCAAAAGCTTCGTAAGATCTGGAACATGGTTCCCCGTCAATTCCTTAATGTTTATGATATTTGGGGTTTCACTTCTATCACGGACTCATGATATTAGATCATAAACACAGATTTGTAATTTTTCTAGGTTTTGATTGGTTTGATCAAAAACCTCAAGGACAAATTTCTTCGAATATTTGGGATGTAAGAATTGTTTGGTTTAAAAAGATTGGATAAGAATCGAAGGGTACCTCTGTTATATTGGACAAAACAGAAAACTCTTAACTCATTTGAGAAGAGTAAGGTAGCTCTTGTTGAGTTATGCAAATACAAGCCTTGTTGGGAAAAAAAATTCATGAGATAATTTCATCAAGGCTTTCATTTCCCATACATAGAATTATATGAGGCTTGAGACAACATGCAGCAACATGCTTCTAGGGACATCCTAACTAATCCAAAATGTATCGAGATCATACCTTTCCTTCAAAACCAGACGCATGAATCCTTCGTATTTGAAACTTGACAAAACTTACAATACACATGTTAAAACTAAAAAATGAAAAATATTTTTGGTATTTTTGTAATTTTTCAAAAAAAAAAATAAAGACAAGCTGAAACAAAATCTTTTTGGATTTTTAATTTTTCAAGAAAAGAAAATATTTTTGATTTTTCAGGTTTTTCATAAAAAAAATTAAACAAACTACAAATCTAACCTTAGTTGAAATGTGTACAAATACGAAGCATTCGAACCGTTGAGTTGAACAGTAATCTCTGATTTTGTATTTCAATTAAGAAATAAATCTTCCGAATACGAAGCGTTCGAAGCGTTGACCATGAACAATAACCTCTGAACACTGAATCATTCTTTCCGTCCATACACCAAATGATTCAGACCCATCACTCTTCGCTTTTATCCAATTAGAGTGAATTTCCATTAATCATTCCCAATCCTTCTAGGATACGAAGAAACGATTTTTCATCCAAAGCCTTTGTAAAAATATCTGCCAATTGTTCTGTTGTTTTTACAAAATGAACTTCAATATTTCCTTCTTCAACATGATCTTTGATGAAATGATATCGAAGAGCAATGTGCTTGGTCTTCGAATGCTGCACAAGATTATGACAAATTCTTATTGCACTTTGTGAGTCACAATATAAAGGAATCTTTTTCATATTAATTGCATAATCTCTTAATTGACTTTGAATCCAAATTATTTGTGATGTACACGCAGCTGTAGCAACATATTCAGCTTCAGCGGTTGATATTGAAACACATGTTTGCGTTTTCGATTGCCAACTGACCAATTTTCCATCTAGCAATTGACACCCACCAGTTGTGCTTTTACGATCAAGACAGCATCCTCCAAGATCCGCATCCGAATAAGCTTGTACAAAGAACCCTGTTTTCGAAGGATACCACAATCCTAACGAAGTAGTGCCTTTTAAATATCGGAAAATATTCTTTACTGCTGTGAGATGTGGTTCACGTGGATTTGATTGATACCTTGCACAATTACAAACAGAATACATAATATCAGGTCTACTTGCAGTTAAATACAATAAAGACCCAATCATGCTTCGATACAAAGTAATATCAACAACAAATTTATCTAACGAAGGAGTTAGCTTTATGCCCGTTGCCATTGGTATTCGTAACCTTGTGCTATTCGTCATTCAAAACTTTTCCAACAAATTCTTCGTATATTTCTCTTGATTAATGAATATGCCTTCCCTGTTTTGACGAATATTCAAACCCAAAAAGTTATTAATTTTGCCCATCATACTCATTTTAAATTAGCTTTTCATCAGATCTTCGAATTCTTTAGATAAAGTAGGGTCAGTTGAGCCAAAAATTATATCATCAACATAAATTTGAACAAGCATCAGATGATTTCCGTTTTTCTTTCGAAATAAAGTAGGATCAACTGAGCCTTGTTTAAATTTAGATTGTTTCAAAAATGATGTTAGAGTTGCATACCATGCTCTTGGTGCTTGTTTTAACCCATATACAACTTTATCTAGAATATAAACATGATCAGGATGTTCTGTGTTTATAAAACCTGGAGGTTGTTCAACATATACCGTTTCTTCGAGTTCTCCATTTAAGAATGCACATTTGACATCCATTTGATAGACATCAAAATCTTTATGAGTTGCAAAAGCCAGAAAAATACGAACAGCCTCGAGTCTTGCAACAGGGGCAAATGTTTCTTCGTAATCAATTCCTTCTTGTTGAGAATATCCTTTAACAACAAGTCTAGCTTTATTTCGAATAATGTTTCCATCTTTGTCAGATTTGTTTTTATAAATCCATTTGAGTCCAACAATTGACACATCATCAGGTTTTGGAATTAATCTCCAAACCTTGTTTCTTTCGAATTCAGACAATTCAGCTTGCATAGCAACAACCCAACCAGAGTGTTCCATTGCAACCTTAACTGTCTTTGGTTCGATTTTGGAAATAAAAACATTAAACATGCATAACTCCTGATGATTATTCACTACCTCATTTCGTGCTTGAAGTTGTGCTCTTGTCATTATACCTGCTTGTGGATCACCAAGAATTTGATCTTTTGGATGGTTTCTTGTCTATTTATCCAATGGTGGATAATTAGGATCAAAATCCAAAAGTGCATCTTCGAACATAACATCTGCTTCTGATCCATTTATAGAAATTGAATCATCAGCATCATCAAAATGTTCTTCTTCAAGAATTGGATCATTCTCTAGTATGGGCTCCCCCTCGATGATTGACTCCGTTTCAATATTTTGCTCTGGTTCACTAATCGGCTCTTTTTCAAGAATTTGATCCTTTTCGACATTAACATTTCTTGACATGTTATCTCTTTCACTATAACGCTCCCCCTCAACAAAAGTATTTGAATCCAAGTGCTCCCCCTCCACTGGATCATCAGCTTGTTAATTTGGGTTTAGATTCAAATTCGAAGTTGAATCATTGTTATACTTCGAATTTTCTGATGTTTGATTATCAGTTGCATTTCTTTCTGCATCAATTGCTTGATCTGAAATACCAAAAATCGAATCATAATCAACATCATCCATTTCAATTGAATCATCTATATTTGAAGAATTTTGCAAAATAGGATAATTCGCAAATTTATGATTAGACTTTTTAATGTATTGATCATCAAATGTCAAATTAAAAGTTTCTTCCACTTTACGAGTTCGCTTATTTAACACTCTATAAGCAACTGAATTGTGTGAGTATCCCAAGAAAATTCCTTCATCTGCTTTTGTTTGAAACTTCGAAAGATTATCCTTAAGATTCAATATAAAACACCTGCATCCAAAAACATGGAAAAATTTGACATTAGGTTTTCTATTATTGATGATTTCATAAGGAGTAATTCTAAACCGTCTATGAATGAATGATCGATTTTTAGTAAAACATGCAGTTGAAACAGCTTCAGCCCAAAGATATTGAGGTAAGTTCGAATAAGCCAACATTGTTCTTGCAGCTTCACATAATGATCGATTTCTTCTCTCAACTACACCATTTTGTTGTGGTGTATAAGGAGATGAAAAATTATGCGAAATTCCTTTTTCCACCAAAAATGAATCGAAGACACGATTTTTGAATTCAGTTCCATGATCACTTTTAATTTTTCGAACTGACTTCTTCAATGAAACTTCCATCTTCTTGATAAAATCAATCATCATTTGTGGAACTTCGGATTTTAACCTGAGAAAATAAACCCACGTGAATCTAGAAAAATCATCTACAATTACCAAAATGTACCTTCTCTTGTTAAGAGTAGCAACTGTTGAAGGACCACATAAATCAATATGCAAGAGCTCAAGGGGTTCAACAATCTTCGAATCTATTGTGATAGGATGACCTTGTTTGTGTTGTTTTCCTACTTCACAAGCCGCACACAAACTGTCATTATCATATTTAAGAATGGGTAAACCTCTTACCAGATCTTGTATGACAAGTTTGTTGATGTTTCGAAAATTGAGATGTGATAATCTCCTGTGCCATAACCAGCTAACATCGGCAGCAACCTTCGAAAGTAGACACACAGCAGGTTTGCCTACAATAGGAACAATATCCAATGTAAACATATCACCTTTTCTTTTTGACTTAAGTAAAACTTCCTTAGTCTTAACATTCGAAATGACACTTCCTTCTTCATTAAAAAGAACTTGATTGCCAGTGCCCACAACAAGTTGTGAAACACTTATCAAGTTGTGTTGTAACCCTTCAACAAATGCAACTCTGTTGATAGTGAAATTTCCATTCGTTATCTGTCCATAACCCTTGACTTTGCATTTGTGATTATTACCAAACTTAACCACTCCTCCATTTTCTAGGCTTCGAAAATCATGCAAGTTTTCCTTCTTCCCAGTCATGTGACGTGAGCAACCGCTATCAATATACCACTTGTTATCATATTGCTCGTCACAAAGTACCTGCGATCATTGGAAAAATTTAGGTACCCAAGCTTTGTTGGGTCCATTCATATTAGGTTTGTGATTCAATTGTAAAGTACAACCATTAACCCAATCACATACTCTGGTTTTGAAACTGTCAATAAATCTAACATTTTCATTCGAAGGGTCAGATATATGAGTGTTTATTATTTTCAAATTTTCACTAATTACACCCTTCGCATCTTGAGTTTGTGATTTTTCACTTTTTACTCTTGTGACCGGCTGCCAAACTTTAACTGATATATTTGACTCTTTGGATGATGAACTACCATTCGTTGAAGGATTAGCATATTTGTCACACGCCTCATGTATCTGTTCTTTCGAAAACTTACTTGATTGGTATATCTTTCCTTTTCCTTCCAACCAATGATCAATATTCCTCTTTGTTGTTATTCCTTTTGCATATGAGACCTTGTCAGCTTGTTTCTTCAAAGGATTATAACATTTTGCTGAATTTGGAACATAATCAACTTTTGGTTTTGAAAGATATGATTCATGATAAGATGTCTTGTTTTGAAACTTTGAAGTTTGTTTTCCAACCTTTTTCTGAAAAAAAATCTTGGTATTGTAGATTTTATTTCATTTGAAACTTTTGAATTTTTATTTGAAAACGAAGCACTGTTCTTTTCAAAAATTTGATACTTTGATTTTTCTTTAAAAACTTTTCTTCTATTTGAAAATTTTATTGATCTCATTTTTGATGGCTCAACAGTTTGCCAAAAAATTGTTTTTCTCGCTTGACGTTTCGAAATATTATTTTCTTTTAAAAAATTTTCAACTCGAGCTTTAAATTCTTTTGAATTTAATTTTATTTCTTTGTTAATTGTTTTAACATCAGTTTTAACACCTTCGTGCTTTGTAAACACATTTACAGTTGGGACAACTTCTTTCTTTTCAACTTTTGACTTTTCAATCCATACTCTTTTTGGTTTTTCATGTTGAAATTTATATGAATTCTTTGTAAGATTATTTTCAACTGTACTTTGATTTGAAAAGAATCCTTCATTTGATGTTTGCATATTGTCTTCCTCAACCATCTTTTTGAATTCAGGCTTTATATTTTCAACATTACCTGTTGTTACTAAGACTTGATTTGGAAACACAATATCATCAGTGCATTTGAAGATTGGATAAACGATAGTATTCGATTCAAGATAATGAGCACCTTTTTCACTAAGAATTTTCTCAAATTCTTGTGTATCCAAATAGACTTGATCAACAACCACTCGAGGAATTTCAATTTCTTTCGACCTTTGATTTGACTTTGAATTTGTGTTTTCTTCCTCATTGTCACTATCATCCGTTTGACTCTCATGTACTTCCACATATTCCATATCACAAACTTTCGAAGTTGAGGGTTTATCAGTTTCAATTTTCATTAATAAATCGTCACATTTTTCTTTCCCTTTAAATGAATTTGCTACATTTATGACAGACAATTGAGAACAATCTACTTCTTCTAAATCACTAATTTCACTAATATTATCAGAATTATCTTCAATATCAGCAATATTAGTTTCACAATTGGATGTAGAATTCTCAGTCTTTTTCAAAATTCGAAGTTGTTCTAATTTAGATAAGGTCTCATTTACAATTTTTACTAAATCATTAGCATCAAGATAATCTTTGACTTTAGCAATTCCATATCTAAACCTATCATCTGGAACTTTGTTGAAATCAGAAATTTCTTTTTCACAATCATATGAAATACTATCAACCTTAGCTCTATCATATTCTAAAAATGGTAGTAATTTTCTATGTTGTTCCTTACTTATTTCACACGAATGATGTAACTCAGTTAATTTTCCATACAATCGTTTTGCAGAATTATAGAAAATATTTCTTTGTGCTAACAACAAGTTTATTTCTTTTGCTAATTTTTCTTTATCCTCCATGATATTTGAAACTTGCAATTCTAAGTAATCAATCCTAGTGACTTTTGAATCCAACATTTTTCTCGTCTCTAGTAATTGATCACTTAAGTTTTTCGCTTCATTGCTAGCAGACACAACGATTGAATCAAAGTAAGTAACAGTTTCATCAAAAGATACTAACTCAGAATTATATGCAGAAACTCGAATGTTAAAAGATTCAAGAATATTACGTACCTTGGTAGTCATGGGCGATCTATCAGTAGACTTCGATACGAAGCATTGCCCACACACTTCGTCAGTCTTTTCATCATAATTCATCAGAAAACCTTCTTCTTCATCAAACTTCGATTTTTCATTCTCTCTTTCTGAAACCTTCGAAACTAGTGCCAGTGGTCCACCAAGACTTGCTATTGTTTCCTCAGCTATTTCATTAACTTCATTTTCATGAGATTTTAGTTGATTGTACAAGTCATTCAAAGTCGAAGTATTAAAACTCTGTTGGTTTTTCACCATCATACTCACACTTCTCCACTCCTTTCGAAGTCCCATTACAAATATCAAATTGTACTCCATTGGTGACCTTATTATACTATAACGATTACAACGATAGATTAACTCGTTGAACCTATCATAGTATGCTTCAATAGACTCATTTTCTTTTTGTTTGAAATCTTTGAGTTCCACCAGGCATTGTTTCACAGATGTGATCTTCGTCTTTTCACTTCCTTGAAATTTGTCTTTGAGATTGTTCCAGATTTCTTTAGTTGTTGTGCATGTTCTGACATAATTGTACACAACAGGAGGCAGAGTACCTCTTAATTCCCTCATGCATTTCTTCTCTAGTTGTTTTAAACGATTGGTTTGATTATCAACTTCCGAACTGCTTGAAGACATACCGATTGGTTGAACTTGTGCAGGTTGATTGATTTCTCCTGAGATGCATTTCCATAACTCTTCATCTAATCCGTTTAAGTAATCTTCCATCCTATCTGCCCACTGATCATAATATTCAGGAATAAGCATTGGAATTTTTGTGGATGATCCAAGCAAATGAGAAAATGATGTCATCGAATTCAGATTGAATGACGCCATTGTTGTACGGACAAAAACTTCAAGATGATACTAAACTTTTGAGAATTTTGAAATCAAATTGTATAATTCAAATCAGAATTACACAATGAACACTCGATTAACTAATATTTTCGCAGAATCAAATCCTAGATTGAGATCAAGAAGAATTTTTCAATTTCAAAAATGACAGAAACTTTTCGAATCAAACAGTAGATTCAAAAACCTTTTTGATCGTATGAAAATCAGATCACAGAAAGGATTCCTGCTCTGATACCAATTGATGAGATTTGTAATCGAGTTTTAAAGTCAATTCAATTAAGAATTCAGAAAGAAGAAAAATGATGAACACGAGAGTAAATATAATATTTGTTCAGCAAATATTATGCTTTCAATTTTACAGAGTACAAAGGAATTCTTTGTAAAGACTGTGTGAAAAGTTCTTTTCTCACTTAGTACAGACCTCTATTTATAGGAGTACAAAAGCATAATAAATACTAAGGACTAGACATTAAGACTATTCATTAAAATGCCTTAGTAAATATAACATTACATCCGAAGACCCTTTTTACGAAGACTAAAGATCCTTCGTAACAACATAACTAACACTTCGACATACTACAACATTTATACCCTAACAAGAATTATGTTGACTATGCTTATATTCCTCTTCATACCCTTCTTCACATGATCACCATAAAACTTTCTTCAACTAATTATCTATTATGGGAAAAATCATTGCCTTCCTATTCTCTCATATCAAAACCATCAAGCCCACGTTGATGGTACTATCTCCTCATCATCATATGTAATCACTATCAAGGATAAATCTGTCTCAAATCCAGAGAACCACTACTAGAAAGAGGCTGCTCAGAAAGTCTTTATTCTTCTTCAATCTTCCTTAACAGAAGAAGCCAATGGTCTCTCTACTGCCAGACAATTTTGGTGTGCCCTTGAAGCCACCTATAGTCATGACTCAGTTGAGCGTATGCACACTTTACGTGATTCTCTTAGACAACTTCAAAAGGTTTCCTCTATTATTTCAGATTTTAGTCACAAATTTAAAACTCTTTGCTATCAACTACCTGCGATAGGACATCCTGTCGCAGATTCTGACAAATTTCACTGGATCCTATGCAGTGTAGCCCCTCCTATGATACTTTTTCAACTGCCCATCGTGTTGTTCATCCTCGTACAACATTTCGTAATATGGTTGCTCATTTTGAAAGCCACAAACTCTTTATTCAGTCTATCCATGGTTCTGCAACACCAGATGCAACTTTTGTCTCTCATCAGTGCTCCTCTGGGTCTAACTCTTCTAGTTCTAGTTATTATTGATGGTCATCTACTGCTGGTTATTCTCGTGGTTCACGTGGTCGGGTCCGAGGGCCACCATCTACTCGTGGGCATGGTTGGCATCCACCTCATTGTTAGTTATGCAGGAAAGAAAGGCATTATGCAACAACTTGCCATTATCTTGCTACTTTTGCTCAATAAGCTGCTACAATCGATGCAAATCTTACTCAAGCCTTCCAAGCCATATGTCATGTTACATCAAATGCACCAGATTAGTATGTGGATTCTGGAGCGACATGTCATATGATGTCTTCACGTGATGGTCTTGATTCCTCTACTAAACATCCGGGTAATGATTATGTAATTTTTTGTAATGTTTCACCCTTACCAGTTTCATGTGTGGGATATTCTTCCCTCAATAGCCGACTTCCACTCCGAGATGTCCCGATTGTTCAACACATTACCAAGAATCTTTTATCCATTAGTTAACTCACCTCAGACCCTTATGTTGATGTTCATTTTGCTAATCATTGTTTTACTATTCAGGATCGACAAACACAGGAGGTTCTAGCTCGGGGGCAGCATGACAAAGGTCTCTACATTATTCATCAAGAAAATAAGGCATTTTTGGCGACCATCTTATCTCATTATCTTATGGCTTCTTATGAAAAATGGCATAGTCGTCTTGGATAGTTTTCATTTAACATTATTTCTTTATCAAATAAATTGGGACATTTTTGTGTTACTTCACTGTTACCTAAACCACACATTTGATCTTCCTGTCAATTATCAAAAGCTCATCGCTTACCTTTTGATGAAAACATTAAACGTTCTTTAAGTATTTTGGACTTAATTCATTGTGATCTTTGGGGACCGAATCCAGTGATGTAAAAGGAAGGATATTTATACTATGTCATTTTTATTGATGACCACTCCCGTTTCACCTAGTTTTACACAATTAAGGCTAAATCTTATTTTTACAATGTCTTAATCGCCTTCTTATCATTTGTGTCCACACAATTTTCATGCAAAGTTGAGAGTTTTCAAAGCACTGGCCACACAGAATTCACAAAATTTGAGTTCAACAATGTGGTATCCATCACCGTCTGTCTCTCCCATACACACCCCAACAGAATGGTCGGGCTAAACGCAAGCACAGACACATAACTAAAACAAGTATTGCTATGCTTTTCAACTCTCATGCTCTGGAAACATTATGGCTTGATGTATTTATTTCATCCATATACATCATCAACAGACTTCCTACACCTGTTGTTGACAACAAGTCTCGTTTTGAGATCTTATTTCATCAAATCCCATCATATGCAAATTTTTGGATTTTTGGTTGTCATGGTTTTCCCTATTTAAGGGACTACACTCGAAACAAACTCTCTCCATGAAGTGCACCAAGTATATTCATTGGTTATAGTCCAAAATATAAAGGCTATAGATGTTTTGATCCATCTACTTCTCGAGTTTACATCAGTTGACATACCCAGTTTGATGAAGATACATTTCTTTTTAGCAGTATTGTTCCACTTGCTGATGAATCCACTCTTGTCTTCTCAAATTATGATGATTCTACTGGTTCCGTTACACCTCCACATCCCTTGTGAAAAACTTCTACTCAACGTATTGACACTTATACATGTTGTCCTACTTATTTTCCATTAACTTTATGCATGTCCCATCCCATATCTTCACCTTCCATCCCTGTTATTACTCCACCCTCCACTACTTACCCTATTAAATTTTCCCATCGCAACCGCCAACAATCACAAACAAATGTCCCATTCACCGATCAAATTTCTTAGCCTTCAAACAACAAACAAATGTCCCATTCACCTCCCTCCATTACTTCACAATCATCTTCGGTTCATTCTATGACTACTCAGTCTAAGTATGGAGTTTTTAAACTGAGACATATAGCCAATGTTGCCACTCTTTCAGCAGGGCTGCTTCATCATGCTTTGTTTGCCACCAAAGACGCAAAAGGATACAAAATAGACTCTAAAAAAACAAAGTAGGTGTCGACTGTGAAAGAAGAAATGAATGTCTTGCATCAAATAAAACTTGGGACCTTGTTCTACATCCCAAAGACTCAAATGTTGTGGGATCTAAATGAGTTTATCGTACCAAATATAAATCAGATTGCCCCAATAACCGATATAAAGCCCGTCTGGGTGCTCAGGGCTTTACCTAAGTGCCTTGATTGGACTACTTTCTTACCTTTAATCCGGTTGTTAAATCTTCCAGTATTCGGGTTCTTCTTGCTCTTGCTACCATCCATCATTGGCATTCACATCATCTTGATGTAAAAAATGTTTTCCTAAATGGTAATCTTACAGAAATAGTGTCCATGGAACAACCACCTGGTTTTGTCAATCCAAATTCTCCAACTCATGTGTGTCGTCTTACAAAGGCACTCCACGGTCTTAAACAAGCTCCGCACGCTTGGTTTCAACGACTTAACACATTTCTTATTCACATGGGTTTTCAATGAAGCAGGGTCGATCCTTCTCCTTTAATTTTTAAACGAGACTTAACTATTCTTTACTTGTCTATGTTGATGATATCATTTTGATAGGTAATGATGTTAACCTCATTAAAAATTTTACTAATCAACTCCATGATGAGCTTGTTATAAAAAATTTAGGCAAACTAAGCTATTTCTTGGGTCTTGAAGTCATATATACAAGTACTAGTCTCTTCTTTAGTCAAATGAAATATGCATATGATATTCTATCTTGAGTAGGATTACTTGATGCAAAACCTGTTAGAACACCTCTCAATACAACTTAATCATTGAGCTTTCAAGGGGAACCATTTCATGATTCAACCCTCTATCTATAATTAGTAGGAGCTCTACACTATCTCACTATCACGAGACCAGACCTATCCTACGTGGTGAATCAAGCCAGTTAGTTTCTTTACTCTCCTAATACATCCCATTATCATTTGGTAAATCGCATTCTTTGTTATGTCAAGGGTACAAATTCATATGGTCTTGCCTTTGATAAGCCATTCACTACTCGGTTAGTTGGTTACTCAGGCGTAGATTGGGTTAGATTCATTGAGACATGAAGATCCACATATGGCTACTCCATCTACTTGGGTGGTAGTCTTGTTTCTTGGAATGCAAAAAACAACCAATCATCTCTAGACCAAGTTGTGAATCGGAGTATCGAGAAATAGACAACACGGCTACATAAACCATATGGCTTACTCGTCTATTAAGGTAACTCCATGCTCTACCACCAGATCGACACACTCTTTTATGTGACAACAAAAGTGCTATGTTTCTTATCCAAAATCCTATCTCTCACAAATAGGCAAAACATATTGATATTGACTACCACATCACCTATGAGCTTGTTTCATCGGGTCGATTATACACAAAGTTTGTACCAACCAAGCTTTAGGTGGCTGATATATTTACTAAAAGTATTCTAAGACCATTATTTGAATGTTTTCGTCGCATGTTACATGTTGGTCCCTCACCAATTAGCTTGAAGGGGGTAAATAGTTGTACATTAGCTATACCTTATTAACTATTGTGCATAATTATAGGAACCTAAAGTAGTCAAATATTGTGGTAGGAAACTCCTTACTCACAGGAGGTAATTCTCTATATTGTACGTATTTATACCTTTAACTCTTTTCTTTTAATTTAATTGAATATTACCAGTCTTTGATATAGCAATATATCATGAGACATGGTTTATTCATTAAAATAAGAATCAAACCAATATTATTTAAGTCGCACTTGAAAATGTAAGTGTTATGATCAAAGATCGCTTGAATTTAAGACTCAGAAGAAAAGAAAACAAACATATAAAAAGAATGCATAAAAACAATGACATGTCTCTTCCTTAGTTCATAATTGTATTACATGATTTATGATTCATTACTTCATATAATGACACCGAAAAAAAATATTGAAATTACAGACTCTTGCCCGACATTTGAGAATCAAAAAACCATTAATATCTTGATTACAAACAGAACACACAAACTTGGGTGTTTTCTTTCTCCGAACAAATATTAATGGATGTTTGTGATATGAAATATTCAAGGTGCCCTCATGGAAAATGTTTAAATTATCATCGTCTCGAGTAATGCAATAGAGATGAAAAGAATTTTTGCATATACGACAATAATAAAGGGGGATATTGGGGTGCATTTCCATATCAAAAATCTCACAATAGAAATCTTCAGGATTATCCATGATTGGGGGATATGTCAATGGAATTTCATGTCCTTTGCAATACCTATGACCAAGGGAGTGTGGCGATCTTATTGCATAAAACATGTCTAATAAGAAGTCACATTCCTTACAAGCATAACTTATATCACTAAACCACATGCCACAAGCATTACAAGGAGTCTCTGTATCGATAACTTGGATAAGAGGATGCTTGTGGGATTTATGCTTGATGGTGTTGGGTAAAAATGCACAGTTGACATCGAGGTTGAATCTACAAGTTTTACGTTTGTATGAAAATGTCTTGATGTCACAACCAGAAAATTTTGCGTTAAACCAAGTCTAAAGGGATCTTGTATAGGTGTGTATGCAATGTTTAACTTTAATACAATGATGTTCTACAATATACACTTAGAATTCATAATGCAATAAGCCTTAAGAGATTAAAGCAAATCAAACAAGAATCACATAAGAACTTGTGATTGTGTCAAAATTTTGAATACTTGAAACTTTAAGGCCATCATTTTTGATTTTCCTAATAACTAGAAACATACATACATTCATGAAAACCACCCAAAACCATGAACACCCTTTAATTGGGCCATAGTTGGCCGTAAACCCCCTTAACGGGCCAAAGTTAGTCGAAAACTCCATTCAAGGATACTACATGGCTGAAAACTCCATTCTAGGATACTATATGGCCGAAAACTCCATTTTGTGAGGAGTACCTAGTGTTTTCGGTCATGCCTTGGCCGAAAACCCCATCCCATGGCAGCAAATACATAAAATAATTCATGAAAAGAAGTTTCAGGGGTGTTGTCTATTAGATTTTAGTACGTTAAGATCTACTTGAGAAAAGGAAGTCAGCTTTACACATTTTTACCCAACAAACTAGTGGGTTTTATATAAACAATCCTATGTGTGCATGCAACCCTATATATGGATCTATGTTTTCACTATTAGTTACACAACATTATGAACACATAAAGAACCCTAGTGTGCTCCTAGTAACTTCGAAATTCATGAAGGAGAAGGGATTACATACCTCTTGTTGCTATGTTGTAATAACAACTTAAATCTTGAATCTTCTTGTCTTTAAAAGCAAGTACCACAAGTGTAGTACCTCTAATGGCTCACAAACACCAAGAGCAAATGGAGAGGCAAGAGAAAGAGGGGGAGAGGCAGAAAGTCGACTCTAGGAACTTCTAGGATCAAGTGGCTGATTTTCCTAAGCCAAGGGGTCTTTATATAGGTGTAGGGATTTGGGTTTCAGTCCTTATCCTTATCTAATTACTTGTCCACCAAGCAACCCATAAGATAAGTCCAGAAGCCTTATCATGGACGAATTCCCTATCTCCTCGAATTCGTCCACCCAATCCCAGAGGGCATCCATTTCCCTACTTTGCAACTATCACATAATTACAATTCAGCCCCCTTTGTGTAGTTAACTTCTTTTAATCACAAAATTAACTCTTAATTAATTCTTGACCAATATTAACTAAATAAATATGATTTATCTTTTAATATATTATTCTTATAATATATTAATAAACCATAGTTACCTCTTTCTCTATTATTTCTCCAGTCAAGTTGCTTTGGTGAAGGCAACCCAAAATGACCATACACAACCGGGTCAAGTACTTACGAAATATGGTTACGGGCTTAGACACTAATTCAATAGTCTCCCACTTGGATAAGTCTAGTAACTATAAATGCAAGTACAATATGATTAGGAATCGTAGCTCTCAAAGACGCTGTCAAACTCTAATCTTATTAGTAACCTGTCCTTTAGATAAGGGAACGTATGATCCTCTATTCTAGATATCGTGTGGACAATCACATGGAGCATAGTCATACTTATTGTCTAGTAGTTTGTTTCTCGATCTCAGATTCATTTAACATAGAACTTAATTGAACACATCAATTCAGTCTTGACCGGGCCCGTCACATAAGTCAAACCAAATCATCGAGGGGCCCTGATATCGCTTTTACCCTCTTAGGATAAAAGAAACAGATAAACTTCGACTTATATGCATTTAATATTCACTAATAAAATCATACACAACAATGTGTTTTATAACATCAAGCTACTGATGTGTTTTTGCATTATCAATGCATAACCTATTAGCAAAGAATAAACCATATATCTAGGTTTTAAGACCATATGATATTATCGTCTTGCGATCACTCGTGATAAATTCCATGAAGTGGTTCCAGCAAGAGAGGGTTTATTCTAATGCTCAAAACTTGTTCATAAGCACTCATGAACGTTATATCAAACCTTTTCTATGTATAATACCTTTCAGACAATCTACACACCAATTCATGACAGTCTTCATTCATACCTACTTCCAACATATGAACGACTATGGACCGTTCGAATAATCTTATTATTCAGGAAGTCAAAACATGCAAAATGAAACAATAGGTAAATAATCAACATAAGACAGTAACTTTACTAATAAATAATACTCATTTATTTAATCATCAAATGTCAATTACATTTATCTATTACACGTTTCTAAACTATCTAATATAAACTAATATCATTCTTCAGCCCAATGTTCCTAGCGTGTTGCAAGTGCTTAACCCTACTCAGTCCTTTCGTAAGCGGATCTGTTGGGTTATCCTTCAACGATACCCTCTTCACCACAAGGAGTCCTTTTTCTACCCGATGTCTTATAAAGTGATATTTTATGTCGATATGTCGAGATCTACCAAGATCCCTAGGTTCCTTGGTCAAGGCAACCACTCCTTCATTATCACAGAAATTTTCCATGGGCTCCTGTTTGGCTGGCACAACTTCAATGTCTCCAATGAAATTCTTCGGCCATATTGCCTCTTTTGATGCTTCACTCGCTGCAATGTACCCTGATTCGTACGTTGAACCAGCTACAGTCTCTTTCTTGGAACTTTTCCAATTCACTTCTCCTCCATTAAGGGTAAAGACCCAGCCCAACTGCGAACAGTAGTTGTCCCTGTCGGTCTAAAAACTGGCGTCACTGTACCCATGCACCTTTAAGTCATCACTCCCATTGAGGACTAGAAACCATTCCTTGGTCCTCCGAAGGTACTTAAGAATATTCTTGACTACGGTCCAATGTGCTTTTCCGGGGTTCCCTTGATATCTGCTGACCATGCTCAAATAAAAGGCCACATCAGAGTGATTACAATTCATATCATACATGATCGAGCCAACTACAGAAGCGTAGGGTACTCGGCTCATCTATGCTATCTCGACTTCGGTACTCAGACTTTGAGTCTTACTCAATTTGGCACTACTTTGGATTGGTAACTCCCTTTCTTGTAATTCTCCATACTAAAATCTTTTAGTACCTTGTCCAAGTAATTATTCTGACTAAGTCCTATTAGTCTTTTACTCCTGTTTCTCACTATCCTTATTCCCAAAATATAGGAAACTTCTTCGAGGTCCTTCATAGCGAAGCACTTCCAAAGCCAGGATTTTACTTCCTGCAGCGTCGGGATGTCGTTTCCTATGAGTAGTATGTCATTGACATACAACACGAGAAAGCTTACTATACTCCCACTGGATTTGACATATACACATGATTCATCTTCGCTTCGTAAAAAACCAAAGTCTTTGACTTTCTCATCGAAACAAAGATTCCATCTGTGAGACGCTTGCTTAAGTCCATAAATTGACTTCTCAAGCTTACACACTCTATTGGGATGCTTCGCATTGACAAAACCCTCTAGCTGAGCCATGTAAACATCCTTAGACGACTTCCCATTCAGGAAAGCAGTTTTGACATCCATTTGGCATATTTCATAATCAAGGAATGCAACAATGGCCAGCATCACCCTAATAGACTTGATCTTCGTAACTGGTTAGAAGGTCTCATCATAGTCAACTCCGGGAGTTTGAGTAAAGCCCTTCGCAACCAATCGTGCCTTATAAGTGTGCAGATTCCCATCCATGTTGGTTTTCTTCTTGAAGATCCATTTGCACACGACCGTCTTACGACCCAGTACATGATCAACCAAGCTCCAAACTTGGCTATCATACATGGAATGAATCTCGCTGTCCATCGCCTCTTTCCACTTCATAGACTCTGGGCCTGTCATGGCTTCCTTGTAGCTGTTAGGTTCGTCCAAATTTATTATTGTATTATCACTAATATACGTATCACCCTTGGTAGTTATATGAAAACCATATAACACGGGTAGAACACTAACTCTACTGGAACGTCTAAGAGGTAATTATTCATCAATCGGTTCAACCGGAGTTTCCTCTCGGGTTGAATGCCAGTGTTAGAGGTTCCTTCATCACTCGACTCTTGAATCTCTTCAAGATCGATTGGCCTCTCACTATCCCCTTCGCTTATGAATTCTCTCTCTCTCTCTCTCTCTCTGTCTCTCTCTCGAAAAACTCCTCTTCTTGCAATGAAGACAACATTGTCACTCGGTCTATAGAATAGATATCCAACGGACTTCTGCGGGTAGCCAATCAAAATACATCACTCACTATGAGGTTCGAGCTTTTTGTGAGTCTCTCGTCTTACGAAAGCCTCGCAACCCGAAACCTTAATATGTGCTAACGAGGGAGTCTTCCCTGTCCACATCTTGTAAGGTGTTTTGGCAACCTTCTTCGTAGGGACTAAGTTAAGGATATAGGCGGCAGTCTCTAAGGCATACCCCCAGAATGAGATAGGTAGTGAAGCACGACTCATCATGGAATGAACCATGTTGAGCAAGGTTTGATTACACCTCTTAGCTACACCATTTAACTGCGGTGTCCTAGGTGGCGTCAATTGCAAAACTATTCTACATTCCTTGAGGTAGTCATGGAATTCAAGACTTAGGTACCCTCTTCCTCGATCAGATCGAAGCATCTTGATTTTCCTGCCCTCCTGATTCTCCTCTTCTTGTTTAAACTCTTTGAACTTTTCAAAGGTTTCTGACTTGTGCTTGATTAAGTAGATATACCCATATCTTCTATAATTGTCGGTGAAAGTCACATAGAAGCGGTTCATATCCCTTGTGGTGGATCTAAAGGGCCCACACACATTAGTGTGTATGAGATCCAATAAACCCTCACCCCTTTCACAAGTGCCGGTGAAGGGTGACTTGGTCATCTTTCCAAGTAAATAAGACTCGCACACATCATCGTCCCTAAGGTCGAATGACTCCAACACTCCATCCTTTTAGAGTTGGGCTATGCGTTTCTTGTTGACATGTCCAAGACGACAATGCCACAAGCATGCTTTATCTATACTATTGGAAGAATCGACACACAACACATCATATCCTAAGTTATCTACAACCATCACAGTCTCATATATTCCATTAAAAGGCAGTTCTTCAAAATATAAAACATTATTAAGATAAGCATAAATAAAACCCTTTTCATTATCAAATGAATATCTAAAACCTTGTCTATATAAACCATGAAACGAAATGATGTTTCTTGCCATATCTGGCGAATAGAAACAATTGTTTGAATCTAAACCCAATCCATTACTAAGCACTAAGGAATAAACTCCAATCTTGGCAACAGGCGATGATCTTCTGTTTCCCATGATTAGATTTATCCTTCCTTGCTCCACACCCCTATTTCTTCTTAGTCCCTGCAAATCAGAACATATATGAAAACCACATCCAGTATCAAGAACCCAAGAAATAGCATGCGATGAATCATTAGATTTAATTGTGTAAATACCTGCGAAAAATGGCTTGATCTTCCCATCCTTGATGGCTTGCAGATATTCTGGGCAGCTTCTCTTCCAATGCCCTATCTTGTGGCAATAGTGGCACTCTGCCTCCTTAGGGTTGGAGTTGGGCTTAGCAGAACCAACTTTGGTTCCACTAGAAGAGGTGCCATCTTGGGACTTTCCCTTGTGGTGGCTCGTCGAGGGAGCCTTCCTCTTCTTACCCTTCCCTTGACCTATTTCCAATACAAGCGCATCAGTGGGAGTGGGAGTCAGTGCAACAGACTTATCCTTGAGATTGCTCGTAGCACTCCTGAGCAAGCCTTGAAGCTTGCTCAAGGTGACCTTTCCTTTATTCATGTGGTAGGTCATGCGTAACTGGTTGTAGCAGGGAGGCAAGGAGTGAAGGATGATGTCAATTTCCAGTCTTTATCGAAGTTAACATTTAACTTTAGCAGGCGATCAACATACCTCTGCATCTTTTACAGATGGGCTGTAAGGGACTCTCATACTTTTCTTGCCTAGCGCTTTGGTGGTGATCATCGAAGTGATGATCTCGTACCTTTCTTGCCTAGCGCTTTGGTGGTACTGGTCCAGCAAGTCTTGATGCATTTCATATGGGTACATGTCCTCATAGGACTTTTGAAGTTCGGCAGTCATGGTCGCCAGCACGATGCAATGGACTTTCGTGGCATCACACTCATGGGCCTCAAAGGCAGTGATTTCTTCGGGAGAGGCAATGTTAACATTGATTTCCTTTAGCTTCTTATCAAGGACATACTCTTTGTCCTCGTAGCGAGTGACCATTCGGATGTTATGGATCCAATCATTGAAATTGGTCCCGTCAAAGATCACTCTCCCACACAAGTTCATGAGCGAGAACGAGCCAGAGGAGTTTGAGCCGGAAGCATTGTTGTTGACATTCGACATATGAAATAGAAAAAGACAAAGTTTGATTAGAAATGAATCCCTAATTAAACACCCAAATGAAAAATTAGGGCTAGGATCCAACAACATTATTTACAAATTAGAAGAGGGATGTCGTAATCTAACATGCAAATAATTTGAATGTAAGTGAATGACGATTCACTAATTCTCCATCATGAAAAACGAAAAGAGATTAAGTTTTAAATGTATTGAAAACTCCTAGATTTCCTTTGGAGATTCATTGAACTTTTCAATAACATGTTTAAATCTCGATATGCCCCTCTAGTTTGTGACTGGGATGTCAAGGATCACCAAGTGGATGTGAATAACCACGCAAATGTACATGGTGCCCTCATTGTTACAGTCACCTATTTGATGTGTCGGTTAGCCACACACGCTCCATCAAACTATGACAAACAATGAGTCACCTTTTCCACCTTTTCTTAGAGCCCAATTAGTGTGGCGGTTAACCACACACGCTCCACTAACGTCTTAGCAAAAGTGAAAAGTGTAATTTCATGGAATTGCATCAATTCACTTTTCCTAAAGTAACTAAGATTGGGAATTGTTGTAAAAAAAATTTAGTTACTTTTATAGTCCATTATACTTTTAAGGAGAAAGAGTTTGCCTTATCCTACCCGTTCGTCTAACAACCCTCCACCAATCAAGGAAGCGGTGGGTGAGAGTGGGCACCCATTAAACGGCCATTTTATAGGCCATAACCTTAAACCCCCCTTATAGACCGACTTCGTGAATGAGGCCTACTAACGGTAATACTAGAATTTTAAGTTATACATATTAATCTTGTAATATTATAATAGTATAGGGTGTATTTGAAACATTTCAAAATACTAGGTTTTTAATTCAATTTAAAATTTTCGAAATTTAAAACCTCTTTTTTAATTTTAAATTTAAAATATTAAAACTCTTGATTTAATAATTATCCTAAAATTAAACAATTAATTTTAATTATCAAATCTTGAAGGATTATCTTTTAAATTAAACAATTTAATTTAACCTAATCCCTTAAATCCCCTAGAATTTGAAAATATGGGATGGGATAATTCAAAATCTTTAATTACCATATTTAAACAATTAAAAGATAATTACAAGATATGACATTATCCTAATACCTAAAATTTAGGATCTTGTCTTGGGGAGGAGGCAAATTTTGAAACCCTAGGGTTGGCAAACCCTAGAATTCGAAATCTTGGGGCTAAGGAAAGGGTTTGAAAAACCCTTATCAAATTTCGAAATTCAAGGTTCAAGAACGCTAACTTCGAAAATCATGCCTCCTATGGTTTATTGGCTATAAACCCTAAAGTGTCAAATTCATACATTTTTATAATGCTAATTGAAAACAAAAACCAAATGCTCTGATACCACTGATGGGTTTTAAACAAACAATCATTATTAGTTACACAACATTATGAACACATGAAGAACCCTAGCATGCTCCTAGTAACTTCGAAATTCGTGAAGGAGAAGGGATTACATACCTCTTGTTATATTGTAATCTGTAACGCCCGTAGATCCGGGCTAGTCAATTTAGAGATAATAGGGGTTGGAAATGACTTTTCGTCAAAAGATTATTGAGAATAAATAAACTTAACCAAGTTGTAGAATATGTCTCAAGGGTTCCGTACATATAAAGAACGCCGTAATCGGAGTTATAACGAAGAAGTCATGGCCCGTCGAAGTTTTACAGCAAAACCGACACGACAACAGAAGACGTAAAGAGTGAATTTATGATGGATGACTTTTTAGCCTTATAAATCTAAACAAAAGTTGTAGTATACGTTAAACCAAGAACATACAAAAAAAAAAGAACGCCCAAATTTGATTTCGTATGAGGAAGTTATGGATTTTCTAAGATTTGGCTTAGCAGTGCACAGCCTGAAACACGAATTTTAGATCGAGCGGTTTTTGGCCTACGCGACCTAAATGAGAATTGAAGATCTCATTAATAGTAACTCAACGGTAAAATGACAGACGAAAATAGAGTCCGTATGTAGAATATGAATTTTACGCGGACATTTAACAGTATAATCTCCTCGTACTGTTACATTTAAGATCGGTCGAGAATTAGCCAACTGAGTCAAAATGAAAGTTGTAGATCTTATTTTTACCTACGCGTGAAAATAAAGAACGTCAAAAACGAAGGTCGTATGTGAAAGTTATGGATTTTAGAAGTCGGAAGTGTGCTGTGCGAAAATGCGTGATGTGGCACAATCTTGGCCATTGCTTTCTCCCCAAATCTTGCAACTAGATGGTGACATGTGGCACCAAGTTCAGTCATTTTCACCCTATAAATAGAACCTCTCCCACCCTCATTTTCTCCACAGCTTTCCCATTCTTTCTTCTCTTTACTCTCTCTCTCTCTAGAACCTCTCTCTAGCCTGAAACCCCCCGAAAAGGCTAAGGAACCTCCCTAGCACGAGGCCGAAGCCCCGGAGTGCTCGATGGCTTCGAGAAGAAGAGCTTTTCGGCTCGGGAATGCTGATCCAAGCAAAGTCTGGTTTTCTGTAAAACTCGTTGTAAGTGAGCTACGCCTACGCTATTTTTAATATAGTTTTTATTTAATTATAGTAACGTTATTAGGAACTTATAATAAGTACTTCGGCTATTATTATGGGATATATAAGTATTGTTTAACGCTTATATAATAGTAATAATAGGTAGACTATTAATTCGTCTGGACAAATAATAGACTAAACTCTAGTGGTAATAATACTAGGTTTCGTCGAAGGAAATTATTTTTAAGAAGCGAAGCGCTGTCTGAGTTCGAATCACCGTTTTTTCAAGTGAGTGCATAGTCCCTTTCATGAACATGATTTTAATAAAAGTATTGACTGAAGTATTAATTATATGTTTATGTGCGAGTTAATTGATGTTGCCTGAAATATGTGTTAAAGAACATACCTGATTTACACATAGATACTTGTCCCTAATCCGAGAGTATGGAATGGGCACAATTATTAATCCGAGAGCATGAATTAGATCCAAGAGTATAGGTTAAGTAAGAGGTAAAATTCAAGGTCCGAGAGTATGGATAGTCTCGTTGTAAGGATTAACGGGGTGGGGTAAGAGTTGCTTAGATATATATGGGGTAAGAGTTGCTTAGTATGTACTCACCAGGTTTCCCAACCTAACCCACTCCAGCTTATTTGTATCACAGGTGTCTATATGAAGTTACATTACACTGAGAGATTAAGGAGATGTAAATCACTAGTGATAATGAATGTAAGTTCTGTTTATGCTTATGTTTCTATATTGTCGATGACATCCCAATGTTTTAAAATAAATAATAGATTTCTTCGGAAATGCTTTGATAATGTATTTATCATGTTTTTCTGGGAACAAATTCCGCAACATTTTTACAAAAAGGGTACTCTAATTTTTATAAAGCATAAACAAAATCGGTCTTTTCTGGCCGTGAAAATAGGGATGTCACAGTTGGTATCAGAGCATTAGTTTAAGCGAACTAGGGATTTGTAGGAAATTTCTAGACTTAAACTTAAAATACTAAGAGATGATTGTGAGATGAGTGTTTGCTATATTTTATACACAAGCACTAGTTTATTTTAGGAAAGATGCCTAAAATGTTTTATGTGATAAATGTTTTATGTTATAGCTATAAAGATGCCTTATATGCTAGTATTTGTTCGGATCTATGGTCTGTTGCCGGCCGGATCTGGAAATTTTATGTGTACAGATTTCTAAACGTTTGATTACGGTATTAGAGTTGGCATATAACTTTTTGGTGTGACAAGTAAATCTATACGTCTATCGTAAATAAAATCTTTCCTATCTTAATTCTTGTCATTGCACACGGAATGTCGGCTTGGGTGTGCAAAACGTCATGGTGAAGGCAGACTAGGAAATATCCGAGGAAGATGACAACCTGAGACTAAGAATTCGATGGGTCATGCATCTATCGTTGCGCCTGCACCCGAACCTATCACAATGGTAGAAGTTCAGGAAGTGATGTGAACCATGATAAACTGAGAAAATAGAGGAAATGAGATGGCTTACGATAGCGAATGATGCCTATCAGAAGATATCATAAGAGAGGTATTTTGCCTTTAGAATACGTCTGATAAAATAGCAATACGTCTAGAGAAGTACGGTACATCTGAATGTACAAATTTGATTGGTGGGATGATAAAACGATTGGTGTAATTCCTAAAGTTTTCCTATCATCTGGAATTTCCATCACCAACCGAGTTGAAGTAGAATTGATTATTGAAGATACGCATGGAACAAGTCCAAGTAGAGTCTAGGGAATTTTTTTATGATTATTTGGACACACTCATATGTGTTAAATTCTTTTTTGATTTTAGGACTTGGGGACTGCGAGACAATACTTGGGACGAGTACAAGTAGGTGTGAAAGGTAGTAGATGCATATACTACTGGAAGCACAAGACTCACTCTTGGATCAGGGAAAGTCACAAGGTTACCAAGAAGCCAATAATTGATTATGTTTTATTAAAGCATGTCGTTACCATTGTTTTGGTAATGACTAAGAGGATGATTGTTATCCCGACCATAGTGGTCATATCGAATTGAGTCCGACTATGATAAGTATGGTATGTGGTTCAGAGAACCAAGTTTGATATAGCATCTAACTTAAGCCGGAAGTGTAACAACTTAAGCCGGAAGTGTAACAACGTAATTTCATAGAAAATATCCACTCGTGTGTACGGTTCACGCCGGCGCCTTCCCACGGTCCTCGCTAGTACCTAAAACACATAACCCAACAACTGTAAGCATAAATGCTTAGTGAGTTCCCCAAAATACCACGGTCCTCCGGTCGATGTGTCTCAGCGGGACCCTCCAGTCCCGTAGCTCGTTGGACCCTCTGGTCCGGTCATAGCTCATTGGGCCCTTTAGCCCGGTTTGAATCGTTGGACCCTCCGGTCTGGTCTATATCGTTGGACCCTCCGGTCTGGTCTTATCACATCATACAACATACATATATATCACATAACACATATTCTCATACATAGCACATAAGACCCTCTGGTCAACACATAACACTACTCTGTAACGTATAGTGAGAAGACTCACCTCGGGTGAAGAACGACTGCTATAGTAACTGCTGCTCCTCACCGAACTCCAACTCTATGCCAAACCCACAATAAATCTCAATTAGGAGCCAAGTCCAACCTCTCCCTTATTGGGTCTAAAGATAAACCACCTAGCAGTCCAATAACACTCTAAACCCTCTTTGGGCCCACAAAAGCCCAATGATAATTGTGTCCTCATACGGCCCAATTCCCAACCAAAAAGGCAAACCCAAAAACAAAGGCCCCAAAGCTCATATATACATTCCGCCGGCCCAAGACTCTAAGCGTGAAGCCTAAGCTCCAAGCCCAACACTCAAAGCCCAAAACATCACGTAGCCCAAAAGCCCACAGAGGGGTTACGCGGGGCGTACCTCCTTTGGTACGCTCAGCGTACTCAATCACGCACAAATCTGATCGGGGATCTCAGCCCAGTACGCGGGGCGTACTAGGATTACGCTGGGTGTACTCTTAGTTTTGCATAAATCAATTTCTAGGTCTTAACCCGTTAAGACCTTAAGTCATCTCTTGGATCTAGACTTCCTAACGTCTCCTACTCAATAAAGTCGGAACCTTTAAGCCTTTGCATGGCTGTAAAAGCCCCTACACTCCCTAGCACCTTTCCTTCTTCCTCAAAAGATCTAGATCTCATGCATGGCTTAATAATCTTATCCAAGATCACATTTTTATGAACATATAACTCTCATAGTTTTGAAATATGGAAGATCTAGGTTAATGGAGACCATTTGCCCATAATGTCTCCACCTTGGGACCAAAAACCCTAGAAATGGGTCCATAAAGCATAACATAAGAAAGACTAGGAAAGCTAGGAGATTTTTACCTCTAGAAGAAGCTCCACCCTCTGAAGAGCTCGGATCCAGACTTGTACTCCATCTTCTAGCCTCCACAAAGACCTTCTCTTATTCTTCTTCATCATACAAAGACTCTTTCTAGCTCAAAACACTCATACATCACCATGGAACGGTGAAGATGCTCTCTTGAGATTTCTCTCTGTGAAATGGTAGCTGAGGACAAGGCCATTGCCTTCCTTAAATAGGGATCGAGTCTAATTTACGGTTTTGAGTCTGGACCCGCTACACCCCGCATAGCTCAAGGTACGCCCAGCGTACCGGGAGGAGTCCACGTCCAAAGCACGCCCTTGAGTATGCGCAGCGTACTCCTTAGTGTGCCTAGCATACTCGATTTCCTTGATTCACATTTAAGGGCTATCTTGACAACTCGGAAGAGAAGAAGGGTTTAAGGGATGTTCCTGAATTTCGGGATGTTACAATTCTCCCCCAGTTGAAATACATTTCGCCCTCGAAATCGCTCCTTACGAACACATAGAATGAGACCAACAACCCACAAAACACTACCGAAGGTCCTCATGCCATACACAATCACCTCTCAACAACACTCGTCCCCACCAGGGATTCTCATTCGAGAAGGGGCAGACCTAGCTGTTGCTGCGGTACTCGATCTGACTCATCAGAACTGGAACCCTAACGGTCTATTTCCTTGACAGACCACTCTCGGAAAAACATCATGTTAATCTATCATCGATTAAAAAATTCTAAGAACTCTCTATCCACCCTGATTCTTCAATTGATCCCGGTCGAACTCAAGAGAAATTGCAAGATCATAACCCATCGATGATCCACCACCTGAACAACTACTAGAACTTATTGGAAAGAATGAATCTCAAAAATTTGACCTCCAACACAAGAAGAACACACTCCCATGTTAGTGTCCTCTGACTTCCATAAACATAAGCCCCGGCTTCCTCTCAGATTTCCCTTCCTATATCGAGCACCAGGTTAGCTCCCGAGCTAAAAGATGAACCTCCAAGGTTTGTTATTGCAACTCAACACGTCTCATCGACTCCCTTCTCACGATGACTATCTCGGCTCATTGCGACACACAGTCATGAAGTTCGCTTTATCCCAAGAGAGTGTTGTAACCCATCTGGAATCGTCTCGTGTCCGACCCTTGGTCATCGGCCACCCTCCGGTTTCATGCACCCTGCGAGAATCCCCATACCAACGATACTGACCCACTCTGGTCAATGAAATTAGATGAAGATAAATATTCCTCTAGCTGAAACCCATAAAGATGAAACCTCATCTTGCCTACTCAATAGACGAACGAATCCAGACTCAAACTCGAGAGGTTGATTCAATAGCAGGCTTGGAACCACTCAATTCCAACCTGACACTCAATTCATGACCCAAGATTCGCGAATTTAAGCACACACCTTCTCCCAATTCCTTCTGATTACAAAATCCCCACCCAACCTAGGATATATCAATTCCCAAATGACACGGAGACCTCCTTCTTGCCCCTGGTTCAGCAACCAGGCTCCAGAAGACTCAAAAAGTAAGGTTACCGAAGCCTAAATACTCCTCTGCGCCACACTCTGATTAGCGAATGCTACGGCTCCCCGCAACATCACAACACCTTCTCAATGACTAGTAAGCACTACCGCTCCCCATAGCAACACAACACGCTCTTGCTGACTAGTGAGCATTACGGCTCCCCGTAGCATCACAACACCGTCTCACTGACTAGTGAGCCCTACGGCTCCCTGTAGCATCACAACACCCTCTTGCTGACTAGTGAGTACTATAGCTCCCCGTAGCATCACATCACCCTCTCGCTGACTAGTGAGCACTACGGCTCCTCGTAGCATCACAACACCCTCTTGCTAACTAGTGAGTACTACGGCTCTCCGTAGCTTCACAACACCCTCTCTACATAGATTAGACTCGCGTCCACCTGGATATCCTCCAGCGGCACCACTACCGACTCATCGGCTATACACTTCCTAAGTCGCGACAAGTGGAATGTATCTTGAATCTAGTCCAACTCCGCAGGTAGCTCCAAGTGATACGCTACCCTGCCCACCCTTGCGATCACTCTAAGAAGCCCAATATACGAGGCCCCAGCTTGCCCCTCTTCCTGCTTCGGATCACTCCTTTCCAAAAAGATACCTTCAGAAGAACAAAATCACCGACCTGGAACTCGTACTCGGATCGTCGCCTGTCCACATAACTCTTCTGGTGACTCTGAGTGGTCAACAACCTCTGTCTGACCTGTTGTATCTGCTATGTCGTCTGAAACACTATCTCTGTACTACCCATCACACGTTTCCCTACCTCACCCCAGAAAATGGGGGTCCGATACCTCCTCCCATACAACAACTCAAAGGGTGGCATATTAATGCTCGAGTGATGGCTGTTGTTAAAGGAAACTTAGCCAAGGCAAATACGGGTCCCAACTCCCGCCGAAATCTAGTACACATGCCCGAAGCATGTCCTCGAGCGTCTGATTCGTCCGCTCACTCTGCTCGTCAGTCTGTGGGTGGTATGTGGTACTAAAATTCAGCCTCAAACCCAATTCCTCATAAAATTTCTTCCAAAATCTGAAAGTGAAACGCACATCTCAATCGGAGACAATCAAGACCGGTACTCCATGCCGCGATACCACCTCTCTCACGTACAACTCTGCCAATTAGTCTGGAAATAACGAACCATCATTCCTCATCATACTCGACTCTTCAACCCATGCTCCGTTACGTCTCTTATCAGAAGAGCAGAACCCACATGTCCACCCTATATACCCATCAAAGACCATAAGGGTCACCGCCCTTATATACTCCTCTTAATCGTCCCACGCTGACCACCTGTTCAAGCTGTATCTTTACCTTGCGACAATCCTACTGCCATATACTCCGGTTGCAGGTTACCATCCATTCAATCTCACAGGGCTCACCCCCAAAACTCAAAATTGAAATCTCAGCACCTCTTACATCTCCCACAGGAAACGGAAATAGCACCACTCGGGTCATAGAAAGTGAGTCGTATTCTTCCTTAACGCACCATCCCTGCTCATCCATGAGTCCTACGACTCCAGCTGGCATATCACCCAAATCCCTTGGATCTCACTTGATCTCCCATTTAAGGGGATGCTCCACTAAACTTGTTCACCATGGCCTTCTGGCCCCATACTCATTCACCTCTGATCTCCTTATACACAATCCCCACGGAATAACCAGTAAAAACTAATTGTCACCAGTCATGACTCTCAGACCGGATGACCAACTCTCGATCTGCTGCAACTTATGGTACTCGAACCATGACGTCGCTTCTCAATCTGCTACTTATCATTGTACTCGAACCATGACATAAATTCTAAATCTGCTACTTATCATGGTACTCGAACCATGACATCAATTCTCAATTTGCTACTTATCATGGTACTCGAACCATGGCGTCAACTCTCAGTCTGCTACTTATCATGGTACTTGAACCAGGATATCGCCTCTTGTGGCTATCAGATCCTGCCCTATCAAACCTGGTGATTTCATGTTGCTAAGCTCCCGGTATAACAACGAGTCACCCCCTCGTGGCCTAGCAGTTGCGACAGCTTCGATGGCTATAGCAGCAGTAGCTTCCGAATCAGCAGAGTATTTCTCATCAACGTCTCAATCAACGTGGTCTCGATAGACCCAAACATCTCGTATATGACCTCACGTATGGTCGCGGCTACCTCATCATGAATAATCCTGTGAATTTCGTCATCGCTAACTCCGCCGCTCTCTGGAGTGTGACGTGCACTCACCAAGATGTCTCTGAAATATAACAAAAAGATACCAGAGACTCGATCGAGTATGCTCGCACTCGATAACGCAACCTCACTCGTCCTCCAGCATCCTAAGGATTCTTACCTGGACTGCTCACCGATCCGGTGTCTTCGTTAGTATGGGCCCTATACTACCGACCACACCGCATCCGCATTCACCCCAAGTCCTCCTCCTTGGATTCCGGATCGCAAGTACTCTACTCTCGCTATGCATTGGCTACCCTCTGGTAGACCTCTCATGAGCTCCTCACTGCTATCTACTCACTCTCAAGGCATCTCATAGTAGTAGTAATCTCCTAGGCTAAGGCATCACAAATCAGGCCACTCTAGTCCTAATATGAATACCTAGCCTACTCTAGTATGCATAACATAACTTAGTATATCTCACAAAACATAATGTAAGGGTATTTTGGGGATTCACCGTCCGGGCGCTGGCAAGCCGTACACACTGCTCTGCTCTAGTTGTTTCAAAACTTCTTGCTTTTTTATAAAATTTAGTTATTATTGTTAAAAATTTCTCAAATCCTCAATTTCAGTTTAGATACGCCCAAAGATGCATCCGAGTCCCTCAAACCAAGGCTCTGATACCAACTTGTAACAACGTAATTTTCAAAACAAATTTTCAATTTTCAACAAACAATATTACATTTAAAATCATTTTCAAAGAGTATTTCACAATTATTATTACTCAAAACATATTCCCAAGATCATAGAAAATATCCACTTCGTGTGTACGGTTCACGCCAGCGCCTTCCCACGGTCCTCGCTAGTACCTGAAACACATAACACAACAACTGTAAGTATAAATGCTTAGTGAGTTCCCCAAAATATCGCATACAACACATACGCCACTCGAGGCTATAGCACGACCCTCCGGTCGATGTGTCTCAGCGGGACCCTCCAGTCCCGTAGCTCGTTGGACCCTCTGGTCCGGTCATAGCTCGTTGGGCCCTCTAGCCCGGTCTGAATCGATGGACCCTCCTATCCGGTCAATATCGTTGGACCCTCCGGTCCGGTCTTATCACATCATACAACATACATATATATCACATAACACATATTCTCATACATAGCACATAAGACCCTCTGGTCAACAAATAACACTACTCTGTAACGTATAGTGAGAAGACTCACCTCGGGTGAAGAACGACTGCTATAGTAACTGCTGCTACTCACCAAACTCCAACTCTATGCCAAACCCACAATAAATCTCAATTAGGAGCCAAGTCCAACCTCTCCCTTATTGGGTCTAAAGATAGACCACCTAGCAGTCCAATAACACTCTAAACCCTCTTTGGGCCCACCAAAGCCCAATGATAATTGGGTCCTCATACGGCCCAATTCCCAACCAAAAAGGCAAACCCAAAAACAAAGGCCCCAAAGCTCATATATACATTCCGCTGGCCCAAGACTCTAAGCGTGAAGCCTAAGCTCCAAGCCCAACACTCAAAGCCCAAAACATCACGTAGCCCAAAAGCCCACAGAGGGGTTACGCGGGGCGTACCTCCTTTGGTACGCTCAGCGTACTCAATCACGCACAAATCTGATCGGGGATCTCAGCCCAGTACGCGGGGCGTACTAGGATTACGCTGGGTGTACTCTTAGTTTTGCATAAATCAATTTCTAGGTCTTAACCCGTTAAGACCTTAAGTCATCTCTTGGATCTAGACTTCCTAACGTCTCCTACTCAATAAAGTCGGAACCTTTAAGCCTTTGCATGGCTGTAAAAGCCCCTACACTCCCTAGCACCTTTCCTTCTTCCTCAAAAGATCTAGATCTCATGCATGGCTTAATAATCTTATCCAAGATCACATTTTTATGAACATATAACTCTCATAGTTTTGAAATATGGAAGATCTAGGTTAATGGAGACCATTTGCCCATAATGTCTCCCTCTTGGGACCAAAAACCCTAGAAATTGGTCCATAAAATATAACACAAGAAAGACTAGGAAAGGAAGGAGCTTTTTACCTCTAGAAGAAGCTCCACCCTCTAAAGAGCTCAGATCCAGACTTGTACTACATCTTCTAGCCTCCAGAAAGACCTTTTCTTCTTCTTCTCCATCATACAAAGACTCTTTCTAGCTCAAAACACTCATCACTATGGAACGATGAAGATGCTCTCTTGAGGTTTCTTTCTGTGAAATGGTGGCTGAGGACAAGGCCATAGCCTTCCTTAAATAGGGATCGAGTCTAATTTAGGGTTTTGAGTCTGGACCCACTACGCCCCGCATAGCTCAAGGTACGCCCAGCGTACCGGCAGGAGTCCGCGTCGAAAACACGCCCTTGAGTACGCGCAGCGTACTCCTTAGTACGCCCAGTGTACTCGATTTCCTTGATTCACATTTAAGGGCTATCTTGACAACTCGGAAGAGAAGAAGGGTTTAAGGGATGTTCTTGAATTTCAGGATGTTACAGGAAGATTGAAATAGAAAATAATCAAAATGATCGGTAGATGTATCGCGATAGTTGCTTGTAGAGAGAAATGCTACCTTTTAAGATGTGATTAGAACATGAAGAAATGTATAGTCTGTTCTAGAAGACTCTAAGAGACCTGAGTCTAAGTGTGGGAATATACGATGATAAGCATTAGAATATGACACATCGGTCCATTTTAGTAATAAAATAACTTATCTTAAGTTTGTTAAGAAAAAGAAGCAGTCTCCAGTAAGGATCGAGATTTTGACTTGAAGGTCATAATTTGGAGTCTAACATGACATAGGGAGCAGGTGCAAGATCGACCACCGCCTGCAATCATGAAGTCTTAGAGTTAGATATTCATTCGAAGAAACATCAAAGTTACAATTATTACTTAGGATGAAGAGATAACATATGGATTCATCATGCGAGCCCTGTTTCGTTGATGATTACGAGACATAATTATCCTAAGAGGGAGATAATTGTAACGCCCGTAGATCCGGGCTAGTCAATTTAGAGATAATAGGGGTCAGAAATGACTTTTCGTCAAAAGATTACTTAGAATAAATAATCTTAACCAAGTTGTAGAATGTCTCAAGGGTTCCGTACATATAAAGAACGCCGAAATCCGAGTTATAACGAAGAAGTTATGGCCTGTCTAAGTGTTGCGGCAAAACTGACATGGCAACGGGAGACGTAAATAGTGAATTTACGATGGATGACTTTTTATCCTTAGAAATCTAAACAAAAGTTGTATTATACGTTAAACCAAGAACATATAAAAAAAGAACGCCCAAATTTGACTTCGTATGAGGAAGTTATGAATTTTCTAAGATTTGGCTTAGCAGTGCACAGCCCGAAACTCGAATTTTAGATCGAGTGGTTTTTTGCCAACGTGACCTAAATGAGAATTGAAGATATCATTAATAGGAACTCAACGGTAAAATGACAGACGGAAACAGAGTCCGTATGTAGAAGTTATAAATTTTACGCGGACATTTAATAGTATAATCTCCTCGTACTGTTAAATTTAAGATCGGCCAAGAATTAACCGACGGAGTCAAAATGAAAGTTGTAGATCTTATTTTTACCTACGCGTGAATATAAAGAACGTGAAAAATGGAGGTTGTATGTGAAAGTTACGGATTTTAGAAGTCTGGAGTGTGCTGTGCGAAAATGCATGATGTGGCACAATCTTGGCCATTGCTTTCTCCCTAAGTCTTGCCACTAGATGGTGACATGTGGCACCAAGTTCATCCATTTTTACCCTATAAATAGAACCTCTCCCACCCTCATTTTCTTCACACCTTTCCCATTCTTTCTTCTCTTTACTCTCTCCCTAGAACCTCTCTCTAGCCCCGAAATCCCCTGAAAAGGCTAGGGAACCTCCCTAGCACGAGGCGAAAGCCTTGGAGTGTTCGACGGCTCCGAGAAGAAGAGCTTTTCGGCTCAGGAACGCTGCTCCAAGCAAATCCCGGTTTTCTATAAAACCCGTTGTAAGTGAGCTACGCCTACGCTATTTTTAATATAGTTTTTATTTAATTATAGTAACATTATTAGGAACTTATAATAAGTACTTGGGCTATTATTATGGGTTATATAAGTATTGTTTAACGCTTATATAATAGTATTAATAGCTAGACTATTAATTAGTCTCGAAAAATAACAGACTAAACTCTAGTGGTAATAATTCTAGATTTCGTTGAAGGAAATTATTTTTAAGAAGTGAAGCGCTGTCTGAGTTCGGAATCACCATCTTTTCAAGTAAGTGCATAGTACCTTTAATGAACTTGATTTTAATACATGTATTGATTGAAGTATTAATTATATGTTTATGTGCGAGTTAATTGATGTTTCCTGAAATACATGTTAAAGAACATACCTGATTATACATGATGATTTAGGATAAAGAGTAAACCTAAATTAATTATGAGGAATATTGGGTAGTAGTTTCTTACGAGTGCGAGTGAGTTATACTCAGAGAATAGAAATTTAGTATATGTCATTAATCCGCGAGCATGGATTGGACATATTCATTGTCCCTAGTCCGAGAGTATGGATTGGACATAGTCAACTGTCATTAATCCGGGAGTATGGATTAAGACATAGTCAATTGTCCTTAGTTCGAGAGTATGGATTAAGACATAGTCAGTCGTCCTCAGTCCGGGAGTATGGATAGAACATAGTCATTCGTCGTTAATCCGGGAGAATGGATTTACACATAGATACTTGTCCCTAATCTGAGAGTATGGAATGGGCACAATTATTAATCCGATAGCATGAATTAGACCCAAGAGTATGGGTTAAGTAAGAGGTAAAATTGAAGGTCCGGGAGTATGGATAGTCTCGTTGTAAGTATTAACGGGGTGGGGTAAGAGTTGCTTAGATATATATGGTGAAATTGTATATTTTGTGAGTTCTAAATTATATATATGATATAACATTGTGGGATTGAAATCCCTATGTACTCACCAGGTTTCGCAACCTGACCCACTCCAGCTTATTTGTATCACACGTGTCTATATGAAGTTACATTACACTGAGAGATTAAGGAGATGTAAATCACTAGTGATAATGAATGTAAGTTCTGTTTATGCTTATGTTTCTGTATTGACAATGACATCCCAATGTTTTAAAATAAATAATACATTTCTTCGGAAATGCTTTGATAATGTATTTATCATGTTTTTCTGGGAACAAATTCTGCAACATTTTTATAAAAAGGGTACCATAAATTTTTATAAAGCATAAACAAAATCGGTCTTTTCTGGCCGTGAAAATGGGGATGTCACATAAGTGTAGTACCTCTAATTGCTGACAAACACCAGGAGCAAATGGAGAGGCAAGAGAAAGAGAGAGGGGAGAGGCAGAAAATTGGCTCTAGGAACTTCTAGGATCAAGTCGCCGATTTTCCTAAGCCAAGGGGTCTTTATATAGGTGTAGAGATTAGGGTTTCGGTCCTTATCCTTATCTGATTACTTGCCCACCAAGCAACCCATAAAATAATTCCAGAAGCCTTATCATGGACGAATTCTAAGGCCCTATCTCCTTGAATTCCTCCACCCGATCCCATAGGTCATCCATTGCTCTACTTTGCAACCATCACATAATTACAATTTAGCCCCTTAGTTTAGTTAACTTCTTTAAATCACAAAATAAATTCTTAATTAATTCTTTACCAATGTTAACTAAATAAATATGGTTTCTCTTTTAATATATTATTCTTATAATATATTAATAAACCATAATAACCTTTTTCTCTATTATTTCTCCAGTCAAGTTGCTTTGGTGAAGGCAACTCAAAAGGACCATGCACAACCGGGTCAAGTGCTTACCAAATATTATTACGGGCTTACACACTAGTCCAACACAAACAACAATGCAAAACATTCCATGGACCATCAAATATCCATACCAAATCCTTCCATTTAAGTCACATCCAGGAAAGCCTAAATTCTATTCTCCAACTCTCATTCTCATGTGAATCGTTTTCTCTCTACACTTCTCATCTCCATACATTCAAAGTCCTCTCCAGAACAAGAGCTAAATCTCCAAGGATGTTCATCATTTAGGTGGTTCTTAAGTATTTGGTAAGTAATTTTAAGAACTCTTAGTATTTACACAAAATATTTTGCTAGTCTCATATCATTTACACACAAATTTTCGTGTGTATAATTCATAGAACATTTTTCCCCATTTCGTGAACTCTTTAAGTTGTGCAAGGCTAGGCTCAAAAATATCTTCATTCTTCCTTTCCACAACTCGAAAACACCAAGGTGAGCTTCATACCCACTATTTTCGTGTTTTTCATACTTTTTTTTTGGGGGGGGGGGATACAAGTCTACTTTCGGTTAACCATAGGATATTTGCATGCACCTATATGTTCATGTAGCAATTTGTGCTTAAAATGTGATATAAATCATGTTAATACATCATATACTTGTGTCTTACAAGCTTCAAGTTTTCTAGATTACGTTTAACCATTAGATAATTACATGCTTCTTAGTTGTGTGTTGATTACGGATCAAATACTTGTTTAAAAAGATTATTAACTCATAGAAATCATGATGAACATGTTCATTTACATATTATTTTACATACAACTCATGGACATGGGTTGGTCACTTAAAATTTTTCAAAGTCATAGTATGTATATATCCATGCAGGTTTCTTTGAGATACATACTGTGACATCCCCTAATTTCTCGGCCAGAAAAGACCGATTTAATTTTTGCTTTTTAAAATAAAATCAGAGAAATCTTTTTTAAAAGATGTTACAAAATTGGTCCCAAACAACATATGATAAAAGTTTATCAAAACCCTTCATTAAGAAGGTATATATTTTCCATATATATCAAAACCTCGGGATGTCATGTTCCGATACAGATTAAAAGCATCAACAAGACATTATAAGCCTTTCAACAGCTATTTACAACTACTGGCCTATAATCCAAAAATCTCTTGTCGCCCTCCGACTATGCTCGGGGTCCACTACCTGTAACATAAAAAGTTGAGTGGGTCAGGCTTGGGAGCCTGGTGAGCATATAGGGTTTTCAACCCACAATAATAATAAATTTACTAAGTTCATCAATCAATAATAACCCTGATTACCCGTTCCCGTTATCCTCACTTTACGTTACTAAACACTTGTCACAAGGGACCTAGCTTAAAGAATATTATCAGAATGGACACTACTGCTAAGGGGTTTCCTCAGCCATACATGTCCTAAAGGCAACCATGGGGGGATGGAGTACAGCGAATGAACACTCTTAGTTCATTAACACGTACAGGTTGCAGACCTGCTAATGTTTCCCACTGGACTGTCTAGAAAGTCCGTGTTCGTCATCCAAACTCCGCTAGACGACTGGATCTCAAAACACATCGAGGCCTCTCATCAATTTTATTTTATCACACATCACCATCTACCCATGTTCTACCCAACATATTTGTAGATAAAAATACTTATATAGTTTAAAACTTGTATAAAACATCAACTCAACAGTCACCTCAAATAAACAATTAATATATTTACAGATAACACATATTATAAGGTAAATATTTCATATCTATGTGTAAAATGAAAGTGACTATACACTCACATCATTTGATGATAATCGGGCAGCAATTCGTTTCCTAAAACGATCGTTTCTAATAAAACCAGGAGTTTTATTGAGAAACCGGGCTCTGCAAAGGTCGGGCTTTGAAACCGAAAAGCTAAATTTTTCGGGCTTCTCGGGCACTTCGTGGCGTATTCCGGGCTTTACAATCGATACCGGGGCTTCGCGGGATGTTAAGATGAAGAAAATATGAAGAAAGGGGTGAAAGATGGTAAAATATCAAAAGTACCCGAGAGGCTTCGTAGGTACCCTTCTATTTATTGGGTCCGAAGTCCTGATCCAATGGCTAAGAAGTTTCTGATCCAACGGCTGAGAGGCTTCGCAGGGGGTGGCTCGCACGAGGGCTACACATGGTATGCGCATGCGAGAGGCTCGGTGGCAGCTTCTAATTGGATAACGGTCTACTGGTGCACATGCGAGGTTCGGAGCTAGGCTATGCGAGGCTCGGAGCTAGGGTGGTGCGAGGCTCGGTCCAGCTGCGATCTTCAGATTGGGCCTTCCTTTGGCAGAATCAGAAGAGGACACGGGGCAGTCTCACATGCGAGGTGACTCAACAGCTCGGAAACGTGGCTCGTTCTCAGCGAAGGGGACGTGGCCGAAGCCACATATGCGAATTTTCTCGGTTTTTGTGCAAAAACTTCTAAAATCCATAACTTTCGCATATGAGCTCCGTTTTTGACGTTCTTTATATGCACGCGTAGCTAAAATTACGCTTTACAACTTCCATTTAGACTTTGTAGGCTAATTTTGAATTTAATTTTTATATTATTATTTATAACAGACCGGGACAGGAAATCCGTTAAAAATTCATAACTTCTTCATCTGACGTCCGTTTTCGTCAAACTTTTTACCGTTGTGCTACTAATGACGAGACCTTCGTTTCATGTTTAGGTTGTGTCGGCTAAAAATCACTCGATCTAAAATTCAAGTTTTTAGCTGTCTACTTCTAAGTTGAAACTTCAAAAAATCATAACTTGCTCATACGAAGTCAGATTTGGGCGTTCTTTTTATCGAACTTATCGGTTTAACGAATACTACAACTTTCGTTTAGATCACTAAGGTTAAAAAGTAGTTTATCAAAAAATCACTTTTTATGACACTCGGCATCGTGCCGTTTTATCACGAAATTTCGACAGGTCATAACTTCTTCATTATAACTCGGATTTCGGCATTCTTTATATCCCCGAAATGCTTGTTTCGACCACTACAACTTTATGTAAAGATATCGAGCTTATCTAACACTTTAATTTTGACGCTTATTTTTATTTTTAATTAATTAAGCCCTAATAATTAAGCATAAAACACATAATTCACATAATATTCACATAATTCCTTTTCATTTCTTCAAAATGAATTACAAAGGTTAACCTAGACTATCAACTCAATATAAATGCCTAGGCTAGAAACACGAGTGTTACAATTCTCTCACCCTTAGGATGATTCCGTCCCCGGAATCACAGATCACCAAACAACTGCGGGTAGCGACTCATCATGTCACTCTCCGTTTCCCAAGTGAGATTTGGTCCATTCGTATGTTTCTAGCGCACAAGCACTAAATCGACCATCTTGCGTTGTAACTTCATATTCTTACGGTCAACGATTGCCTAAGGTTCTTCAATCAACCTCTTGTTTTCATCCAACCTTAACTCAGAAATCGGAATTATGTCGGGCACATCTCCTGTGAACTTTCTCAAATAACACACATGAAAGGTGTTATGAATACCTTCCAGTTCTTCCGGTAATTCTAGCTTGTAAGCTTGATTCCCGATCTTCTGAAGAACTTTGAACGGTCCAATGAACCTTGGACTCAACATTCCTCATTTCCCAAATCTTATAAGTCCCTTCCACGACGAGACTTTAAGTAAAACCGAATCCCCAACATCAATGGTTATCGGTTGTCTTTTCTTGTCAGCATAACTCTTTTGTCGATCTTGAGCAGCTAACATCCTTTCCCTTATCACTTTCAACTTTTTAGCAGTCTGATGGACTATTTCAGGTCCCATAAACTGCTTCTCCCCAGCTTCCAGCCAACATGATGGCGTTCGACACTTTTCCCCATACAAGGCGTGATAAGGTGCCATCTTAATGCTTAAGTGGAAACTATTATTATAGGAGAATTCTACTAGAGGTAAGTGTTCATCCCAATTACCTTGAAATTCTAGGGTACATGCTCTCCGCATATCCTCCAATGTTTGAATCGTTCTTTCGCTTTGACCATCGGTTTGCGGATGGTAAGCTGTACTCAAACACAACTTGGTACCCAATTCCTCTTGTAGACTCCACCAAAATCTTGAGGTAAAATAGCGGTCACGATTGGATACAATCGTTAACAGAACACAGTGATGCCTCACAATTTCCTTCACGTAAGAATTCGCAAGTTTATCCATAGACCATTTCTCGTTGGCAGGTATGAAATGCGCACTCTTAGTGAAGCAATCAACAACCACCCAAATCATGTCGTGACCGTTTCATGTTCTGGGCAGTTTAGTCACAAAATCCATGGTGATGTCTTCCCATTTACCCATGGGTACGGGTAAAAGTTCTAAACTCCCATACGGTTTCTGATGTTGTGCCTTAACCCTAGCACAAGTTACACACTCGGCCACATACTTAGCAACATCGAGCTTCATCGTTGGCTACCAATAATAGGGTTTTAGATCCCTATACATTTTTGTACTGGCGGGATGAATCGAGTACATGGTCTTGTGAGCTTCTTCCATTAGAAGATCTGTTACTCCGCCCGTCTTAGGTACCCAAATCCTATCTTGGAATACCTTCAACCCTTGGTTGTTTGTACCGAATACTAACGTTTTGCCCAAACGTTCTTCCTTTTGGTCATTTTTCTCTAAAGCTCCCTCTTGAGCTTTCTTTATACTTTCCACAATTGTCAAGACAACTTTAATTCTCAACGCTCTTGGCCTTTTCTTTTCAAGGTTTACCTTCCGACTGAGAGCATCAGCAACAACATTTGCTTTACCAGGGTGGAAAAGTATCTCACAGTCGTAGTCCTTGAGTAACTCTAGCCAGCGTCGTTGCCTCATATTCAATTCCTTCTAATTAAAGAGATATTGGAGACACTTATGATCAGTGAAAACTTTACACTTTGTGCCATAAAGATAATGCCTCCATATCTTTAAGGCAAATACTGCCGCTGCCAACTCCAGATCATGGGTGGGGTAGTTCTTTCCATGTTCCTTCAATTGCATTGATGCATATGCTATCACTTTATCCCTTTGGGTCAGAACACAACCTAACCCAACTCCAGATGCATCGAAATAAACTGTGAAGTCATCAACTCCTTCATGCAACGAAAGAATCGGTGCTTCACACAATCTCTTCTTCAACTTCTCAAAGGCTTCCTTATGCTTCTCATTCCAAGCATAAGTAGCTCATTTATGGGTCAAAGCTATTAATGGAGTAGCAATCGAAGAAAAGCTGTGGATAAACCTTCGGTAATATCCAGCTAATCCTAAAAAGCTTCGAATCTCTATAGGACTTTTTGGTTGTTCCCACTTCATTACAGCTTCAATCTTTGCTGGGTCAACCATTACTCCTTGTTGGTTAACCACATGACCTAAAAATTGGACTTCTTGAATCCAAAATTCACATTTGGAGAACTTTTCATACAGCTTCTCCTTTTTCAGTACTTCTAGCTCTTCACGCAGATGCTTTTCATGCTCCTACTTGCTTTTCGAATAAATCAAGATATCTTCTATGAATACTATCACGAATTTATCTAAGAATGGTTTACAAACGCTATTCATCAAATCCATGAAAGCTGCTGGGGCATTGGTTAGTCCGAACGACATAACCAAAAATTCATAGTGTCCATATCTTGTTCTAAACACAGTCTTTTCGATATCCTGCTCTCTCACCTTTAGTTGATGGTATCCCGACCTAAGATCGATCTTCGAGAAATAGCTCGAACCCTCTAACTGGTCGAACAGGTCATCGATTCTTGGCAACGGGTACTTGTTCTTTATCGTCACTTTTTTCAGCTCTCTGTAATCGATGCACATTCTCATGCTCCCGTCTTTCTTCTTTACAAATAACACAGGGGCTCCCTAGGGCGATGAACTAGGTCGAATGAAACCTTTGTCCAATAACTCCTGAAGTTGTGTCATAAGTTCTTTCATCTCTGTTGGTGCTAATCGATATGGTGCTTTTGCTATCGGCATCGTTCCTGGTAACAAGTCGATACGAAATTCTACTTGTCGATCAGGGGGCAATCCGGGAAGATCTTCGGGAAAGACTTCCGGATAATCACACACCACCGGAATATTCTGCACCTCTTTCTTTTCCATCTTAGCATCGATCACGAACGCTAGATATGATGTACATCCCTTGGCCAAACACTTTCTGGCTTTCATTAGGGAAATGATTCCAGAATTTACTCTGTGTTTGTCTCCATACACCATAAACGACTCTTTCCCTGGCGGGTTTACTTTTAGCATCTTCTTTCTACATAATATTTCTGCATCGTTGGTGCTAAGCCAATCCATTCCTAAAACTATGTCGAATCCATTTAACTCGATAGGCAATAATTCCTCGTGGAATTTATTCCCATCCAAGTCAATGAGGATGTTTTTCATTCGATGGATAACAGGTACAAACTTGCCACTGACAATCTTGACTAATAAAGCATTAACTAGCTTATCTACAGGCAAAGCTAGCTTTTTACCAAATTCATGCGATATAAAGGATTAATTGGCTCCAGAATCAAACAAAATTTGGACAGGCAATTCGTTTACGAGAAAGGTACCTGAAGCGACATCGACTTCTTCTTTTGCAGCTTCAAGTGTCATCTGAAAGGCTCTCGCCTTCGGCTTTGGTGGTAGATTGGGCTTTGATGCATCCTTCCTCTTTGGACAGTCTTTAAGAACATGCCCTACTTCATGGCACTCAAAACATACCCTCTTGTCGGACGAACATACATTAGCATAATGCCCAGTCTTTCCACATTTGAAGCAAGTCACCTCCTCACTGCATTTCCCAGAGTGCTTTTTCTTGCACTTCTCACACCATTTCGCTTTACCTCCTCCTCCTCCAAACTTCTTGGACTTAGAAAATTTGCTTCTCTTGTTAGAACCTGAAGTTCCTTCAAATTTTCTCTTTTCACCAACTTCTGCCCTCTCCAGACTCTTCTCTCTGATCTGAACCTCAATGTTCTTAGCAGCCCAGATGGCGACTTTCAAACTGGTTGCTTGCTTAACCATCCGACCAAAGTCCGCAGGTAATCCGAGGGCAAACTTGTTGACCTTAGAGAGTTCAGCTGGAACTAGATGAGGAACAAGCTTCATCTTTTCCATAAAACTAGCAGCGTATTCAGTAACGCTCATCTTTCCTTTCTTTAAATTCTGGAACTCATTATTAATTTCCAGAAGATCCTGCTCAGAGCAGTACTGCAATTTCAGTTGTACCACAAAATCTTCCCAAGACATCTTACTAACTTCACCCTTGGGAATCGAATCAGCTAGTAACTTCCACCAATTCAACACACCAGACTTTAACAGAGGAATTGCAAGTGCGGTCTTTTGTTTGTTGCTACACTCGCAACTTTCAAACATCGTCTCCATTTCGGAGATCCAGTTCATGACTTCCACTGGTGTCAGACTTCCAGATAGACACGGCGGTTTAGATGCCTTGAAATCTTTGTATTTGCACCTGCGTCCATCAACTCCTCCATCCTGGTTGTCTTGTCTAACTATCGATGGGTTGGCTTGACCAAGAGTCCTACTATAGTTCCCTCCTACTGATTGCCCTTCATTCAATACGGGTTGTTCAACAGGCACCGTAGTCTCTTCCCTATGTTGTTGTAGAAATCGCCTTATCTCTTCCATCTGGTGATCTAACATCATTTGGATCATTGCTTGTACCCCAGCCATCGTCAATTGCTCAGGTGCAGCTTCTACAACAGGTACTTACTCAACTACTTCAGGTTGAGGCTGTTGATCCCTGTTTCCGTTTGCATTTGCAGCTCCACTACGAGTTCTTGCCATTACATATTATTTTACATAAAACTCATGGACATGGGTTGGTAACTTAAAATTTTTCAAAGTCATAGTACGTATATATCCATGCAGGTTTCTTTGAGATACATACTATGACATCCCCTAATTTCTTGGCCAGAAAAGACCGATTTAATTTCTGCTTTTTAAAATAAAATCTGAGAAATCTTTTTTAAAAGATGTTGCGGAATTGGTCCCCAAACAACATATGATAAAAGTTTATCAAAACCCTTCATTAAGAAGGTATATATTTTCCATATATATCAAAACCTCGGGATGTCATGTTCCGATACAGATCAAAAGCATAAACAAGACATTATAAGCCTTTCAACATCTATTTACAACTACTGGCCTATAATCCAAAAATCTATTGTTGTCCTCCGACTATGCTCGGGGTCCACTACCTACAACATAAAAAGCTGAGTGGGTCAGGTTTGGGAGCCTGGTGAGCATATAGGGTTTTCAATCCACAATAAAAAATTAACTTACTAAGTTCACCAATCAACAATAACCCTGATTACTCATTCCCGTTATCCTCACTTTACGTTCCTAAACACATGTCACAAGGGACCTAGCTTAAAGAATATTATCGGGATGGACACTACTGCTAAGGGGTTTCCTCAGCCATACATGTCCTAAAGGCAACGATGGGGGGATGGAGTACAACGAATGAACACTCTTAGTTCATTAACACCTACAGGTTGCGGACCTACTAATGTTTCCCACTGGACTGTCTAGAAAGTCTGTGATCGTCATCCAAACTCCGCTAGATGACTGGATCTCAAAACACATCGAGGCCTCTCATCAATTTTATTTTATCACACACCACCATCTACCCATGTTCTACCCAACATATCTGTAGATAAAAATACTTATATAGTTTAAAACTTGTATAAAACATCAACTCAACAGTCACCTCAAATAAACAATTAATATATTTACACATAGCACGTATTATAAGGTAAATACTTCATATCTATGTGTAAAATGAAAGTGACTATACACTCACATCATTTGATGATAATCGGGCAGCAATTCGTTTCCTAAAACGATCGTTTCTAATAAAACCGGGAGTTTTATTGAGAAACCGGACTCTGCAAAGGTCGGGCTTTGAAACCGAAAAGATAAATTTTCCGGGCTTCTCGGGCACTTCGTGGCGTATTCTGGGCTTTACAATCGATACCGGGGCTTCACGGGATGTTAAGATGAAGAAAATATGAAGAAAGGGGTGAAAGATGGTAAAATCTCAAAAGTACCCGAGAGGCTTCGCAGGTACCCTTCTATTTATAGGGTCCGAAGTCGTGATCCAACGGCTGAGAAGTTTCTGATCCGACGGCTGAGAGGCTTCGCAGGGGGTGGCTCGCACGAGGGCTGTGCATGGTCTGCGCATGCGAGGGGCTCGGTGGCAGCTTCTGATTGGACCGCGGTCTACTGGTGCACATATGAGGTTCGGAGCTAGGCTATGCGAGGCTCGGAGCTAGGGTGGTGCGAGGCTCGGTCTAGCTGCGAGCTTCGGATTGGGCCTCCTTTTGGTCGAATTAGAAGAGGAAACAGGGCGACACGGGGCAGTCTCACATGTGAGGTGACTCAGCAGCTCGGACACGTGGCTCGTTCTCAGCGAAGGTGACGTGGCCGCAGCCACATATGCGAATTTTCTCGGTTTTTGTGCAAAAACTTCTAAAATCCATAACTTTCGCATATGAGCTCCAATTTTGACGTTCTTTATATGCACGCGTAGCTAAAATTACGCTCTACAACTTCCGTTTAGACTTCGTCGGCTAATTTTGCATTTAATTTTTTATATTATTATTTTTAACAGACCGGGACAGGAAATCCGTTAAAATTCATAACTTCTTCATCCGACGTCCGTTTTCGTCAGACTTTTTACTGTTGTACTACTAATGACGAGACCTTCAATTCTTGTTTAGGTTATGTCGGCTAAGAATCGCTCGATCTAAAATTCGAGTTTTTAGCTGTCTACTACAAAGCTGAAACTTCGAAAAATCATAACTTGCTCATACGAAGTCAGATTTGGGCGTTCTTTTTAACGAACTTCTTGGTTTAACGAATACTATGACTTTTATTTAGATCATTAAGGCTAAAAAGCAGTTTATCAAAAGCTCACTTTTTACGACACTCAGCACCGTGCCGGTTTATCGCGAAACTTCGACAGGTCATAACTTCTTCGTTATAACTCGGATTTCGGCATTCTTTATATCCCTGAAATCCTTGTTTCGACCACTACAACTTTATGTAAAGATATCAAGCTTATCTAACACTTTAATTTTGACGCTTATTTTTATTTTTAATTAATTAAGCTCTAATAATTAAGCATAAAACACATAATTCACATAATATTCACATAATTCCTTTTCATTTCTTCAAAATGAGTTGCAAATGTTAACCTAGACTATCACCTCAATATAAATGCCTAGGCTAGAAACACGAGTGTTACACATACATACTCCTTTTTAAAATTCTACACTAAATTCTGGAAAAATAATGAGTTTTGTCCTTTTTGGTGTTACAAAAAGTAGTGACATATTTGAGTTTAAACCACATATTTTGGTGTTGTAAACTTGAAATCCTTGGGAAGAAAAGATGCTTAACATAAGGCCAAAGTTGGATATTTTACTAAAAATAATATTATTAGTAAAGTAATCCTAAACTTGTCGTTATTTTTGTTTGATTTATAACCCATGATAATATACTAATTTTGCAACATATGTTACAATTAGACATATGCATTAAAAGCTATTTATATAAAACATGGTAAATAGATTAACCGAAATCGTTTACACAAAATAGTTTTATGACAGGTAAACGTGCGTGTCATAGCTGTCTGTCATAAAAATTATATTGCATCAAGTATGAAGCTGCATGTCATGAAATCAGGGAAATCACGTGTCATAAGATAGCCTATTACCAAAATTTGTAAATTGCGTGTCATAAAGAATCTGTCACGAATTTGCACTAGTGATGTTTTCAATATTCAATAAAGGGAGTAGAACTTTACATAACATCGTTAATGTTCTAGTGAGAAACCATCATCATTGTACCTACCTAGCATACACTCTAAGTCCTGTAGTTATAACTAGAGTCTCCTGGAAGGAGAGCGAGATATTGTTTATAGATCTATATGGGGATTGACATCCCCAAACCTAAGTTGTTCGCTACAGCTAGACAGGTCACTCTAGGGTGACAAATATCCTATCGAAACCAACGCCTGAAGAACGTCATGACAGGCATAATAGTCACATCAAGCATGGTTATAATGACTACGTATGGCGTAAAGGAATTACACATAGCATACTCCAGTCAAACCCAAACCCTATTTTAGGTCTTAGACCCTATTTAAGCTCCTTATGTCATCACCTAACCTTAATATCTTTAGCCTTCATCCCTCCAAACCCTAGAAATGAAACCCTAGACCCTATTTGAGTGGTTTTTGAGCTTTTGGTGGTATTTCATGCTTTTTGTGTTCAAATAAGAAGAAAGAGCTTCTTAGAGAATTGTGGGATTGCTTGAAGCTTTTGGATCCAAGCCTGTTGCATCTTGATCTACATTTTGGAGGTATAAAGTTTCTACCTTGGTGATCTTATATGTTAGATCTAGTTCATGGAGTATTTTGTGCATTTTTGAGTCTTTTGTGTTAAAGTTGGGTTTTTGATCTACTCCAGAAGCAATAGGTGCTAGATCTTAGCTCCATTCGGTCCCTAGGTTTGATAAAAATGCAAGCTTTATAGTGTATTTTGGTCCATGCAAGAATTACGACCTTTGTTAAGTCCTTATTGAGCCTTTTGAGTCCCTTTTTGCCATACAAGCACATAAAGTTTCCAAATTAATGTGATAAGTAGTCTAATACAATCAAATCTGAGAGTTTGGCACTTTGTCTTAACCGAATAAGGGCTTATTGGAGTGAAAAGGTGGCATGAGGAGTACGCGGGACGTACTTAAGAGTATGCTCAACGGAATGTTGAGTTTGTGCATAATGGACTTGCACAATATGCTTCGAGGGCGAGTACGTTGGGCGTACTCCCCAGTGTGTCGTTTTGAGCTTTTTGAGGTTTGGGTCATTGTTTGGGTTTTCTTAGTTTGAGCCTTCTTGGGCCATTAGACTTCTACTTAGGGCTTCTGGTTTGTATCTTTTTGGCTCCTTTTGATTTAGGCCCATGATGGGTTTTGGGGGCCCAATTTGGAAGATTGGGCCATAGTGGGCTTTGGAGCATCATTTAAGATTTGGGCCTTTGAAGTAAATGAGTTGGGTCATGGCTTTGGTCCAAGCGATTTAAAGGGTAGAATGGTCTTTTACCCTGGTTTTGGCTATCTAGCTTAGACTCTTGGTTATGGCTAGGAATCCTAATATTAACTGGATGTTATTTGACATTAATAGCGCGGGGATCTTCCGGACCAGCTGTCAGAGGTTCAATCAATAGTTTATCAGTGGATTGAGATTACTTTTCCTCACTATGTTTGCGGGTCGAAGGCACTAATATCTTTGATGGAAAAGGTAGACCCCAATTGATGAATGATCTGATCGATATTCGTAGTGTCATTACCTTTGACAACAATATCATCCACGTAAACAAGAACATAAACAATAACACAACCTGTTTTGAGAATGAAGAGAGAGGGATCTATTTTGGATCCCAAAAATCCATGATGGTGAAGAGTCGTCGACAGTCGAGTGAACCAAGCTCGTGGGGCTTACTTGAGTCGATAAATAGATTTGTGAAGCAGGTATACATGATCGGCTTGCTAGGATCAACAAAACCTGGTGGCTATCATACATAAATTGTTTCATTGAGATCACCATGCAAGAATGCATTTTGGATATTCATATATCGTAAGGGCCATTTGTTGGTCATGGCTAAGGAGAGAATCACTCGAATAGTAGTGGCTTTGATTACCAGACTAAAAGTATGGTGGTAGTCAATGCTCGATTTTTTTTTTGAACCCCTTAGTGACAAGCCATGCTTTGTAGCGAGAAACCTTTCCCTGAGAATCTTTCTTTAATTTGTACACCCATTTGCACTCAATTATATTGGAATTGTGCACAGGAGGAAAAAGCAACCAGGTTCCGTTTTTTTTGAAGTTCCTGGAATTCATCAAGCATCGCTTTACGCCATTTTGGAAACTTGTTGGCATAAAAAAACGAATTGAATTTGGTAAGAGGATAGGATGGTATAGTGGAGGTGTATGCATAGCGGCTATAAGGGGTTTTATGCTTGGGAATTTGGAGAAGGTTAGAAGGTCAAGAGCATGGGGTGGGGTGGGGATGAGGGTGGTTTAGGGGAGACGGTGAGGTAGGAGATGTAGGAGGTGTAGGTGTAGGAGTGTCATTTGCATTAGTTGCTACATGAGTGAGACAAGCAGAGACATAAATGGGTGATGTATTGGGGTTAAATGGTGATGGTGAAGGAGAGTGAAAAGGAAAGACCACTTCATTGAAGCGGACATGACGGAAGATGTAAATGTGGTCCGTGACAAGGTCAAAGCATCGGTACCCGTGATGAAGAAGACTATACCCCATGAAGACACACGGAGTGGAGTGAAAATCCATTTTGTGTCGGTTATATGGTCGGAGGTGTGGGAAGCATTGAGAATCGAAAACCCGAAGGAATGAGTAATCATGTTTTCTATTGAAAACATGTTAAAAAGGCAACTTTTTTGAAGAGATGAGATGGTAGTGATGGGTTTTGGTCATAAGACATCCTATGTGCTCATACAAACCCTAATGCTTGGATCTAGGTTTCTCTATTGTACATGCTTTAAATCCAAGACTATAAACCCTAATTCTAGCATATGGAAATCAATATTAACATATAACTAGGTTTATGATATTACCTTGATTGTTATGTAGCAATAACAATCCCAATTCCTCCTTGAATTGACTTTGGAAGGCTTAGAGTCACAAGTGTCACTCCTCTAATGGCTTACAAACACCAAGAGCAAATGGAGAAGGTATAAAGAGAGAGGATAGAGGTAGGAATTCGTCCTTAGGACTTCTTGGGAAGGGTTAGACGAATTCATGAGCCTTAGGGGGTTTATATAGGTGTAAAGATTAGGGTTTTAGTCCTTATCCTTATCTAGTTGCTTGCCCACCAAGCAACCATAAGATAAGTCTTAGAAACCCTTATCCTAGTCGAATTCTAAGGCATTATCTCCTTAAATTCGTTCACCCTATATTTAAGATAATCCTTACCTTATTTTGTAACTATCACATAATTACAATTCAGCCCCTCTAGTTTAATTAATTACACTTGATCACAAAATTAATTCTTAATTAATTATTGACCAATATTAATTAAACAAATATGATTTCTCCTTTAATATATTATTCTTATAACATAATAATAAATCATAATAACCTCTCTCTCTATTTATTTCTCCAATCATGTTGCTTTGGTGAAGGCAACCCAAAAGGACCATGCACCATCCGGTCAAGTACATACCAAAATAGTTATGGGCTTAGACACTAATCCAACAGTCTCCCACTTGGATAAGTCTAACAACTATTCTGCATATGACTTCGGATCCCGATTTGCAATCGTAGCTTTCGAAAGTCGCTGTCAACTCTGATCATATCAAATACGCGTGTCCTTAGATAAGGGATCATATATTCCTCCATTCTAGATATCATATGAGACATGATTTCAAATCATTCTCTTTGTACTACTGCTCGATTTCTGATTTATGACGACAGACTAATTGAACAAATCAAATTAGCCCTAGCCTGGCCGAGCATTTATGTTTGTCATCACTAAATCATTGAGGGGCCCAAAGATATCGCCTTTATCCTACTTTGAATAAAAGGAATGGATAAACTTTGATACAATGCTCGCTTGCACTCACTCACCGAATCACACACAACAATATGTTTTATAACATCAAGTTACTAGTGCATTTAAATATTGTCAATGTGCAACCGATTCGCAAGATACAACTCACACATCTCGGTTTCAAGAATATAAGATGTTATCGTCTCACCAATCACTCGTGATACAATTCATGGAGTGATCCAAGTGAGGGTGGGTTTAATCCAATGCGCAAATCATATTCATAAGCACTCATGAACGTTGCAGCAAACATTTGCTTATGTCTAATGCTCTTTAGACAATCCACACACCAATTCCCAACAGTCTTCATTCATATCTACTTCCAACATATGAACAACTGTGGCCCGTTCGAATAATTCGATTATTCTTAATAAACTCAATTATTCTGGAAGTCAAAACATGCAAATGTGAAACACAAGAACAATACTAATCCCATATGGCCTCAAACCTTTGAGTATAAATAAAACGCCTTTTATTTATCACCATATTGATTACTCCTTATTTGTCGTTTCGGGTAATCAACTTCTTAATTGAATTACAACACTTGTCCCATGCTCCTAGCATGCACACAATGTTTTCCTATGGTTCTTACTTTGTGAAATAGATCACATTGGACACATTTCCAATCATTCTCATTTCACAACTCCAAATCCATTTTTCATAAGCTTAAGAATATCAAATTCTTGCTACTTACAGAATACGCTAGATTCTAACATTCTATGCAACTATCCTTTCGTAATGTCAATGCACCAAACTCACAAAGACTATTGCCAATGATATTACAAAGTCTTCGATCGGAGATTGTTACAAGACAATTCCTTAGATATGATGTCTCTCACTCAAAGTACATTCCTTTGAACATCCTTTTGCATAAAAGTTTCTAATCTAGACATAGATTTTCAATATTCAATTCCCAATATGGACACGCTTCCATATTTTCCATATGACAACTCATTCTTAATAGAATCTTATCTATTCATAATGATGTTGATATGGTCCATCCAATACCATGCGTCCAACTACTCACAAGCAACCAATCCTCGTCGAACTTTGGATTGTCCTTTGATAGTTGTTTAATTATTTTAGCCAAAACCAATTCTTGTCCTTTTTCCCTCTAAATGTGCTAGATATTTGGAAAATTTTAGAATGGTCAAACATTAAAGCATTTGCAATAGTTCCTATACCCGAAGCGTATGGGACACAACGCATAATGTTTTATTTGCTATATTCTCAAAATTCGAATTGTGAAGAGGAATGCCGTAATCATAATCGAAATTTTAAGAACACAAAATGTACCCTTGACTAAATTTATTAACATTCCATAACCTAATCCTTTATATTTGAAATGAAGCATAATATTCTCTCCCTTAATTATAGCAAAACAACCATTCCATCCTTACAACTTTGCAAGGAATGACTCTTGTTTTCTATAATTAATATTGCCAACTTGCAATACTTTCCTTAATAATCATACAATCATAACATTTATGCTCCCACTATCATGATGATTATTATAAAACATAAAACTTATGCTCCCACTAGCTTCGACATGTATTCATAAACATCTTAACTTCCAGAAAACAATACTTATTGAATTTCTTAAGTTCATGTTTCTAATACTTAGTGCTTTGATAATCCTTTATCAATGCTTCTTGAACTTATACACCTTTGCCTTCGATAGTTCACATGTGTGTCTAAACAATTAAGACTAATTGCCAAACCTCACAATTCAAATTATGGAAAGGGATACCGTAACCATAATCGAATTCGAGAATGCAATTTTAACAATCACTATCTTCTTAAAATCTTTCTTAGTGAAAGCATTTCCTCACAATCATTTTCATGAAGGAGGAAATCTTATGACACTTAGATTTGAACGGTGTATGTGTTCCTATCCATGTGAATTTGTTAAAACCAAAGTTTACGACAAATTCAAACTCATATGGACCGAACTTTCTTAATCTTGATTTCTTGCCTTTTGGTAGCACAGCTGCCCACCATGTCTTCCAAGTAGTTAAGCAGCTCACCCTTTCCTATCAATGTACCTTTCATTGATTAAGGTGCTTTGCCATTTATGCGTTCAAAATGAGAACTCATAGAACTCACATACATAATTAACTCAATTGGAATAGCATAGAAACAAAATAATGTCAACACGATAGGTTGTAAACCTCAACTCGTGTGCTAGTGATGATTGATAAGGTTTATTTGATTTGTTCTTGAAACATTTCAAGACACTTAAGACTCCCACTGACCCTTTGACATATAAGATTCTTTTGTCAAAACATTTCTTGACAAACAAATATTCAAGAGTTAGTGTAGCTTTTATCAAAACTCTTCATAAATTGGTTCTAGTTGGTCTTTGTCTTATCTAAGACATCACAACTTACCACATTTAATGAATGTTTTACACCTTCTTAATACTTTTCACTCATTGTCACAATCTTAACTCTAAGACTTGTTTTGGAACGAAGTATGATTGACTTCTTGATTTGACCATTTCTTCAATCTTTGATTTCTCTTCTTGGACATACAATTGTACCAAGACTCACTTAGAGGATCAATTGAGATATGGTTCTTAATCATTAAGACCTATCATAAAGCATAAAAGCTACTCTCCCTTCTTCTTAGAATGGAGAAACTTTTATCTTTCTGCCTACTTGATTCTTCTTATTCGTTTGCTATTGATTTAAACCTTTTTAATCAATTCCGAATTACACTTAATCTTATAAGTATAATCATATTTACTAAACCTTTAGTAAATCATGACGAATATCTTGTTACTCTTATGTTGGACTTTGATCAACACACAACTTTGTGTACTCGATCTCCTAGTCCTTCACTTGACACTTTATCAATGAATTAGTCTAATTTCCAAATACGAAATTTCTCATTCATCGTGCATCCACGTTGCATGATTCCAAGTTTCTGTCCAATTGAAACTTGGGCGATGAGAAACTCTCCCTATTTGGTAAATTCTCGACTTTCCATAACATAATAAGAACCGAATCCTTTATTGCTAATAATAGAAACATTTTAACATCAATTTTCATACACGCCATTGTAAGGATAAATAAATAAAATTTAAAATCAAAATTTATTTTATTGCGGAAAAAATTGTCTTTACAATGCAACTCATTGAAAAACTTATGCTAATACATCTTTCTTAGCAATCGAAATCCATTCCTTCACGGTTAGATTCTGCTCACTTCTTCCCTTAAGCTTCCTTTTTTTCTTCAATCCTACAAAACATCAATTGTAATCTTATCACATTATGTATTTAGAATCTAGAATGAAGCTTAAAAGAGTTAGTCAATGGATTTTACCTAAATTAGAGCCATACGTTTCGACTCTCCCATCTCTTAGATCTCTTAGGTAAATGGGGCAGCTTTGTCTCCAATGCCCCTTCTCTTGGCAATAAAAGCAAATTGACTCTTTTTGAACAACACATGGAACTACTTCAAACATCGCCTTTCTCTTATGATCAAACTTTTCGATCATTGCATGTCTTTCATTGCCATTGTCTATATCCATAGAGGTCTCGAAGGCAGATTCAACAATCAACTTTGCTTTTCTATTGCGCCAAACCATTACTGATTCAGCAACAATAAGCATATAGGTGAGATCTATAAGGGTCGCGTCGTTGTTCATGATATAGTACTCTCTTACGAACTCACTCTACGAGTTAGGAAGTGACTGAAGAACCCAGTCAACAGCTATTTCCTCACAGACAACGGATCCCAACATTCTCAGTCTATCAATGTGCGACTTCATCCCTAGAACGTGTGCACACACCGACTTTCCTTCTTTATGTCTACTTGCCAAAAGGGCTTGAGTGATCTTGAAATTTTCAAGCCTTTGAACTTGTGGGTTAGGGAAAATAATTGGAGGAGGTAGAGAAAGTGAAGCATGATTTCTTGTTCCTCGATCAAATCGTGGAATATCATCTTCATGTGGAATGCTTGTTCCACGGGATTTGAGAAGACCATAGTTGTCGAACTTTGACATCTACAAAATGGGAGAAAAACGAATTCAAGTTAGTTGATAGATTGAGTCCTTAGTAAATCACCCAAATGAAATACTAAGGCTAGGACCCAACACAATATTCTACAACTCGGGAGAGGGATGCCGTAACCCTAATTGTAGAATATTTGAAGGTAAGTGAATGAGCATTCACTAATTTCCACCATGAAAAACGAAAAAGAAATTTAAGTTTTAAATCTATGAAAACTCCTAGATCCTTTGAGATTCATTGAACTTTCAATGGCATGTTTAAATCTCGATATGCCCCTCTAGTTTGTGACTGGGATGCCGAGGATCACAAAGCGGGTGTGAATAACCATGCAAACTTACATGGTGCCCTCACATGTTACGGTCACCTATTCGATGTGCCGGTAAACCACACACGCTCCACCGAACTATGACAAACATTGAGTCACCCTTTGCTACCTTTACAGAACCATTTAGTGTGCCGGTAAACCACACACGCTCCACTAACGTCTTCGCAAGGGCACAAAGTGTAATTTCATGGAATTGCATCAATTCACTTTTGCCTAAGTAACTAAGATTGGGAATTTTATGAAAACATTTAGTTACTTTTATATGCTTTATTATACTTATAATGGAAGGTTCCGTCCTATCCTACCCGTTCGGCTAACGACCCTCCACTAGTCAAGAGTGCGGTGGGTAAGAGTGGATACCCATTCAATCGCCATTTTATAGGCAATTTCCTTAAACACCCCTTATAGACTAGCTTCGTGAATGAGGCCTACTAACGGTAAGACTGACTTTTACTCATACATATATATATAATGTTATACCTTTAATGTTATATATAGTATAGGGTGTATTTTACACTTTTAAAATACTAGGTGGTCTAATTTAACAATTATACTTTTAATTCAATTAAATTGTAAACCTAAACTTTTATGGATTTATTAAACCTCCTTTAATTATACACCTTAATTAATTAATAAAACCATAAGGGTGTGATTTGAACTTTTTCAAAACAATACTAGAGTTTTAGAATTTAACATTCCTAATTAAACTTTTAATCAACTTTTAAATTCCAAAACTTGAGGGCAAGTTTTGAAACATTTCAACACATTAGGGTTTAGAATTTAAATATACATCAAAATTAAACCATTTAATCAAAATTTAAATTCCAAAACTTGAGGGCAAGTTTTGAAACCTTTTTCAAAAACATTAGGGTTTCAACTATTTAAATTTCAAAACAACAAAACTTTTGGGTTCAAATTTGAACTATAAAACCTAAAAGGAAAAGTATGAAACTTTTCATAACAACAAGGATCAAATAACAAATAATTCAAATTAATATTTAATCACATAATTATCCATATTTGATTTATTTAATGATTTCTTGCAAAACAATTTATCAATTTACTCAAAATAATTAATCAATTATCTTATAAGGAAACAATTATCTTATTAATTGATAAATATCTTCAATTAGATCAAAATTATAGTCAAATATATCTTATAGTCGGATTAATATTGATCTAACATGATAAGGTAACTATCCATAAGCAAAAACAGCAAGAAATCCCGAAGTACCCTCCATCTAACGAGTTGACTCGGCGAGTCAGGCTTGGACTCGGCGAGTCTGCATGGACTCGGCGAGCAGCCATGGACTCGGCGAGTCCAGCCTCCAGAAACCCAAAAAACGAATTTTCCAGTTATACAATGCATCAATACAATTGAAACCAAGCTAGGCTCTGATACCACTGATGGGTTTTGGTCATAAGACATCCTATGTGCTCATACAAACCCTAATGCTTGGATCTAGGTTTCTCTATTGTACATGTTTTGAATCCAAGACTATAAACCCTAATTCTAGCATATGGAAATCAATATTAACATATAATTAGGTTTATGATATAACCTTGATTGTTATGTAGCAATAACAATCCCAATTCCTCCTTGAATTGACTTTGGAAGGCTTAGAGTCACAAGTGTCACTCCTCTAATGGCTTACAAACACCAAGAGCAAATGGAGAAGGTGTAAAGAGAGAGGAGAGAGGTAGGAATTCGTCCTTAGGACTTCTTGGGAAGGGTTAGACGAATTCATGAGCCTTAGGGGGTTTATATAGGTGTAAAGATTAGGGTTTTAGTCCTTATCCTTATCTAGTTGCTTGCCCACCAAGCAACCATAAGATAAGTCTTAGAAACCCTTATCCTAGTCGAATTCTAAGGCATTATCTCCTTAAATTCGTTCTCCCTATATTTAAGATAATCCTTACCTTATTTTGTAACTATCAGATAATTACAATTCAGCCCCTCTAGTTTAATTAATTACACTTGATCACAAAATTAATTCTTAATTAATTATTGACCAATATTAATTAAACAAATATGATTTCTCCTTTAATATATTATTCTTATAACATATTAATAAATCATAATAACCTCTTTCTCTATTTATTTCTCCAATCAAGTTGCTTTGGTGAAGGCAACCCAAAAGGACCATGCACCATCGGGTCAAGTACATACCAAAATAGTTATGGACTTAGACACTAATCCAATAGGTACATGATTAATGAAATGGACAGAAGTTTCAAAGGAAAAATGCCAAAAACATTTTGGAAAGTTTGCTTGTGCAAGAAGGGCTAGACCAGTTTCAACAACGTGAAGATGGTGACGCTCAAAATTGCCATTTTGTTCACTAGTGTATAGACATGAACATCGATGGGTAATTCCAAGAGAGGTGAACTAAGCTCGTGGGGCTTGCTTGATTCGATAAAGAGATTTGTGAAGCAGGCATACATGATCGGGCTTGCTAGGATCAACAAAACCTTTTAGCTATCGGACATAAACTATTTCATTGAGATCATCGTGCAAGAATGCATTTTGGACATCCGACTGTCGTAAGGGCCATTTGTTGATCACGACTAGGGAGAGAATCAATTGAATAGTAGTGGCTTTGATTACTACACTAAAAGTTTGGTGGTAGTCGATGCCCGATTTTTGTTTGAACCCCTTAGTGACAAGCCATGCTTTGTAGCGAGAAACCTTACCCTGTGAATCTCTCTTTAATTTGTACACCCATTTGCACTCTATTATATTGGAATTGTGCACAGGAGGAACAAGCGACCAGGTTCCCTTTTTTTAAGATCCTGGAATTCATCAAGCATCACTTTATGCCATTCTGGAAACTTGCTGGCAACAGAAAACGAAGTGACGTCGGTAAGAGGATAGGAAGGTATAGTGGAGGTGTATGCATAGCGGCTATAAGGGGTTTTGCACTTGGGATTTTGGCAAAGGTTAGAAGGTCGAGAGCGTGGGGTGGGGGTGGGGATGGGGGTGGGGATGGGGGTAGGGATGAGGGTGGTTTAGGGGGAGATGGTAAGGTAGGAGATGTAGGTGTAGGAGTGTTGTTTTCATTAGTAGTGGGTGCTTCACGATAGAGATATGGTGTGCTTGCTACATGAGTGGGAAAAGTAGAGACATAAATGGGTGGTGTATTGGGGTTGAGTGGTGATGGTGAAGGAGAGTGAAAAGGAAAGACCTGTTAATTGAAGCGGACATGACGGACGATGTAAATGTGGTCCATGACACGGTCAAAGCATCGTTACCCATGTTGAAGAAGGCGATATCCCATGAAGACACACAAAGTGGAGCAAAAATCCATTTTGTGTCTGTTATATGGTCGGAGGTATGGGAAGCATTGAAAATCGAGAACCCAAAGGAATGAGTAATCAGGTTTTCTATTGAAAACATGTTGAAAAGGTGACTTGTTTGAAGAGAGACGAGATGGTACATGATTAATGAGATGGACAGAAGTTTCAAAGGCAAAATGCCAAAAATGTTCTAAAGGTTTGCTTGTGCAAGAAGGGCGACACTAGTTTCAACAACGTGAAGATGGCGATGCTCAACAATGCCATTTTGTTCACTAGTGTATAGACATGAACGTCGATGGGTAATTCCAAGAGAGGTGAAAAAGGGAGATAGATAGCGAAACTCACCCTTCCCCCCAATAAGTTTGAATAGTTTCGAGATTGGAATTAAACTATCTTTCGACTAATGTGACAAAGTTTTTGAAGGTGGAATAAACATCGGATTTGTGAGCTAACGGTTAAAAACCACATATAACGAGTATGATGATCAACACATAGCATAAAGAAACGATAACGATCAGAAGATAAAGAAGCTGCAAGTCCCCAAACATCACAGTATATCAAATTTAAAATATTATTACTTTGAAAGTTGGAAGTAGATAATGGTAATTGGGAAGACTTCCCCAATTGACAAGATGAACATATCAAGAAAATTGTTTTGTAGAACCAGTAATGAACAACTAGAAACAATATAACTAAAACCACGTTGATGTGGATGACCAAGGCGTTGATGCCAAAAGGTTGAAGAAACTTTGGTGGTAGTGAAAGCAATCTTAGGAATAGACTTGAGTTAAGGAAGGCATATGGAATAGAGACCATTATCACTTGGACCCGTGAGAAGAGTATTCCGAGTTGTTTCGTCCTTCACAACAAAAAAAAGAAGAATGAAATTCAAAGAAAACATTATTTTCATGACAAAATTGTTGGACAGACATAAGCTTCTTTTTAATTTCTGGAACATGAAGAATATTAGAAAGTGTGAAGGTTTTGTGAGGAGAGTAAATTTTGGTATAACCAATATGAAAAATAGGAAGAGGTTTACCATCACCAACATGGAGAGAGTCAGAGCCATGGTTAGTCTCTGAAAAATCAAGGTTGGACAGTTCAGGTGTAGCACGGGTGTTAGCACCAGTATCGGGAAACCAGGTTGTGCCTAAATTTGAGCCGTGATTAGAAAAGGCAGCAAAATTGTTCTGAGAAGGTTGTCGTGTTGGGGCAAAATTTTGCTGATTTGGAAATTAAGAGGGTAGATGATCGATACAACAACGATCACAATGACCACAAACTGTATTTTGAGTAGAAGCCCATGCAAATTGTCTAGAACTAGTACCACTGTTGCCATTACACACCCCTAATTTTGATTTTGAAGTTGATTGCGATAGTCAATGTTGCGCGTGTTTCCACAACGATTGCACCGATTGTTGTAGGGTGGACGCGAGGCATAAAACTCTTGTGGAGAAAGTTGTTGTGAGGTGATAGGATTCATTTGAAAACCTAACTGAGATGCCAATTGTTGAAGACTTTGAATGGCGTTTCCAGTAGAGGTAGCAAATACATGTGGTGATGCAGTGACAGTAGTTGTAAAATTGTATGGGTTTATTGATCATGTAATCATGATCACTTAAAAGACCATGTACCTTGTTGAAGTTGATTGGTGGGTGACAAGCCAAAAGATTGGAATTCAAACCATTGTATTCTTCTCGGAGTGCCGATATTGCAAGCATAACGAGATCTTTATCCTTCATTGGTTCACCGATGTTGGCAGGGGATGTGGCATATTCTTGAGCCCTGCTTAGATAGACCTGTAGAGATTCATCACCTTTCATGGAAATTTTAAGAAGTTGGGGTTTTAGTGTGTATTCACGAGAGGCGGTATTTCATGAGTATGCCCATTCTAGGGCTAGCCATAATTCTCTAGAAGTTGCTCCTTGGACGTGTGAAACGAAGCTTCAAAGATGGTGGGTATTATAATCATCCGGACATGAGAATTGTTGGCTATCCACCGAGGATAACTAGGGTTATCCATGATTACATCTCTAGTTCTCACTTTCCGCGTTGGACATGGTATTGTGCCATCTACATAACCGAATAAATTGTTGGTGATGAGAAAAGGTTCAAGCATTGCTTTCCATTACCCATAGTTGGTGGGAGAGAGAGTGAAAGGAAATCTATGGGAGTTATGTTATGTCTTTTCTGCAGTCTAGAAGGCAGCAATAGTAGCCATGCGAGTTTGTGTTGATCACCGGTGATTGGAGTTGAGCATAAGATGAAGCCATAAGAGGCTTTTCTACAGTTAGGGTTTACAGCCCTAAGGTAGGGTTTACTTGGCTCTGATACTAAGTTAACCAATGTAAAGGGTAATTGATTGTGTATTATGAAGCGTAGATTACAATCCTATATATAGGCTAGATAGTTACCTTTAGATACCCTCTAATATAAACACTATCAATAGACTATCTAAACATATGTCTAGCACAAATTTAACAGTTTTAACGGATCCGTGAATGCCTCTAACATGGGAATTTCTAGCAAATCTTCTATGTCTTCATCAACAAAAGAAGTACTTCAGACATCTCTGAAACCACAAAAATAGACATTTAGAAGAAGTATCCACAAACACACAAAAAAATTTTAAAATTTACCTTAGATTACCAGAAGGTTGCTCTATATTTAAGGCACACCTGATATGTACAAAATATCTACAATTTGCAGAATGATACAACCACTCATTCTGCTGGATGTATTCATTGCATATTTCACAATAATACCAGAAATTAAAGAATATTTCTGGAAGAGAATAGACGAGAACCAATTTTTGATTGGGGTGATGAGGTAGGTTGATGGTATGTGTTAAGGAAGCACAAGTCTTGTGGATCTAGAAGTCACCACTATTACATTGGTAGAATAAGCCTTCGTCTTTACCTTGGCAGGAATCATAATGGAATGAACTAGGCCTTAAATAGAGTGTTAAAGTGTGTTGTGGGTGGTCTTCATGTTGAACTTTCATCTTTGCCTCCTCTTAAATGGTGTCAACTTCTGCCTTGCGAGTAATCCTATAAACACAACAATCAATGCAATATTTAAAGAAGTATATGTTATCTTTTTCAAAAGTATATGAAAACATCCAAGATTTCTTTCGAATACGACACACCGCACATTTCCAAGATCAGGTAATTGGATTCAAATTAATAAGTGTTAGAGGGCGATGATATAAGGAAGGTTCGTTGAAAGTGGGTTGTAATTGTGCACATGTTTTATGCAGAAACTAATGACATTTGGTACAAGAATATGCAAAGGCACTTGATATGGGATTTTCACATGCATTTTAGCCAATGACTTGTGGTTTTTTTATCACCACCATCGAATCTAGCACCTACAATCATCTCAGAATTTATGAGATTTAATGGAGGGTTTTCATGACTAAAGTGTTTAATCTCTTCCATATCCTATCTCTCTATTGTGTGGAAAGTGACATATTTATCCCTATTGTGTGGAAAGTGACATATTTATCCCTTGGATTTATAGAAAATGAGGAAGAGGAAAAATACCATTTCTATAACAAAGAAATCCAACTTATTGCTTTGCATCCATGTAAAGTTTTTGAAATGTTATTTACAACATTCTTTTCTCTATCAAGTTAAAGTCACCATACATATCTTTTTTCCAATTGAAATTTTCTTTCAATATCACATAAAAAGAATTGGATTTCTTCATTTTATCTGAACTAGAGGGATTCCTGCTCTTTGTGACAGGCAATTTGTTGGGGTAGTTATTGTTCCAAATTAGAAGTATATTGATGGAAGTAGGATGCTATAAAAGCTCGAAATTAAAAATTGTAGATTATAAATTTGACGTGTAACTACATGTTGAGTGTCATGCATCTAACCAAACCACAAATGTGAATTAGCAAAATACTTCATCAGTAAAGTATGTTGTTTTAATTGGGATTTTTGGTAGAGTGTTGCTATAATTGGGGATTTTTGGTAAAATAGGTTCCTATTTCTTGCGATAAAATCTATTGGGAGTTGCAAAAGTTGGTAAATTTGAAAAAGGGATAAATACATGAAAAAGCAATGTCCTTTCCATAATTTGTTTGCAATAGCATGCTACTTTCATTTCTTTCTATAAAAATCAACCCAGTTATAGCATTATACTTGCAATTTGAATCTCTATTTAGACATTGTGCTTTGAAATATCTATGCATGCATAGTGAAATTAAATTATGTTGTATTGGATTTTTCAAAGTATAATGCTGTAACATGAAAAAATGAAACTAGGATGCTATTATAAACAAATAAATAAAAGTAAACTGTTGTCTTAGAAGGTTGGAAGAAGTCATTGGAGAACAGCTCTAATTAGAAGATAGTGTCGCTAAGAGGATGGAACATGGACTAATTTTGGGCAGCTTTGTGTGACTTCCAAAATATCTTAATCGAACAAGTGGAAAATATAGTAGATAAAGATTGGGCTAAAAGATACAGGTGGAGGAACGAGTTTTCCTATAAATGGAAATAATTAAGGTAATGGATTGTCTCTGATTTACAATCAATCGATGGCATGATAGAATGTAATGTATTGAAGAAACAACGACAACAGAGCATGGTTTAGTTGATTGAGATTCAAGAGAGTAATCAGAGTTAATTTCAAACTATCAAACCTAAGTGAGTTTTGTTAAATCGTCTTTTTCAATTCGAGATATATTTGCAGTTGATTAGATGAAGATTATGTGTTTAATGTCATTATTTGGTTGCGGGATTCAAGAATCTATCATTGGAGTTCTTTACCCATTTGTCCCCTGGAGGCATTAACTATACGATCATAATTCATAAAGTGGGGGTTTAACACAGAGTTAGGAGAGCTGCTCGAATAAACTGTTATGTTTTTTTAATGGCTGATGGTACTCGTGCTGGATTAGTGTCTAAGTCCATAACTATTTTGGTATGTACTTGACCCGATGGTGCATGGTCCTTTTGGGTTGCCTTCACCAAAGCAACTTGATAGGATGAATTATGGAGAGAAAGGATTAAATATGATTTATTAATATATTATGAGAATAATATATTAAAGGAGAAATTATATTGTTTAATTAATATTAGTCAATAATTAATTGGTAATTAGTTTTGTGACTAAAAGAGATTAATTAAACTTAAAGGACTGGAATTGTAATTATAAGATAATTGTAATTTGGGCCATGGATTTCCTTTTATTATAAGGTGGACGAATTCTATGGGGAAGCCCATATGAAATCGTCCAAGGCCTTATGGAAAAAGGCTCCATGTGTTGCTTAGGACTTAAGCATCCAAATTAGGGTTTCCTTGTTAGATAACCCTAATTGCCTCACTATATATAGATCCCTTAAGGACCAAAAACGTGGACAAGCAACCTTCTAGGGTTTTCACATGGTTTTGGCAGCCTCCATCCTCTCTCCTCTTCATCCTCTTGCTTATGGTGTTTGTGAACCATTAGAGGAGTGACACTTATGACTCTAAGCCTTCCAAAGTCAATTCAATGAGGAATTGGGATTGTTATTGCTACATAACAATCAAGGTAACATTATAAACTTATTCTTATGATTAATATGATTACTTGAATGCTAGAATTAGGGTTTATAGTCTTGGATTCAAAGCATGTACAATAGAGAAACCTAGATCCAAGCATTAGGGTTTGTATGAGCACATAGGATGTCTTATGACCAAAACCCATCAACTTGTTTGTTGAGTAAATAAATAACTCTAATTAAACTTTTACAGGCAACATAAGTAGTTTTCTTCTCTATCGGTGGGTGTGTGATTTTCTGTTTTCTTTCACCTGCGAGGTGCTCGATGTAATGCCTGTGGCTTATTGTTCTTTGTTTTTCTTCAATCAGTCAGGTGCATGTTTTCAATTAGAATACAAAATAATGTAATGGGTGTAACTGAAAAACCTGTTATATATAGTAAATCCAGATCAGATGTACTATTCCAAATTGTTATGTGATTTGCAATGGTTCTTTAAGCTACACTTGGAGAAGGTATACACGTTGAAAATATGTACATAGCTATGATGAGCAAGCAGTGCTTGAATATAGGAAAAAAAGAAGATAAAGCCAACATATATATATATATATATATATATATATACATATATATATATATATATATATATATATATATATGTATATATATAATTCTATAATTTGTGGGTAGCCAATTGGAAACTTGGTAAGCAAAATCCATTAAAAATATAACCTGACAATACTGTTATGGGATAGAATAAAGAACTACGCATCTGGCCATATGTGTATTAGTATACCGAAACGTAGAAGTAGGGTTTTCTACAAAACCCAAATTCTTTATGTAAATTTCTCAGTTGTGGAAATTATTTTCTTACGTTAAAAATGAAGGTCGTTTTCTTTTCACCTTTTGCTTATTTTGCTTATCAGGTGCTTGATGAAATACTTGCATCATGTACTCATATTGCTATTTGGTGTTCTTTAGTTAAGTTCATATCCACATAGAATGCAATCATACGACTTTTTACCACTAATTTAATCCATTTAGTGGGAGTTTTATGCATGAAAAATGTAACACTCGTGTTTCTACCCTAGGCATTTATATTGAGTTGATAGTCTAGGTTAACCTTTGAAACTCATTTTGAAGAAATGAAAAGGAATTATGTGAATTATGTGTTTTAGGCTTAATTATTAGGGCTTAATTAATTAAGATTAAAAATAAGAGTCAAAATTAAAGTGTGAGATAAGCCCGATATCTTTACATAAAGTTGTAGTGGTCGAAACAAGGATTTCAGGGATATAAAGAATACCAAAATCCGAGTTATAACGAAGAAGTTATGACCTGTCGAAGTTTCGCGACAAAACCGGCACGGTGCTGAATGTCGTACAAAGTGAGTTTTTGATAAACTACTTTTTCGCCTTAGAAATCTAAACGAAAGTCGTATTATTCGTTAAACCGAGAAGTTCGATAAAAAGAACGCCCAAATCTGACTTCGTATGAGGAAGTTATGATTTTTCGAAGTTTCAGCGTAGCAGTAGACAGCTAAAAACTCGAATTTTAGATCGAGCGATTTTTAGCCGACACAACCTAAACGAGAATTGAAGGTCTCGTCATTAGGAGCACAACGGTAAAAAGTCTGACGAAAACGGACGTCGGATGAAGAAGTTATGAATTTTTAACGGATTTCCTATCCCGGTCTGTTAAAAATAATAATATAAAATTTAAAGTCAAAAATAGCCGACGAAGTTTAAAGGGAAGTTGTAGATCGTAATTTTAGCTATGCGTGCATCTAAAGAACGTCAAAACGGAGCTCGTATGCGAAAGTTATGAATTTTAGAAGTTTTGGCGCGAAAACCGAGAAATTGCGCATAATCACAATTGCCATGTCACCCTCGCTTAGAAAGTGACACGTGTCCTGCTGAGTCACCTGGCTGCTGAGTCATTAGGCTGCTGAGTCACCGAGGCTGCTGAGTCATGCGAGCCACGTGTCCTCTTCTGATTCGACCGAGGAGGAGGCCCAATCCGAAGCAGCCAGCTCCCCAGCCGAAGCTTCGCCCAGCTGCCGCGTGTGTCCGAGCCTCGCATAGCCTAGCTCCGAGCCTCGCAGGTGCGCCAGCAAGCCGCAGTCCACTTAGAAGCCGCCAACGAGCCCTCGCATGTGCGAGCCATGTGCGAGACACCCCCTGCGAGCCGTCAGATCTCTGAAGCGTGCCATCTTCACAGCCGTTGGATCAAACTTCAGACCCTATAAATAGAAGGGTACCTGCGAGGGTTTCCGGTTACTTTTGCATTTTAGCCATTTTTAGCCCCTCTCTCCATATTTTCTTCATCTTAACATCCCGCAAAGCCCCGGTATCAATTGTAAAGCCCGGAATACCCCACGAAATGCCCGAGAAGCCCAGAAAATTTATCTTTTCGGTTTCGTAGCCCGACTTTTGCAGAGCCCGGTTTCTCAATAAAACTCCCAGTTTTATTAGAAACGATCGTTTTAGGAAACGAATTGCTGCCCGATTTTCACCAAAATACGTGAGTGTGTAGTTACTTTCAATTTACACATAGATATGAAGTATTTACCTTGAAATACGTGTTATGTGTAAATATGCTAATTGTTTATTCGAGGTGACTGGTGAATTGATGTTTTATACAAGTTTTAAACTGTATATGCTTTTTATCTACAAAATATGTTGGGTAGAACATGGGTAGATGAAATAGTTGATGTGTGTTAAAATGGTGAGAGGCCTCGATGTCGATGTTGTGTTGTTGTTGTAGTCATCTAGCGAAGTATAGATGACGACCACGAACTTTCTAGATAGTCCAGTGGAACACTAGCAGGTTCGCAACTTGTAGGTGTTGATGAATTAAATGTTCATTGGCGTACTTCATCCCCCTCATGGTTGCCTTAAGGACATGTATGGCTGAGGAAACCCCTTAGCAGTAGTGTCCATCCCGATGATAATCCTTAGGCTAGGTCCCTTGTGATAGGTGTTTAGGGACGTAAAGTGAGGACAACGGGAATGGGTAATCAGGGTTATTGTTGATTGGTGAACTTAATAAGTATATTATTATTGTGGGTTGAAAACCCTATATGCTCACCAGGCTCCCAAGCCTCACCCACTCAGTTTTATGATTACAGGTAGTGGAGCCCGAACATAGTCGGAGGATGACGAGAGATTTTTGGATTATAGGCCAGTAGTTGTGAATAACTGTTGAAAGGCTTATAATGTCTTGTTTATGCTTTTGATCTGTATCGGAACATGAAATCCCGAGGTTTTGATATATATATGGAAAATATATACCTTCTTAATGAAGGATTTTGATAAACTCTTATCATATATTGTTTGGGGACCAATTCCGCAATATCTTATAAAAAGATTTCTCTGATTTTATTTTAAAAAGCATAAATTAAATCGGTCTTTTCTGGCCGAGAAATATGGGGATGTCACAGTTGGTATCAGAGCATTAGTTTAAGCGAACTAAGAAATTGTAGAATTTCTAGACTTGAACTTAGAATGCTAAGTGATGATTGTGAGATGAGTGTCTACCATATTTTAGACACGAGCACTAGTTTATTTTAGGGAAGATGCCTAAAATGCCCTTATGTGCTAAACGCTATGTGTTTGCCATGTCTGCCATTATTTGTTCGGATCTATGGTCTGTTGCCGACCGGATCTGGAAACCTTATGTGTGTAGGATTCTAAGTGTATGAATACGAGATTAGAACTAACATGTAAACGTTTCGGAGTGATAAGGGAATTGACATGTCTAACAAGGATAAAGACCTAAATTTCGCCTTATTCGGTATATAGATTGTAATGGCAAGAACTCGGAGTGGAGCTGGAAATGCAAACAGAAACCAGCAACCTCAACCTCCAGTGGTGGAACAGGTTCCTATAGTAGGAGCTGCACCCGAACCCATCACTATGGCTGGAGTACGAACTATGATTCAGGCCATGTTGGCTGAACAGAGGGAGGAATTGAGGCAAATGTTGCTGAACGACATGGATGAACCTTCAGTTCCTGTTGAACAACGTGAACTAAATGACGATCAATCTGAAGAAAGGAACAATAGCAGATCGGTTGGTCATAGTGAACCGCTTGTGGTTGGGAGGAATAACCACGAGGGTAGAGTGGAGAGAAATGGGTGCAAGTATAAGGACTTTATGACTTGCAAGCCATGGACCTTCAATGGAAAAGAAGATCCTGTCGGAGTAATGGACTGGATCTCAGAAATGGAGTTGGCTTTCATGACTTGTGATTGCCAAGGCAAGTTACAAACTACGTTTGTAGTACGTCAGTTCAGGAGTAGTGCTGCCCGTTGGTGGAGCACTTTAGGGAAAACCCTAAGCCCTAATGAGCCACTACAATTAACTTGGGCAGAGTTCTTGGTGCACTTCAAGCGCAAGTACTGCTCGGCCCAAAACGTACTTGAGTTAGAAAACCAATTTCTAACGTTGCAGAAGGGGAGTATGACCGTTGACGAATATACAAATAACTTCACAGACAAAATGGAGTTTGCTTTGCGTATTGTCCCAGATGAGTTGGCAAAAATAGACAGGTACGCAAAGGGACTTCCATGGGAGTACGCGGTGCCAGTACGTCAGGCACTTACTTTGGAGGCAACTATCTGGGCTGCCAAGTCTGTGGAGGACATGATAAAAGGGAGAGCCGCCAGCAAGGTTGAAGTTGGCGAAAAGAGAAAGTTTGAAGGAACTTCAGGTTCTAATAAAAAGAACAAATTCTCGAAGACTGGTTCGAGAAAGTTTGGAGGAGGAAGCGAAGCCAAGTGGTGTGACAAGTGTAGGAAGAAACATGCTGGGAAGTGCAGCATGGAACTCACTTGTTACAAATGTGGAAAGCCAGGGCATTATGCCAATGAATGCACCTTCAATAAGAACGTATGTTTTGGGTGCAATGAAGAAGGGCATATTTTGAGGGACTGCCCGAAGAAGAAGGACGCAGCAAAACCCAATCTACCACCAAAGCCGAAGGCAAGAGACTTTCAGATGACCCTCGAAGCTGCGAAAGAAGAAGTCGATGTTGCTTCAGGTACCTTTCTCGTAAACGAATTGCCTGCCCAAATTTTGTTTGATTCTGGAGCCAATTACTCCTTTATATCGCATGAATTTGGTAGAAAGCTAGCTTTGCCTGTAGATATGCTAGTTAATGCTATAATAGTCGAGATTGCTAGTGGCAAGTTTGTACCTGTTAGCCATCGTATGAAAAACATCCTCATTGAGTTGGATGGGAATAAGTTCCAAGAGGAATTATTTCCTATCGAGTTAAATGGATTCGACATAGTTTTAGGAATGGATTGGCTTAGCGCCAACGACGCAGAAATACTATGTAGAAAGAAGATAGTAAAAGTAAACCCGCCAGGGAAAGAGTCGTTTATGGTGTACGGAGACAAACGCAGAGTAAACTATGGAATCATTTCCCTAATGAAAGCCATAAAGTGTTTGGCCAAAGGATGTACATCGTATCTAGCGTTCGTGATCGATGTCAAGATGGAAAAGAAGGAGGTGCAGAATATTCCGGTGGTGTGTGATTATCTGGAAGTCTTTCCCGAAGATCTTCCCGGATTGCCCCCTGATCGACAAGTAGAATTTCGTATCGACTTGTTACCAGGAACGACGCCGATAGCGAAAGCACCTTATCGATTAGCGCCAACCGAAATGAAAGAACTTATGACACAACTTCATGAGTTATTGGACAAAGGTTTCATTCGACCTAGTTCATCACCCTGGGGAGCCCCTGTGTTATTTGTAAAGAAAAAAGACAGAAGCATGAGAATGTGCATCGATTACAGAGAGCTGAACAAAGTGACGATAAAGAACAAGTAGCCGTTGCCAAGGATCGATGACTTGTTCGACCAGTTGCAGGGTTCGAGCTATTTCTCGAAGATCGATCTTAGGTCGGGATACCATCAACTAAAGGTGAGAGAGCAGGACATCGAAAAGACTGCTTTTAGAACGACATATGGACACTATGAATTTTTGGTTATGTCGTTCGGACTAACCAATGCCCCAGCAGCTTTCATGGATTTGATGAATAGGGTTTGTAAACCATTCTTAGATAAATCCGTGATAGTATTCATAGATGATATCTTGATTTATTCGAAAAGCAAGCAGGAGCATGAAAAGCATCTGCGTGAAGTGATAGAAGTCCTGAAAAAGGAGAAGTTGTATGCAAAGTTCTCCAAGTGTCAATTTTGGATTCAAGAAGTCCAATTTTTAGGTCATGTGGTTAACCAAGAAGGGATAATGGTCGACCCAGCAAAGATTGAAGCTGTAATGAAGTGGGAACAACCAAAAAGTCCTACGTAGATTCGAAGCTTTTTAGGATTAGCTGGATATTACCGAAGGTTTATCCAAGGCTTTTCTTCGATTGCTACTCCACTAACAGCTTTGACCCACAAAGGAGCCACTTATGCTTGGAATGAGAAGCATAAGGAAGCCTTTGAGAAGTTGAAGAAGAGATTATGTGAAGCACCGATTCTTTCATTGCCTGAAGGAATTGATGACTTTGCAGTTTATAGCGATGCATCCGGAGTTGGGTTAGGTTGTGTTTTGACCCAAAGGGATAAAGTGATCGTGTATGCATCGAGGAAATTGAAGGAGCATGAAAAGAACTACCCCACACATGATTTGGAGTTGGAAGCGGTAGTATTTGCCTTGAAGATATGGAGGCATTATCTTTATGGCACCAAGTGTAAACTTTTCACTGATCATAAGAGTCTCCAATATCTCTTTAATCAGAAGGAATTGAACATGAGGCAACGACACTGGCTAGAGTTACTCAAGGACTACGACCGCGAGATACTTTACCACCCTGGTAAAGCAAATGTTGTTGCCGATGCTCTCAGTCGGAAGGTAAACCTTGAAAAGAAAAGGCCAAGAGCGTTTAGAATTGAAGTTGTCTCGACGATTATGGAAAGTATAAAGAAAGCTCAAGAGGAAGCTTTAGAGAAAAATGACCGAAAGGAAGAACGTTTGGGAAAAACGTTAGTGTTTGGTACAAACAACCAAGGGTTGAAGGTATTTCAAGATAGAATTTGGGTACCTAAGACGGGCAGAATAAGAGATCTTCTGATGGAAGAAGCTCACAAGACCATGTACTCAATTCATCCCGGCAGTACGAAAATGTATAGGGATCTAAAACCCTATTATTGGTGGCCGACGATGAAGCTCGATGTTGCTAAGTATGTGGCCGAGTGTGTAACTTGTGATAGGGTTAAGGCACAACATCAGAAACCGTATGGGAGTTGAGAACCTTTACCCGTACCCATGGGTAAATGGGAAGACGTCACCATGGATTTTGTGACTAAACTGCCCAGAACAAGGAATGGTCACGATATGATTTGGGTGGTCGTTGATCGCTTCACTAAGAGTGCGCATTTCATAGCGGCCAAAGAGAAATGGTCTATGGATAAACTTGCGAATTCTTACGTGAAGGAAATTGTGAGGCTTCACGGTGTTCCGTTAACAATTGTGTCCGATCGTGACAGCCGTTTTACCTCAAGGTTTTGGAGGAGTCTACAAGAGGAATTGGGTACCAAGTTGTGTTTGAGTACAGCTTACCATCCGCAAACTGATGGTCAGAGCGAGCGAACGATTCAAACATTGGAGGATATGCTGAGAGCATGTACCCTAGAATTCTAAGGTAACTGCGATGAACACTTACCTTTAGTAGAATTCTCCTATAATAATAGTTTCCACTCAAGCATTAAGATGGCACCTTATCACGCTTTGTATGGGGAGAAGTGTCGAACGCCATCATGTTGGCTAGAAGCTGGGGAAAAGCAGTTTATGGGACCTGAAATAGTCCATGAGACTGCTGAAAAGTTGAAAGTGATAAGGGAAAAGATGTTAGTTGCTCAAGATCGACAAAAGAGTTATGCTGACAAGAAAAGACAACCGGTATCCTTCGATGTTGGAGATTCGGTTTTACTTAAAGTCTCGCCGTGGAAGGGACTTATAAGATTTGGGAAACGAGGGAAGTTGAGTCCAAGGTTTATTGGACCATTTAAAGTTCTTCAGAGGATCGGGAATCAAGCTTACAAGCTAGAGTTTCCGGAAGAACTAGAGGGTATTCATAACACCTTTTATGTGTGTTATTTGAGAAAGTTCACAGGAGATGTGCCCGACATAATTCCGATTTCTGAGTTAAGGTTGGATGAAAACAAGAGGTTGATCGAAGAACCTGAGGCAATCATTGACCGTAAGACTATGAAGTTACGACGCAAGATGTTCGATTTAGTGCTTCTGCGCTGGAAACATACAAATGGACCAAATCTCACTTGGGAAACGGAGAGTGACATGATGAGTCGCTACCCGCAGTTGTTTGGTGATATGTGATTCCGGGGACGGAATCATCCTAAGGGGGAGAGAATTGTAACACTCGTGTTTCTAGCCTAGGCATTTATATTGAGTTGATATTCTAGGTTCACCTTTGTAACTCATTTTGAAGAAATGAAAAGGAATTATGTGAATTATGTGTTTTAGGCTTAATTATTAGAGCTTAATTAATTAAGATTAAAAATAAGCGTCAAAATTAAAGTGTGAGATAAGCCCGATATATTTACATAAAGTTGTAGTGGTCGAAACAAGGATTCGGGGATATAAAGAATTCCAAAATCCGAGTTATAACGAAGAAGTTATGACCTGTCGAAGTTTCGCGACAAAACCGACACGGTGCTGAATGTCGTAAAAAGTGAGTTTCTGATAAACTACTTTTTAGCCTTAGTAATCTAAACGAAAGTCGTATTATTCGTTAAACCGAGAAGTTCGATAAAAAGAACGCCCAAATCTGACTTCGTATGACGAAGTTATGATTTTTCGAAGTTTCAGCGTAGCAGTAGACAGCTAAAAACTCGAATTTTAGATCGAGCGATTTTTAGCCGACACAACCTAAACGAGAATTGAAGGTCTCGTCATTAGGAGCACAACGGTAAAAAGTCTGACGAAAACGGACGTCGGATGAAGAAGTTATGAATTTTTAACGGATTTCCTATCCCGGTCTGTTAAAAATAATAATATAAAATTTAAATTCAAAATTAGCCGACGAAGTCTAAACGGAAGTTGTAGATCGTAATTTTAGCTACGCGTGCATATAAAGAACGTCAAAAACGGAGCTCGTATGCGAAAGTTATGGATTTTAGAAGTTTTGGCGCGAAAACCGAGAAATTGCGCATAGTCACAATTGCCACGTCACCCTCACTTAGAAAGTGACACGTGTCCTGCTGAGTCACCTGGCTGCTGAGTCATTAGGCTGCTGAGTCACCGAGGCTGCTGAGTCATGCGAGCCACGTGTCCTCTTCTGATTCGACCGAGGAGGAGGCCCAATCCGAAGCAGCCAGCTCCCCAGCCGAAGCTTCGCCCAGCTGCCGCGTGTGTCCGAGCCTCGCATAGCCTAGCTCCGAGCCTCGCAGGTGCGCCAGCAAGCCGCAGTCCACTTAGAAGCCGCCAACGAGCCCTCGCATGTGCGAGCCATGTGCGAGACACCCCCTGCGAGCCGTCAGATCTCCGAAGCGTGCCATCTTCTCAGCCGTTGGATCAAACTTCGGACCCTATAAATAGAAGGGTACCTGCGAGGGTTTCCGGTTACTTTTGGAATTTAGCCATTTTTAGCCCCTCTCTCCATATTTTCTTCATCTTAACATCCCGCAAAGCCCCGGTATCAATTGTACAGCCCGGAATACCCCACGAAGTGCCCGAGAAGCCCAGAAAATTTATCTTTTCGGTTTCGTAGCCCGACTTTTGCAGAGCCCGGTTTCTCAATAAAACTCCCGGTTTTATTAGAAACGATCGTTTTAGGAAACGAATTGCTGCCCGATTTTCACCAAAATACGTGAGTGTGTAGTTACTTTCAATTTACACATAGATATGAAGTATTTACCTTGAAATACGTGTTATGTGTAAATATGCTAATTGTTTATTCGAGGTGACTGTTGAATTGATGTTTTATACAAGTTTTAAACTGTATATATGCTTTTTATCTACAAAATATGTTGGGTAGAACATGGGTAGATGAAATAGTTGATGTGTGTTAAAATGGTGAGAGGCCTCGATGTCGATGTTGTGTTGTTGTTGTAGTCATCTAGCGAAGTATAGATGACGACCACGGACTTTCTAGATAGTCCAGTGGAACACTAGCAGGTTCGCAACTTGTAGGTGTTGATGAATTAAATGTTCATTGGCGTACTTCATCCCCCTCATGGTTGCCTTAAGGACATGTATGGCTGATGAAACCCCTTAGCAGTAGTGTCCATCCCGATGATAATCCTTAGGCTAGGTCCCTTGTGATAGGTGTTTAGGGACGTAAAGTGAGGACAACGGGAATGGGTAATCAGGGTTATTGTTGATTGGTGAACTTAATAAGTATATTATTATTGTGGGTTGAAAACCCTATATGCTCACCAGGCTCCCAAGCCTCACCCACTCAGTTTTATGATTACAGGTAGTGGAGCCCGAACATAGTCGGAGGATGACGAGAGATTTTTGGATTATAGGCCAGTAGTTGTGAATAACTGTTGAAAGGCTTATAATGTCTTGTTTATGCTTTTGATCTGTATCGGAACATGAAATCCCGAGGTTTTGATATATATATGGAAAATATATACCTTCTTAATGAAGGATTTTGATAAACTCTTATCATATATTGTTTGGGGACCAATTCTGCAATATCTTATAAAAAGATTTCTCTGATTTTATTTTAAAAAGCATAAATTAAATCGGTCTTTTCTGGCCGAGAAATATGGGGATGTCACAGTTGGTATCAGAGCATTAGTTTAAGCGAACTAAGAAATTGTAGAATTTCTAGACTTGAACTTAGAATGCTAAGTGATGATTGTGAGATGAGTGTCTACCATATTTTAGACACGAGCACTAGTTTATTTTAGGGAAGATGCCTAAAATGCCCTTATGTGCTAAACGCTATGTGTTTGCCATGTGTGCCATTATTTGTTCGGATCTATGGTCTGTTGCCGACCGGATCTGGAAACCTTATGTGTGTAGGATTCTAAGTGTATGAATACGAGATTAGAACTAACATGTAAACGTTTCGGAGTGATAAGGGAATTGACATGTCTAACAAGGATAAAGACCTAAATTTCGCCTTATTCGGTATATAGATTGTAATGGCAAGAACTCGGAGTGGAGCTGGAAATGCAAACAGAAACCAACAACCTCAACCTCCAGTGGTGGAACAGGTTCCTATAGTAGGAGCTGCACCCGAACCCATCACTATGGCTGGAGTACGAACTATGATTCAGGCCATGTTGGCTGAACAGAGGGAGGAATTGAGGCAAATGTTGCTGAACGACAGGGATGAACCTTCAGTTCCTGTTGAACAACGTGAACTAAATGACGATCAATCTGAAGAAAGGAACAATAGCAGATCGGTTGGTCATAGTGAACCGCTTGTGGTTGGGAGGAATAACCACGAGGGTAGAGTGGAGAGAAATGGGTGCAAGTATAAGGACTTTATGACTTGCAAGCCATGGACCTTCAATGGAAAAGAAGATCCTGTCGGAGTAATGGACTGGATCTCAGAAATGGAGTTGGCTTTCATGACTTGTGATTGCCAAGGCAAGTTACAAACTACGTTTGCAGTACGTCAGTTCAGGAGTAGTGCTGCCCGTTGGTGGAGCACTTTAGGGAAAACCCTAAGCCCTAATGAGCCACTACAATTAACTTGGGCAGAGTTCTTGGTGCACTTCAAGCGCAAGTACTGCTCGGCCCAAAACGTACTTGAGTTAGAAAACCAATTTCTAACGTTGCAGAAGGGGAGTATGACCATTGACGAATATACAAATAACTTCACAGACAAAATGGAGTTTGCTTTGCGTATTGTCCCAGATGAGTTGGCAAAAATAGACAGGTACGCAAAGGGACTTCCATGGGAGTACGCGGTGCCAGTACGTCAGGCACTTACTTTGGAGGCAACTATCTGGGCTGCCAAGTCTGTGGAGGACATGATAAAAGGGAGAGCCGCCAGCAAGGTTGAAGTTGGCGAAAAGAGAAAGTTTGAAGGAACTTCAGGTTCTAATAAAAAGAACAAATTCTCGAAGACTGGTTCGAGAAAGTTTGGAGGAGGAAGCGAAGCCAAGTGGTGTGACAAGTGTAGGAAGAAACATGCTGGGAAGTGCAGCATGGAACTCACTTGTTACAAATGTGGAAAGCCAGGGCATTATGCCAATGAATGCACCTTCAATAAGAACGTATGTTTTGGGTGCAATGAAGAAGGGCATATTTTGAGGGACTGCCCGAAGAAGAAGGACGCAGCAAAACCCAATCTACCACCAAAGCCGAAGGCGAGAGACTTTCAGATGACCCTCGAAGCTGCGAAAGAAGAAGCCGATGTTGCTTCAGGTACCTTTCTCGTAAACGAATTGCCTGCCCAAATTTTGTTTGATTCTGGAGCCAATTACTCCTTTATATCGCATGAATTTGGTAGAAAGCTAGCTTTGCCTGTAGATATGCTAGTTAATGCTATAATAGTCGAGATTGCTAGTGGCAAGTTTGTACCTGTTAGCCATCGTATGAAAAACATCCTCATTGACTTGGATGGGAATAAGTTCCAAGAGGAATTATTTCCTATCGAGTTAAATGGATTCGACATAGTTTTAGGAATGGATTGGCTTAGCGCCAACGACGCAGAAATACTATGTAGAAAGAAGATAGTAAAAGTAAACCCGCCAGGGAAAGAGTCGTTTATGGTGTACGGAGACAAACGCAGAGTAAACTCTGGAATCATTTCCCTAATGAAAGCCAGAAAGTGTTTGGCCAAAGGATGTACATCGTATCTAGCGTTCGTGATCGATGTCAAGATGGAAAAGAAGGAGGTGCAGAATATTCCGGTGGTGTGTGATTATCCGGAAGTCTTTCCCGAAGATCTTCCCGGATTGCCCCCTGATCGACAAGTAGAATTTCGTATCGACTTGTTACCAGGAACGACGCCGATAGCGAAAGCACCTTATCGATTAGCGCCAACCGAAATGAAAGAACTTATGACACAACTTCATGAGTTATTGGACAAAGGTTTCATTCGACCTAGTTCATCACCCTGGGGAGCCCCTGTGTTATTTGTAAAGAAAAAAGACAGAAGCATGAGAATGTGCATCGATTACAGAGAGCTGAACAAAGTGACGATAAAGAACAAGTAGCCGTTGCCAAGGATCGATGACTTGTTCGACCAGTTGCAGGGTTCGAGCTATTTCTCGAAGATCGATCTTAGGTCGGGATACCATCAACTAAAGGTGAGAGAGCAGGACATCGAAAAGACTGCTTTTAGAACGACATATGGACACTATGAATTTTTGGTTATGTCGTTCGGACTAACCAATGCCCCAGCAGCTTTCATGGATTTGATGAATAGGGTTTGTAAACCATTCTTAGATAAATCCGTGATAGTATTCATAGATGATATCTTGATTTATTCGAAAAGCAAGCAGGAGCATGAAAAGCATATGCGTGAAGTGATAGAAGTCCTGAAAAAGGAGAAGCTATATGCAAAGTTCTCCAAGTGTCAATTTTGGATTCAAGAAGTCCAATTTTTAGGTCATGTGGTTAACCAAGAAGGGATAATGGTCGACCCAGCAAAGATTGAAGCTGTAATGAAGTGGGAACAACCAAAAAGTCCTACGGAGATTCGAAGCTTTTTAGGATTAGCTGGATATTACCGAAGGTTTATCCAAGGCTTTTCTTCGATTGCTACTCCACTAACAGCTTTGACCCACAAAGGAGCCACTTATGCTTGGAATGAGAAGCATAAGGAAGCCTTTGAGAAGTTGAAGAAGAGATTATGTGAAGCACCGATTCTTTCATTGCCTGAAGGAATTGATGACTTTGCAGTTTATAGCGATGCATCCGGAGTTGGGTTAGGTTGTGTTTTGACCCAAAGGGATAAAGTGATCGCGTATGCATCGAGGCAATTGAAGGAGCATGAAAAGAACTACCCCACTCATGATTTGGAGTTGGAAGCGGTAGTATTTGCCTTGAAGATATGGAGGCATTATCTTTATGGCACCAAGTGTAAACTTTTCACTGATCATAAGAGTCTCCAATATCTCTTTAATCAGAAGGAATTGAACATGAGGCAACGACGCTGGCTAGAGTTACTCAAGGACTACGACCGCGAGATACTTTACCACCCTGGTAAAGCAAATGTTGTTGCCGATGCTCTCAGTCGGAAGGTAAACCTTGAAAAGAAAAGGCCAAGAGCGTTTAGAATTGAAGTTGTCTCGACGATTATGGAAAGTATAAAGAAAGCTCAAGAGGAAGCTTTAGAGAAAAATGACCGAAAGGAAGAACGTTTGGGAAAAACGTTAGTGTTTGGTACAAACAACCAAGGGTTGAAGGTATTTCAAGATAGAATTTGGGTACCTAAGACGGGCAGAATAAGAGATCTTCTGATGGAAGAAGCTCACAAGACCATGTACTCAATTCATCCCGACAGTACGAAAATGTATAGGGATCTAAAACCCTATTATTGGTGGCCGACGATGAAGCTCGATGTTGCTAAGTATGTGGCCGAGTGTGTAACTTGTGATAGGGTTAAGGCACAACATCAGAAACCGTATGGGAGTTGAGAACCTTTACCCGTACCCATGGGTAAATGGGAAGACGTCACCATGGATTTTGTGACTAAACTGCCCAGAACAAGGAATGGTCACGACATGATTTGGGTGGTCGTTGATCGCTTCACTAAGAGTGCGCATTTCATAGCGGCCAAAGAGAAATGGTCTATGGATAAACTTGCGAATTCTTACGTGAAGGAAATTGTGAGGCTTCACGGTGTTCCGTTAACAATTGTGTCCGATCGTGACAGCCGTTTTACCTCAAGGTTTTGGAGGAGTCTACAAGAGGAATTGGGTACCAAGTTGTGTTTGAGTACAGCTTACCATCCGCAAACTGATGGTCAGAGCGAGCGAACGATTCAAACATTGGAGGATATGCTGAGAGCATGTACCCTAGAATTCTAAGGTAACTGCGATGAACACTTACCTTTAGTAGAATTCTCCTATAATAATAGTTTCCACTCAAGCATTAAGATGGCACCTTATCACGCTTTGTATGGGGAGAAGTGTCGAACGCCATCATGTTGGCTAGAAGCTGGGGAAAAGCAGTTTATGGGACCTGAAATAGTCCATGAGACTGCTGAAAAGTTGAAAGTGATAAGGGAAAAGATGTTAGTTGCTCAAGATCGACAAAAGAGTTATGCTGACAATAAAAGACAACCGGTATCCTTCGATGTTGGAGATTCGGTTTTACTTAAAGTCTCGCCGTGGAAGGGACTTATAAGATTTGGGAAACGAGGGAAGTTGAGTCCAAGGTTTATTGGACCATTTAAAGTTCTTCAGAGGATCGGGAATCAAGCTTACAAGCTAGAGTTTCCGGAAGAACTAGAGGGTATTCATAACACCTTTTATGTGTGTTATTTGAGAAAGTTCACAGGAGATGTGCCCGACATAATTCCGATTTCTGAGTTAAGGTTGGATGAAAACAAGAGGTTGATCGAAGAACCTGAGGCAATCGTTGACCGTAAGACTATGAAGTTACGACGCAAGATGTTCGATTTAGTGCTTCTGCGCTGGAAACATACAAATGGACCAAATCTCACTTGGGAAACGGAGAGTGACATGATGAGTCGCTACCCGCAGTTGTTTGGTGATATGTGATTCCGGGGACGGAATCATCCTAAGGGGGAGAGAATTGTAACACTCGTGTTTCTAGCCTAGGCATTTATATTGAGTTGATAGTCTAGGTTCACCTTTGTAACTCATTTTGAAGAAATGAAAAGGAATTATGTGAATTATGTGTTTTAGGCTTAATAATTAGAGCTTAATTAATTAAGATTAAAAATAAGCGTCAAAATTAAAGTGTGAGATAAGCCCGATATCTTTACATAAAGTTGTAGTGGTCGAAACAAGGATTTCGGGGATATAAAGAATTCCAAAATCCGAGTTATAACGAAGAAGTTATGACCTGTCGAAGTTTCGCGACAAAACCGACACGGTGCTGAATGTCGTAAAAAGTGAGTTTCTGATAAACTACTTTTTAGCCTTAGTAATCTAAACGAAAGTCGTATTATTCGTTAAACCGAGAAGTTCGATAAAAAGAACGCCCAAATCTGACTTTGTATGACGAAGTTATGATTTTTCGAAGTTTCAGCGTAGCAGTAGACAACTAAAAACTCGAATTTTAGATCGAGCGATTTTTAGCCGACACAACCTAAACGAGAATTGAAGGTCTCGTCATTAGGAGCACAACGGTAAAAAGTCTGACGAAAACGGACGTCGGATTAAGAAGTTATGAATTTTTAACGGATTTCCTATCCCGGTCTGTTAAAAATAATAATATAAAATTTAAATTCAAAATTAGCCGACGAAGTCTAAACGGAAGTTGTAGATCGTAATTTTAGCTACGCGTGCATATAAATAACGTCAAAAACGGAGCTCGTATGCGAAAGTTATGGATTTTAGAAGTTTTGGCGCGAAAACCGAGAAATTACGCATAGTCACAATTGCCACGTCACCCTTGCTTAGAAAGTGACACGTGTCCTGCTGAGTCACCTGGCTGCTGAGTCATTAGGCTGCTGAGTCACCGAGGCTGCTGAGTCATGCGAGCCACGTGTCCTCTTCTGATTCGACCGAGGAGGAGGCCCAATCCGAAGCAGCCAGCTCCCCAGCCGAAGCTTCGCCCAGCTGCCGCGTGTGTCCGAGCCTCGCATAGCCTAGCTCCGAGCCTCGCAGGTGCGCCAGCAAGTCGCAGTCCACTTAGAAGCTGCCAACGAGCCCTCGCATGTGCGAGCCATGTGCGAGACACCCCCTGCGAGCCGTCAGATCTCCGAAGCGTGCCATCTTCTCAGCCGTTGGATCAAACTTCGGACCCTATAAATAGAAGGGTACCTGCGAGGGTTTCCGGTTACTTTTGGAATTTAGCCATTTTTAGCCCCTCTCTCCATATTTTCTTCATCTTAACATCCCGCAAAGCCCCGGTATCAATTGTACAGCCCGGAATACCCCACGAAGTGCCCGAGAAGCCCAGAAAATTTATCTTTTCGGTTTCGTAGCCCGACTTTTGCAGAGCCCGGTTTCTCAATAAAACTCCCGGTTTTATTAGAAACGATCGTTTTAGGAAACGAATTGCTGCCCGATTTTCACCAAAATACGTGAGTGTGTAGTTACTTTCAATTTACACATAGATATGAAGTATTTACCTTGAAATACGTGTTATGTGTAAATATGCTAATTGTTTATTCGAGGTGACTGTTGAATTGATGTTTTATACAAGTTTTAAACTGTATATATGCTTTTTATCTACAAAATATGTTGGGTAGAACATGGGTAGATGAAATAGTTGATGTGTGTTAAAATGGTGAGAGGCCTCGATGTCGATGTTGTGTTGTTGTTGTAGTCATCTAGCGAAGTATAGATGACGACCACGGACTTTCTAGATAGTCCAGTGGAACACTAGCAGGTTCGCAACTTGTAGGTGTTGATGAATTAAATGTTCATTGGCGTACTTCATCCCCCTCATGGTTGCCTTAAGGACATGTATGGCTGATGAAACCCCTTAGCAGTAGTGTCCATCCCGATGATAATCCTTAGGCTAGGTCCCTTGTGATAGGTGTTTAGGGACGTAAAGTGAGGACAACGGGAATGGGTAATCAGGGTTATTGTTGATTGGTGAACTTAATAAGTATATTATTATTGTGGGTTGAAAACCCTATCTGCTCACCAGGCTCCCAAGCCTGACCCAGTCAGTTTTATGATTACAGGTAGTGAACCCCGAGCATAGTCGGAGGATGACGAGAGATTTTTGGATTATAGGCCAGTAGATGTAAATAACTGTTGAAAGGCTTATAATGTCTTGTTTATGCTTTTGATCTGTATCGGAACATGACATCCCGAGGTTTTGATATATATATGGAAAATATATACCTTCTTAATGAAGGATTTTGATAAAATTTTATCATATATTGTTTGGGAACCAATTCCGCAATATGTTATAAAAAGATTTCTCTGATTTTATTTTAAAAAGCATAAATTAAATCGGTCTTTTCTGGCCGAGAAATATGGGGATGTCACAAAAAAATCTTCAGTCATGGATTTCCATGATTTTCACTGTTTTCGTTAATTATTTATGTTTACAACTTCAACAAAAATGTCACAAAGACCTAGAAAACGTATGTGGTATCACTAACCTTCTTGTGTATGCAAATTCAAATACCATTGATTGGAGATTGAATGCGATTCCTCATGTTATGTAACTGAAACCTAGCAAGTCATGGTATTCAACTTCCATTATATAAACTCTTATGCCTTAATTACATCAATGTGAATGTTATGGTCTTTTATAAGTTTTGACAATGTATCAATGGCCGACGAGTGCATGTATTTAAATTTCAATGATTTCCTACTTAGCATTGGTATGCAAAAGGCTTTGGGATACAGGTCAATGTGAAAGAATTGCAGAATCATGGCCATTAGATACCTGGATTATTAGTTTTTATGAACAAGATATTTTATGAATTAATAGGCACTAGGTTTATTTACATAATTTAAACAAGAATTCTTCGGTAATTTTAATAGCTTATCAAGTTGTTAAAGATTGATGTAAACTAGAAACTCATTATTTTTTTAGAATCAGCATCACCATCAAAATCTATCTGCTTATGGGACATGTGGTTTCTTCATCCAAATAAAAATCAAGCCAAGTTTAATGAAGTCACAACTAAAGAAGGCATACAAATTAAAAATGTAATTGTTATGAGCGAAAATCACTTGAATTTAAGACACAGAAGAAGAGAAAGCCAACATATAGAAATAATTTATGGAAACAATGACATGATTGAGGATTCATAATTTCTTAAAATGACATTCATAACAAATACTGAAATTACACACTCTTGCCCGACATTCGAGGCTCAAATAACCATTAATATCTTGATTACAAACAGAACACACATACTTGGGCGTTTTCTTTCTCCGAACAAATGTTAATGGATGTTTATGATAGGAAACATTTCTTGTGCCCTTGTACAACATGTTTTCTCGCCGATTGATTCGACTAATGCAATCAAGATGAAAAGAATTTTTGCATTTGTGACAATAATAGAGTGGCAACTTGGGGTGCATTTCTTCCTCACAAATATCACAATAGAAATCTTCTGGATGATCGATGATTGGGGGATACATCAATGGGATTTTATGTCCTTTGCAATATTTATGATCAAGGGAATGTGGCGACCTCATTGCACAATACATGTCTAATATGAAGTCGCAAGGCTTACAAGCATAGCTTATACCTTCAAAATATTTGGTGCAAGCGCTACAAAGAGGTTCGGGATCTATAACTTGGATAAGAGGATGGTTGTGGGATTTGTGTTTAATGGTTTGGGGTAAAAATGCACAATTGACATCAAGGTAAAACTCACAAATTTCACATATGTACAAATACATGTTGCCGTAGCTAAAACAACCAATGCATTTATATTTTATACCATGTCCCGCTGCATTTATCAAAACAAGCGAATGATCTGGGTGAAGTGGATATTGTAGTTTGAGTGGTAACTCGGCGCAATATTTGTGGAGAGAGAATGAGCATCTATCTTTGCAACTATAATATGGAAGGGAGAGCGGTCGTACACAGCCGTGACATACCTCTATTGGATCACTAGAGAAGATACCATGCGTGTTGTTACCATGATGAGCTACATTAAGGATTAATGGATGATTATGGCTCCAATGTTTAATTTCTTTACTCTCATCAGTTGTCTTATCCAAATGTAGAAGTTTTAACGGATCCGTGAATGTCTCTAACATGGGAAATTCCAGCAAGTCCTCTACGACTTCATCAACAAAAGAAGTACTTGAGACATTTCTGAAACCACAAAAAACAAACATTTAGAAGAATCATCCACAAACACACAAAAAAGAAGATTAAAATTTACCTTAGATTACCAGAAGCTTGCTCTGTATTTAAGGCACACCTGATATGGACAAAATATCTACAATTTGCACAATGATACAACCACTCATTCTGCTGAATGTATTCATTGCATATTTCACAATAATACCAGAAATTAAAGAATATTTCTGGAAGAGAATAGACGAGAACCAATTTGTGATTGGGGTGATGAGGTAGGTTGATGGTATGTGTTAAGGAAGCACAAGTCTTGTGGATCCAGAAGTCACCGCTGTTGCACTCATAGAATAAGCCTTCATCCTTAGTTTTGCAAGCATCACAAAACACCGCAACAGGTCTTAATTTAAGGCTTAAAGTGTGTTGTGGATGACCTTCATGTTCAACCTTCATCTTTGCCTCCTCCTTTATGGTGTCGGCTTCAGCCTTGCGAGTAATCCTAGAAACACAACAATCAATGCAAGCTTTAAAGAAGTATATATTATCCTTTTCAAAAGTATATGAAAACACCCCAGGTTTCTTTCGAATACGACAGACCACACATTTCCATGATCTGTAATTTGTCATATGAGTAAGTGTTAGAGAGTGATTATATAAGGAAGGGTCATTGATAGTAGGGGGAAGTTGTATGCATGTTTTATGCAGAAAGTAAAAACATTGGATGCAACCATATGTAAAGCCAATTGATATGGGTTTTTCACATGCATTGCAGCCAATGAATTGTGATATTTTTTCACCACCACCGAAACTAGCACCTACAATCGTCTCAGAGTTTATGAGCTTTAATGGATGTTTTTCATGACTAAAGTGATTAATCTCTTCCATATCCTCTCTCAATCTCTCTTTCTCTTTCTCTCTCTCTCTCTCTCTCTCTCTATATATATATATATATATATATATATATATATATATATATATATATATATATATATGTCGGGTGTGTGTGGAAAATGACATATATTTAACCCTTAAATTTGTAAAGAATGAGGTAGAGGCAAAATAACATTTCCACAACTAGAGAAATCAACTTACCTTTTTTAGATTACTTTGCTTCTAAGTATAGTTTTTAAAATGCTATGTACATCATTCTTTTCTCCTATATCAAGCTAAAATTACCTTACATCTCTTTTTCTGTTTGGAATTTTCTTTCTACTTCTCAAGAAAGAATTAGATTTCTTCCTTTTATCTTAACTAGAAAAGGGACCCATGCTAGGCATGGTTCAGGAGGTTTTTTTTTTTTTGTTACTATTTGTAACATTATTTATTATTTATAATAAATTTTATTTTATATTGTTAATATTATTTTATTTTATATTGTTAATATTTTTTCAAAATAATTTATTTTATTTTATATTGTTATTAATTTTTCAAAATAATTTTCAAATTTTAAATTATATATTATTTATAACTATATGAATTTAAGATATAAAATAAAATATTATTAAAGAAAGGGGATTAGATGGATAAATATTGAATGATAAAACATATAGATGTTCTGTATTATTATGTTATTTATTTATTTTTTTGGTCTTTCTTATAAGATATATAAATTTTGTCCTTTTAACATCATCTTTTGATTATTTTGGAAATATTTATTTATTCCCAGTTAATTGCTTTTGATGAGAATCAATTAGTTTTTTTTAAACGACAAATTTAATTTATTGCTAAAGTACTCTTTAAATCCATATATATCCAAGACGGGATGTGAACACTCAAAATCAAAGAGAAATAACAACACCATATACCGTTGGGTTAGAAAATTTTTAGAATTTAGAACCAATTAGTTACTCTTGATATCTCCATAACATAAAACCAAGTAGTTACTCTTGTTATCTCCAACAACATCGAATAATTTTCGATAGATTTTCCAATATCATATGTCGTTTGTTTACATATTTGGAAAAGACTTGAAGCGTAAAAAGACACTCCGCTCTCATATGCTTATTTCTTTAACTTTTTTGTTATTAGACTTATCAACTTTTCTTATTTAATTTGAATGTGAATTTATATTTGTATTTATAAGTTTTAGTGATGCAGTTTGCAAAAATGTCAATTTGTATATATATTGTTATTTGATAATTAATAAAGTTTGAAATTGAAATAAAAAGTGAAATAATTGTTTATAAATTTTATTATATAACCCTTCATATTATAAGTGACATTCAATCTTAACAAATTAAACACCACATCTTTGTCTTTTTACAATAACTATCCGAATTAGACCACCAAAAGACACTTGTTTTTCTTTTACCAACTAAACAGAAGTAAAATTATATCAATATCTTCCAAAAATATAAAAGTAAATTATATAATAGTCAAATAAATATGTTCTCTTTTGATTTTAAAATTTGACAAATAGAATTTGTAAAATGATAAACTAATTTGCCGTGCATATTGTTATCAGGATATTATTTATATGTTTTTACTGTTTAACATTTCTAATAAATTATTTTATCATATATTCTATTTTTTAGATAAATCTGCTATTTTACACTTATAAATATACCATTTTAAAGATTAAATAAATATAAAATTGTATCCCCAACATTTGAAATTAACTTTAATATTAAAAGTTGCTGATGTGTTTTTATAATATTGATGTTAATAACTTTTCGAATACCATATTTATTTTTGGAAATGAAATGCTAACCATATTCTTAAGACCATACGGAGTAGGCAACGCCTCAGGGCGTTATCCTGATGTGGCCAACGGAAAACGGTGTCATAACGCCGGAAACAACGTCCCGCGGTACGTTTTTAGGCGTTATGGTAGTCGGTGTTACCGTGGCAACGGGATGAAACACGGTTATTTGCTCGTTTGTGGCTTGAATTTGGGAGAAAACGGTCATAAGAATGATTTTTTTTTTTAATTTTTTTAATTTTTTTAACATTTTAACTCTACTATATAAATACACAATTTAACTCTCATTTTGACCTACACATTTACATATCTTTCTCTAAAATTTTATTTTTTATACACAAAATACAATATTAATCAAAACCCCAACACTCTTCCTCCCAATACAAACACATCAGTTCCTCTCGGGTTTGCACAATATGAGGCGTACGCGAACATCCTCAACTCGTAAAGGTCTCCACAACTTCCATTTTCCGGCAACTTTTTCAATTCTGTCTCACCTCACTACAATTCCCTACAAGCCTTCCACAAACCTATTCAACATATTTACTACCATGCAACAAAATATCACACAACCACCACCTACACAATAGAATAGACAGTTCCCGAGACGCAAGCGGGGGGAGTAGGAAAAAAACTACCAACCAAGGGAGAGCAAAAAAGAAAGGGAAAACGGTCACGGAGGAGCAACTTGTAGAAGAACCTACAACTTGGTGGACCGTGGATAAAGAATACGCGTTGGCGGTGTCGTTGTGCGAGACATCAAAACACCCAACTAAGGAAACTATATGAGAAGAGTCGCTTTTTGGGAAATTGTGAACGAAAATTTCCGCACAATTTTGAATAAGGATGACACATATTGCAATCACGATATGTTGAGTAGCAAGTTGATTCAAATAAGTAATAAGTGCATCAAGTTCAATTCAATCTATAACAAACTTTCCTCGCACAAACAAAGTGGTGCGAACAATTTTGATGTCCTTAGAGCGGCGAGGGAGTAATATCATGTTGAGACGGGTCACGTTTTCGAGTAAGAAAAAACGTGGGAGATTGTTAAGGACGACCCCATATGGCTTAAAACAAAAAAAAATTCATAACAATCAAAGAGGTCTCGTGGTTCAGGATCGGTTGGCGTTCCTGTGGAGATTCATCGCCTTTCAAGGCAATTTTAAGAAGCTGGGGTTTTAGTCTGTATTCACGAGAGGCGGTATTTCATGAGTATGTCCATTCTAGGGCTAGCCATAATTCTCTAGAAGTTGCTCCTTGGACGTGTGAAACGAAGCTTCAAAGATGGTGGATATTATAATCATCCAGACATGAGAATTGTTGGCTATCCACCGAGGATAACTAAGGTTATCCATGATTACATCTCCAGTTTCCACTTTCCGCGTTGGACATGGTATTGTGCCATCTACATAACCGAATAAATTGTTGGTGATGAGAAAAAGTTCAAGCATTGCTTTCCAGTACCCATAGTTACTGGGAGAGAGAGTGAAAGGAAATCTATGGGAGTTATGCTATGTCTTTTCTGTATTCTAGAAGGCAGTAATAGTATCCATGTGAGTTTGAGTTGATCACCAGTGATTGGAGTTGAGCATAAGATGAAGCCGTCAGAGGCTTTTCTACAGTTAGGATTTAGAGCCCTAAGGTAGGGTTTACTTGGCTCTGATACCAAGTTAAACGATGTAAAGGGTAATTGATTTTGTATTATGAAGCGTAGATTACAATCCGATATATCGGCTCGATAGTTACATTTAAATACCCTCTAATATAAACACTATCAATAGACTATCTAAACATATGTCTAGCACAAATTTAGCAGTTTTAACGGATCCGTGAATGCCTCTAACATGGGAAATTCTAGCAAATCTTCTACGTCTTCATCAACAAAAGAAGTACTTCAGACATCTCTGAAACCACAAAAACAGACATTTAGAAGAAGTATCCACCACACAAAAAAATTTTAAAATTTACCTTAGATCACCAGAAGGTTGCTCTGTATTTAAGGCACACCTGATATGTACAAAATATCTACAATTTGTAGAATGATACAACCACTCATTCTGCTGGATGTATTCATTGCATATTCCACAATAATACCATAAATTAAAGAATATTTCTGGAAGAGAATAGACGAGAACCAATTTGTGATTGGGGTGATGAGGTAGGTTGATGGTATGTGTTAAGGAAGCACAAGTCTTGTGGATCCAAAAGTCACCACTATTACATTGGTAGAATAAGCCTTCGCCTTTACCTTGGCAGGCATCACAATGGAATGAACCAGGCCTTAACTAGAGTGTTAAAGTGTGTTGTGGGTGGTCTTCATGTTGAACTTTCATCTTTGCCTCCTCCTTGATGGCGTCGACTTCTGCCTTGCGAGTAATCCTATAAACACAACAATCAATGCAAGCTTTAAAGAAGTATATGTTATCTTTTTCAAAAGTATATGGAAACATCCTAGATTTCTTTCGAATACGACACACCGCACATTTCCAAGATCTGGTAATTGGATTCAAATTAATTAGTGTTAGAGGGCGATGATATAAGGAAGGTTCGTTGAAAGTGGGTGGTAATAGTGCACATGCTTTCTGCAGAAACTAATGACATTTGGCACAAGAATATGCAAAGCCACTTGATATGGGATTTTCACATGCATTCTAGCCAATGACTTGTGGTTTTTTTTATCACCACCATCGAATCTAGCACCTACAATCATCTCAGAATTTATGAGATTTAATGGAGGGTTTTCATGACTAAAGTGTTTAATCTCTTCCATATCCTATCTCTCTATTGTGTGGAAAGTGACATATTTATCCCTATTGTGTGGAAAGTGACATATTTATCCCTTGAATTTATAGAAAATGAGGTAGAGGAAAAATACCATTTCTATAACAAAGAAATCCAACATATTGCTTTGCATCCAGGTAAAGTTTTTGAAATGTTATTTACAACATTCTTTTCTCTATCAAGTTAAAGTCACCATACATCTCTTTTTTCCAATTGAATTTTTCTTTCAATATCACATAAAAAGAATTGGATTTCTTCATTTTATCTGAACTAGAGGGATTCCTGCTCTTTGTGACAGGGAATTTGTTGGGGTAGTTGCCATTCCAAATTAGAAGTATATTGATGGAAGTAGGATACTATAAAAGCTCGAAAGTAAAAATTGTAGATTATAAATTTTACATGTAACTACCTGCTGAGTGTCATGCATCTAACCAAACCACAAATGTGAATTAGCAAAATACTTCATCACTAAAGTATGTTGTTTTAATTGGGATTTTTGGTATAGAGTGTTGCTATAATTGGGGATTTTTGGTAAAATAAGTTCCTATTTCTTGCGATAAAATCTATTGAGAGTTGCAAAAGTTGGTAAATTTGAAAAAGGGATAAATACATGAAAAAGCAATGTACTTTCCTTAATTTGTTTGCAATAGCATGCTACTTTCATTTCTTTCTATAAAAATCAACCCAGTTATACATTATACTTGCAATTAGATTCCCTATTTAGACATTGTACTTTGAAATATCTATGCATGCATAGTGAAATTAAATTATTTTGTATTGGATTTTTCAAAGTATAATATTGTAACATGAAAAAATGAAACTAGGATTCTATAACAAACAAATAAATAAAAGTAAATTGTTGTCTTAGAATGTTGGAAGAAGTCATTAGAGAACAGCTCTAATTAGAAGATAGTGTCGCTGAGAGGATGGAACATGGACTAATTTTGGGCAGCTTTGTGTGACTTCCAAAATATCTTAATTGAACAAGTGGAAAATATAGTAGATAAAGATTGGGCTAAAAGATACAGGTGGTGGAACGAGTTTTCCTAGAAATGGAAATAATTAAGGTAATGGATTGTCTCTGATTTACAATCAATCAATGGCATGAAAGAATGTAATGTATTGAAGAAACAATGACAACAGAGCATGGTTTAGTTGATTGAGATCCAAGAGAGTAATTAGAGTTAATTTCAAACTATCAAACCTAAGTGAGTTTTGTTAAATCGTCTTTTTCAATTCGAGATATATTTGCAGTTGATTAGATGAAGATTATGCGTTTAATGTCATTACTTGGCTGCGGGATTCAAGAATATGTAATTGGAGTTCTTTACCCATTTGTCCCCTGGAGGCATTAGCTATATGATCATAATTCATAAAGTGGGGGTTTAACATAGAGTTAGGAGAGCTGCTCGGGTAAACTGTTATGTTTTTTTTAATGGCTGATGGTACTTGTTTGTTGAGTTAACAAATAACTCTAATTAAACTTTTATAGAAGTAGTTTTCTTCTCTATCGGTGGGTGTGTGATTTTGTGTTTTCTTCTGCCTGCCAGGTGCTTGATGTAATGTATGTGGCTTATTGTTCTTTGTTTTTCTTCAATCAGTCAGGTGCATTGTAACGCCCGTGTTTCCAGGCTAGGCATTAATATTGACATAATGGTCTAGTTTAACCTTTGTAACTCATTTAGAAGAAATGAAAAGGAATTATGTGAATTTTATGTGAATTATGTGTTTTATGCTTAATTATTAGGGTTTAATTAATTAAAAATAAAAATAAGCGTCAAAATTAAAGTGTGAGATAAGCCCGATATCTTTACATAAAGTTGTAGTGGTCGAAACAAGGATTTCGGGGATATAAGGAATGCCGAAATCCGAGTTATAACGAAGAAGTTATGACCTGTCGAAGTTTCGCGACAAAACCGGCACGGTGCTGAATGTCGTAAAAAGTGAGTTTTTGATAAACTACTTTTTAGCCTTAGTAATCTAAACGAAAGTCATAGTATTAGTTAAACCGAGAAGTTCGAGAAAAAGAACGCCCAAATCTGACTTCGTATGAGGAAGTTATGATTTTTCGAAGTTTCAGCGTAGCAGTAGAGGTGGTTGTTGAAGAAATCTTAGGGAAGAAGAGGCTTGGACCAAGGGGCTTTGCTTGGAATTGAGTATCATTGCCGTTGGGGCGTTCTTTTGAGGTAATATCTCGTTTTTGAGCTGCTATTTCCTAGATGCATCATTTTGGGGGTATTAGAGATCATATTTTTGGATGTATTGGAGTTTAGAGGTTAGATATAAGGTTGCTACCTCAGATTTGGAATGGAGAAGAGTTGGAATGCATGAAAGTCCCTGTGTTGAGAGTTGGATGAAGCTATCATGTCCCAAACCTTAGCCCTAATGTGCAAAATGCATAGATCTCTTTGGATTCACGTAAAGTTTGCCACTTTACATGATGGATGAGTTGTAGGAGGCTAGATCTATGTTTTGGATCAATTGCATGGCCTGGAATGCTTCTGTATGGATTCAGACCGGTGGTACTCGGCGAGTCACATGGGTGTACTCGACGAGTTGCTTGAAGATGAGCTGGAACTCGACGAGTTGGAAGAACAACTCGGCGAGTTGGATGAAGATGGCCTGGAACTCGGCGAGTTGTATGAACAACTCAGCGAGTAGGTTGAAGATAGCCTTAGACTCGGCAAGTCTGTTCTTGGACTTGGCGAGTCTCGTCGAAGAGTCCCAATATTTTTTGGTTAAGTTGAGAATCGGCGAGTCGCGGGACGACTCGGTGAGTTGTGGGCGAGTGGACTCAAAGTTGTTGAACTCGACGAGTCTCGGGGTGATTCGGCGAGTTAGGTCGCGGATTGAGGGAAACTCTGAGTATGGGGACTCGGCGAGTCATCGGGTTGACTCGGCGAGCAGAGACAGTCAGGGGTTGACTTTGACCTTGTCCAAGGGTTGACCAGTTGTCTTTCAGGGGTATTTTGGTAATTAAGGGTATTTATTGAGTGATTTTGTTGGTGTCCAGTAGAGGAGTTCATGTCGAAGCTTGGAGCATAGGGATCTTATCCTTTCAGCCGGCAGTTTCGAGGTGAGTTATCCTCACTATATCAACAGGGTCTAAGGCACCAATGTCGGCCCTTATCGGATTGAGATCCGGGTAGTTGTTGTTATGTTGCTACTTTGATATGTTTGCACATGTGAGTTACGATGGTATATGTTAGAGACCTGATTGAGATTGGTATCCTGAGAGATAGGGAGATGCTTTGTTAGTGACATGTTAGGTCGGTATCCTAGTTAGGATGATGATATGTTATGTGATCTGTTGATCTGTTTGTTGACTGTGAATTGCTATATGATTGTATGTATATGTGCACATGGTTGTTGGACTGGAGTTGGGTTGAGGCGGGTCCTGCTGTGTGCTGTAGGCCAAGATACCCAGGGCGGACTGGTTGTCCCGAAGGCCTAGCGAGCTGTCCGGATAGGCTGTAGGCCCCGAAAGGGCGGACCAGATGTGCCGAAGGCTCGGAGAGAGGACCAGATAGACTGAAGGCCCGGTGCTGGCGGACGAGTCATATTGTAGACTCAGAGAGTGGACCAGGTGGATTGAAGGCCCAGGAGCAGGCGGACCAACCACACGACAGACTCGATGTATGTGGATAGACTCAGAGGGTGGACCAGGTGGACTGTAGGCCGGTGCGGCGGACCAGTCACACAGTAGACGCGAAGTGCATGGCTGTTCTATGATCTGATATGTTGTGGCATGTTATGCGTGTATGGTGTTAGTGGATGGTACTTTGGGGATATCTCACTAAGCTTTCGGGCTTACAGTTTTGGTTTCATGTTTTTCAGGTTCTTCAGGAGACTGTGTGTAACGCCTGTGTTTCCGGGCTTGCCACTTTTAGCAATGTAATAGTCTAGGTTAACCTTTGTAACCCGTTTTGAAATAATGAGATTTTATTATTTGAGTATTATGTGTTTTGTGCTTAATTGCTTAATTATGTGGTTTGATCAATTAAGAATAAAAACAAGCGTCAAAATTTAAGTGTAAAATAAACTTAATATATTTGGTTAATGTTGTAGTAATTGAAACGAGGTTTCCGAATATATATAGAACGCCCAAATCTGACTTCGTATGAGGAAGTTATGATTTATCGAAGTTCCGGCTTAGCGGTATACAGCCTGTTTTACTCGATTTGAGATCGAGCGGTTGTTAGCCGAAGCAATCTAAATGAGAATCGAAGATCTCATTGTTGGTATTGAAACGATAAAAAGTTAGGCGAGAACGGACGTCAAACGAAGAAGTTATGAATTTATAACGAAAGTTTCTGTCCCGGCCTATTAAAAATAATTAATAAAAATAAAGTCAAAATTAGCCGACGGAGTCTAAACGAAAGTCGTAGAGCGTGGTCTCCCCTTTCCGTGGATAAAAAGAACGTCGAAAACGGAGTTCGTATGAAGAAGTTATGAATATCCGAAGTTTATTAATCATTTTGTAATTAAATTTAAATCAAAATAGGAAGCATTATCCGAAGACGAGTCATTGATCTGATCCGAGGTACGCGCCGCGTACTCGAGTACGCCCCGCGTACTCCGAGGGTGTCGACATCGCAGCAAGTGGCTTCGGATGACGCATGCGCTTACGAACTTGAAGCAGTACGCGCTGCATACTGCTGTACGCCCCGCGTAATTGAGGCTTCCAGCCTCCTATAAATAGGATGCGAGGGTTCCGGATTCTATTGCCAATTTCCTCTCATTTTCGTGTCGAAGCTCTCCGCAAAAATCCCCGAAGCTATCCTGAAGTCCCGGTATCATACTCTAGCCCCGAGGCAAGTCCCGAGATCCCGAAGATCCCGAGAAGTGCGGTTCCCGAGTCGAAGCTCTGCCCGCGAGAAGTTCGATTTTTGAAGAGATCTTCCAGATCTGCTGAGGATTACTACTTCTATAAGCCGTAGTGCTGTCGGATCATCTTCTGATCAAGTGAGTGTGTAGTTATTTTCTTCTAATACAATAATACGAAGTATTTTATATGAAATACGTGCTATGTGTATATATTTGGTTGTGTTACGTGTGAATGTGTATTCACTCTCTTCTATCTTATAGATCTGATTATTTCTCTATGAGATATGTGTTATGTGTGTGTGTGTGTGTGCCTCATCTGTTATGTGATATATGTGTTGATTAAAGCATGCTATACAAGTTTTTAAACTATGTATACAAATGTATATTTTTATCTACTAATATGCTGGGTAGAACATGGGTAGACAGTTGGTGTGTAATAAATCGATGAGAGGCCTCGTTGTTGTTTGATTGGGTCATCTAGCGGAGTTTAGATGACGACCACTGGCTATTCTAGACAGTCTTGTGGAAACATTAGCAGGTTCGCCACCTGTAGGTGTTAATGAACTTGGGTGTTCATTCGCTGTACTCCATCCCCCTCATGGTTGCCTTATTTGACTTATATTGCTGAGGTACCCCCGAAGCATGTGTTGTCGCCCCGATGAAATATTCTTAGACTAGGTCTCTTATGTTAGTTGTTTTAGGGACATTAAAGTGAGAATAACGGGAATGGGTAATTGGGTTATTGTTGGTTGGTGAAAATTAAATATGATATTTATTGTGGGTTGAAAACCCTATATGCTCACCAGGCTCCCAAGCCTAACCCACTCAGTTTTAAATTGTATTACAGGTAGTGGCGGAAGGGCATGAGATGGATGAACCATCAAGTTGTTTTGTTTACAAGTCTGCATATGTTTATATTTTTTTATATGACTTGTAATGTATACGTTTATGCTTATTGGTCTGTATCGGAACATGACACCCCGAGTTTTGATTATAATGAAAATACATTTCTTTTAAGAAATGCTTCGGTAAACAATGTTTTATCATGTTTTGTTTTTGGGAACAAATTCCGCAACTCTTTCAAATCAAAAGGATTTACTCTGAAAATATTTAAAAGCATACATGAAAATCGGTCTTTTCTGACCGAGATTTTAGGGATGTCACAGTTGGTATCAGAGCATTAGTTTAAGCGAACTAGGAATTTGTTGGATTTCTAGACTTAAACTTAGAATGCTAAGTGAAGTTTTGAGATGCGTGTCTGTTATGTTTTAGACACGAGCACTAGTTTATTTTAGGAAAGTTGCCTAAAATGCTTTATGTGCTAAATGTTATATGTTGCCATATATGATATTATTTGTTCGGATCTATGGTCTATTGCCGACCGGATCTAGAAACCTTATGTGTGTAGGATTCTAAGCGTACGTCTACGATATTAGAACTAGCATGTAAATGTTTCGGAGTGATAAGGATGATTTGAATATCTATCATGATTGAGGATCTAATTTCACCTTATTCGGTGTAGATCAAAATGGTGAGAACAAGAAGTGGAGTTGGAAATGCTGACGAAAACAGGAATCAACCACCAGTGATTGAGCCAATACTTGTCGTAGCAGCAGCACCTGAGCCAATAACCATGGCTGGTGTGCAATTGATGATTCGGACGATGTTGGATCGTCAGATGGATGAAACTAGACGGTTGCTTCAACAAAAACGTGAAGAATTGTCGATTCGTGTGGAAGAGCCTGAATTAAATGAAGGGCACTCAGAAGGTGGAAACTTCAGTGGGTCTGTTGGTCCAGCCAACCCACCGATAGTTAGGCAAGATAACCGCGATGGAAGGAATGATGGAATGGGATGCAAGTACAAGGACTTTTTGACTTGCAAACCATCGACCTTCAATGGAAAGGAGGATCCGATTGGGGTTATGGATTGGATCTCCGAAATGGAGCTAGCCTTCATGACTTGTGGCTGCAGAGGTAAATTGCAGACTATCTATGCCGTGCGTCAATTCCAAGGTGGAGCCGTTCGTTGGTGGAACACTCTAGGGAAGACCTTAAGCCCTAATGAGCCACTGCAATTGTCATGGGCAGAGTTCTTGGTGCAGTTCAAGCGCAAGTTCTGCTCGGCTCAAAATCTGTTGGAGTTGGAGAACAAGTTTCTGACATTGACGAAAGGCAGCATGTCAGTTGATGAATACACCAATAACTTCACCGATAAGATGGAGTTTGCCTTGCGTATCGTTCCAGACGAGGTGACAAAGGTGGATCGATATGCGAAGGGACTTCCATGGGAGTACGAGGTGCCAATACGTCAGGGACTTACTCTAGAGGCAGCTATCTGGGCTGCCAAGTCTGTGGAGAACATGATCAAGGGGAGAACCACCGACAAGGCTGATGTTGGTGAGAAAAGAAAGTTTGAGGGAACATCTGGTTCCGGTAAGAAAGGAAAATTTTCGAAATCTGATTCGAAAAAGTTTGGAGGAAAAGGAGGCGAGGCGAAGTGGTGTGACAAGTGTAAGAAAAAGCACTTTGGGAAATGTAGCGAGGATGTGACCTGCTACAAGTGTGGAAAGGTTGGACATTTTGCCAATGAATGTCCGAACAACAAAAGGATGTGTTTTGGGTGTAATGAAGAGGGGCACATTTTGAAAGACTGTCCGAAGAAGAAGGAGGCAGCAAAGCCCAACATTCCACCAAAGCCGAAGGCGAGGGCCTTCCAGATGACACTTGAAGCTGCGAAGGATGAAGCTGATGTCGCTTCAGGTACCTTTCTCGTAAATGAATTACCTGCTCATATATTGTTTGATTCTGGAGCCAACTACTCCTTTATTTCGCATGAGTTTGGTAGAAAGCTAGCTTTGCCTGTTGACAGACTAGATAATGCTTTATTAGTTGAAGTAGCTAGTGGCAAGTTTGTACCTGTTAGCCATCATATGAAAAACGTCTTGATCGACCTTAATGGGAATAAGTTCCACGAGGCGTTATTGCCTATCGAACTTAATGGTTTCGACATCGTCTTGGGAATGGATTGGCTTAGCACCAATGATGCCGAAATTTTATGCAAGAAAAAGATAGTTAAAGTAAACCCGCCTGGAAAAAATTCGTTTATGGTGTATGAGGACAAACGGCGAGTGAATTCTGGGATCATTTCTCTAATGAAAGCCAGAAAGTGTTTGACCAAGGGATGTACATCATATTTAGCATTTGTGATTGATGCTAAGAAAGAAAAGAAGGTGATGCAGAGCATTCCAGTGGTGTGTGATTATCCGGAAGTATTTCCCGAGGATCTTCCTGGATTACCACCTGATAGACAAGTGCAGTTCAGAATAGACTTGTTACCAGGAACCACGCCAATAGCAAAAGCACCTTATCGATTAGCACCGACGGAGATGAAGGAGCTGATGATGCAACTTCAGGAGTTATTGGACAAAGGTTTCATTAGACCTAGTTCATCGCCCTGGGGAGCTCCGGTGTTATTTGTAAAGAAGAAAGATGGAAGTATGAGAATGTGCATCGATTACAGAGAGCTGAACAAGGCAACAATAAAGAATAGATATCCGTTGCCGAGGATTGATGACCTGTTTGATCAATTGCAAGGTTCGAGCTATTTCTCGAAGATCGATCTGAGGTCAGGATATCATCAGCTAAAAGTAAGAGAGCAAGATATCGAGAAGACTGCATTCAGAACTAGATATGGACACTACCAGTTCTTGGTTATGTCGTTTGGACTAACCAATGCTCCAGCAGCGTTCCTGGATTTGATGAATAGGGTTTGTAACCCGTTCCTTGATAAATCTGTGATAGTGTTCATAGACGACATTCTGATTTACTCGAAAAGCCAGGAGGAGCATGGCAGACACTTGCGAGAAGTGTTAGAAGTCTTGAAGAAGGAGAAGTTGTATGCAAAGTTCTCCAAATGTGATTTTTAGATTCGTGAAGTCCAATTCTTGGGTCACGTGGTCAACCAAGAAGGGATAATGGTTGATCCAGCGAAGATCGAAGCTGTGACGAAGTGGGAACAACCGAAAAATCCCACGGAGATTCGAAGCTTTTTGGGATTAGCCGGATATTACCGCAGGTTTATCCAAGGCTTTTCTTCGATTGCTACTCCATTGACAGCTTTGACCCACAAAGGAGCTACTTATGCTTGGAGTGAGAAGCATAAAGAAGCATTCGAGAAGTTAAAGAAGAAGCTATGCGAGGCACCGATACTTTCTCTACCCGATGGAGTTGAAGACTTCGCTGTTTATAGCGATGTGTCTGGTGTTGGATTGGGTTGTGTTTTGACCCAAAGAGAAAAGGTGATCGCATATGCGTCTCGACAGCTGAAAGAGCATGAAAAGAATTACCCAACTCATGATTTGGAGTTGGCAGCGGTAGTTTTCGCTCTAAAAATATGGAGGCATTACCTCTACGGCACGAAGTGCAAACTTTTCACTGATCATAAGAGTCTCCAATACCTCTTTAATCAGAAAGAATTGAATATGAGGCAACGACGCTGGCTAGAATTACTTAAAGACTATGACTGCGAGATACTTTACCACCCCGGTAAAGCTAATGTTGTTGCTGATGCTCTCAGTCGGAAAGTCAATCTTGAAAGGAAGAGGCCAAGAGCGTTGAGAATTGAAGTTGTCTCGACTATTGTGGAAAGTATAAAGAAAGCTCAAGAGGAAGCTTCTGAGAAAAATGACCGAAAGGAGGAACGTTTGGGTAAAACGTTGGTGTTTGGTACTAACGGTCATGGACTGAAGGTATTCCAAGATCGTATTTGGATACCTAAGTCAGGAGGAATTAGGGACCTTCTGATGGAAGAAGCTCACAAAACCATGTACTCAATTCATCCAGGTAGCACTAAAATGTATAGGGACCTGAAACCCTACTACTGGTGGCCGACGATGAAGCTTGATGTTGCAAAGTATGTGGCCGAGTGTGTGACTTGTGCGAGAGTCAAGACACAACATCAGAAACCTTACGGGAGTTTAAAACCATTGCCTGTGCCTATGGGTAAGTGGGAAGACATTGCTATGGATTTTGTCACTAAACTGCCCAAAACAAAGAATGGTCACGACATGATTTGGGTGGTCGTTGATCGATTTACTAAGAGTGCGCATTTTATAGCGGCCAGGGAGAAATGGTCTATGGAAAAGCTTGCGAATTCTTACGTGAAGAAAATTGTGAGGCTTCACGGTGTTCCGTTAACGATTGTATCGGATCGTGATAGCCATTTCACCTCAAGGTTTTGGAAAAGTCTACAGGAGGAAATGGGTACCAAGTTATGTTTAAGCACAGCTTACCATCCGCAGACTGATGGTCAGAGTGAAAGAACAATACAAACACTTGAAGATATGCTGAGAGCATGTACCTTCGAATTCCTAGGTAATTGGGATGAACATTTACTGTTGGTAGAATTTTCCTATAATAATAGTTTTCACTCGAGCATTAAGATGGCACCTTTTCAAGCTTTGTATGGACAGGAGTGTCGTACGCCGTCTTGTTGGCTTGAGGCTGGGGAAAAGCAGTTTATGGGACCGGAGATGGTTCATCAAACTGCTGAAAAGTTGAAAATAATTAGGGAAAGAATGTTAGCAGCTCAAGATCGTCAAAAGAGTTATGCTGACAAGAAGCGAAGACCGATGACTTTTGAGGTTGGAGATTCGGTTTTGCTTAAAGTCTCGCCGTGGAAGGGACTTATAAGATTTGGAAAAAGGGGAAAGTTGAGTCCAAGGTTTATTGGACCGTTTAAAGTTCTTCAGAAGGTTGGGAACCAAGCTTACAAGCTCGAATTACCCGAAGAGCTGAATGGAATTCACAACACTTTGCATGTGTGTTATTTGAGGAAGTTCACGGGAGAAGTTCCCGATATAATTCCAATTTCTGAATCGAGAATTGATGAGAACAAAAGGTTGATTGAAGAACCAGAGGCAATTGTTGACCGAAAGACTAAGAAGTTGCGACGCAAAATGGTTGGGTTAGTGCTTGTCCGATGGAAACACACGAATGGGCCGAATCTCACCTGGGAGACGGAGAGTGACATATTGAGTCGCTATCCGCATTTGTTTGTTGATGTGTGATTCCAGGGACGGAATCATTCTAAGGTGGGGAGAATTGTAACGCCTGTGTTTCCGGGCTTTCCACTTTTAGCAATGTAATAGTCTAGGTTAACCTTTGTAACCCGTTTTGAAATAATGAGATTTTATTATTTGAGTATTATGTGTTTTGTGCTTAATTGCTTAATTATGTGGTTTGATTAATTAAGAATAAAAACAAGCGTCAAAATTTAAGTGTAAAATAAACTTAATATATTTGGTTAATGTTGTAGTAATTGAAACGAGGTTTCCGAATATATATAGAACGCCCAAATCTGACTTCGTATGAGGAAGTTATGATTTATCGAAGTTCCGGCTTAGCGGTATACAGCCTGTTTTACTCGATTTGAGATCGAGCGGTTGTTAGCCGAAGCAATCTAAATGAGAATCGAAGATCTCATTGTTGGTATCGAAACGATAAAAAGTTAGGCGAGAACGGACGTCAAACGAAGAAGTTATGAATTTATAACGAAAGTTTCTGTCCCGGCCTATTAAAAATAATTAATAAAAATAAAGTCAAAATTAGCCGACGGAGTCTAAACGAAAGTCGTAGAGCGTGGTCTCACCTTTCCATGGATATATAGAACGTCGAAAACGGAGTTCGTATGAAGAAGTTATGAATTTCCGAAGTTTATTAATCATTTTGTAATTAATTTTAAATCAAAATCGGAAGCATTATCCGAAGACTAGTCATTGATCTGATCCGAGGTACGCGCCGCGTACTCGAGTATGCCCCGCATACTCCGAGGGTGTCGACATCGCAGCAAGTGGCTTCGGATGACGCATGCGCTTACGAACTTGAAGCAGTACGCGCTGCGTACTGCTGTACGCCCCACGTAATTGAGGCTTCCAGCCTCCTATAAATAGGATGCGAGGGTTCCGGGTTCTATTGCCAATTTCCTCTCATTTTCGTGTCGAAGCTCTGCGCAAAACCCCCCGAAGCTATCCCGAAGTCCCGGTATCATACTCTAGCCCCGAGGCAAGTCCCGAGATCCCGAAGATCCCGAGAAGTGCGGTTCCCGAGTCGAAGCTCTGCCTGCGAGAAGTTCGATTTTTGAAGAGATCTTCCAGATCTGCTGAGGATTACTACTTCTATAAGTCGTAGTGTTGTCGGATCATCTTTTGATCAAGTGTGTGTGTAGTTATTTTCTTCTAATACAATAATACGAAGTATTTTATATAAATACGTGCTATGTGTATATATTTGGTTGTGTTACGTGTGAATGTGTATTCACTCTCTTCTATCTTATATATATGATTATTTCTCTATGAGATATGTGTTATGTGTGTGTGTGTGTGCCTCATCTGTTATGTGATATATGTGTTGATTAAAGCATGCTATACAGGTTTTTAAACTATGTATACAAATGTATATTTTTATCTACTAATATGCTGGGTAGAACATGGGTAGACAGTTGGTGTGTAATAAACAGATGAGATGCCTCGTTGTTGTTTGATTGAGTCATCTAGCGGAGTTTAGATGACGACCACTAGCTATTCTAGACAGTCTTGTGGAAACATTAGCAGGTTCGCCACCTGTAGGTGTTAATGAACTTGGGTATTCATTCGCTGTACTCCATCCCCCTCATGGTTGCCTTATTTGACTTATATTGCTGAGGTACCCCCGAAGCATGTGTTGTCGCCTCGATGAAATATTCTTAGACTAGGTCCCTTATGTTAGTTGTTTTAGGGACATTAAGGTGAGAATAACGGGAATGGGTAATTGGGTTATTGTTGGTTGGTGAAAATTAAATATGATATTTATTGTGGGTTGAAAACCCTATATGCTCACCAGGCTCCCAAGCCTGACCCACTCAGTTTTAAATTGTATTACAGGTAGTGGCGGAAGGGCATGAGATGGATGAACCATCAAGTTGTTTTGTTTACAAGTCTGCATATGTTTATATTTGTTATATGACTTGTAATGTATTCGTTTATGCTTATTGGTCTGTAACGGAACATGACACCCCGAGTTTTGATTATAATGAAAATACATTTCTTTTATGAAATGCTTCGGTAAACAATGTTTTATCATGTTTTGTTTTTGGGAACAAATTCCGCAACTCTTTCAAATCAAAACGATTTACTCTGAAAATATTTAAAAGCATAAATGAAAATCGGTCTTTTCTGGCCGAGATTTTGGGGATGTCACACTGTGGCAAGGCGAAGGCGTGATCGTACCGTTCCTCGTGATTTTGTAGTAATGTGAATCTGGGAATACGTTAAATGTTTTATATTGAAAACCATTTTGTAAAGAATTAATGGAATTGAGTTGTTTTTGAAAAATTTAAAATTGGTTGTATTTTTTGGTCTTTACAAGTTGGTATCAGAGCCTTGGTTTGAGTGAATTGGAGAAACATTCGTGTGACTCCAGTCTCAAATCGAGGAGAGTTTTCAAAAGAGTATTTAAAATGGTTTTCAAATTAAGTAATGGAGGACGCGGAGGTACGATCAGCCGGAGCCAGTAAGTAACCCCAAAATACCATGCATGTTATTTGTTTTTGAGTTTTGATAGAACAACATGCTAGGGCTGTTCACTATTTGGATAAAACCGAATTGTCCAATTGGACAATTTGGATTGGACTATTTGGTTCGGATATTCGGATTTTTGGATTGGTTTTCAACAAATCTGAATTATTATTTTGGATTTCGGATTGGTTTTGGTTTATAAAATAAGAACCGAATAGTCAAAAAAAAAAACAGAATAAACACTTATTTATTTATTTATTTATAATATATATCTATAGTTATCTATTGCTTTTGTAATTTATTTTTTCATATAGGTTCAAAACATTTCACCCGATAAAAAAACATCAATAAGTATTATCTCTCAAAAAATTTCTATTTTTAAAATGTTTAACTATAATATATCTGCTTAGTAGTTGTTTGTACGTAAATTTCAAATCAAAACTAAATAAATTTTTTCGTTTATTGTGTAAAATTGGGTAATATTATAATTATATTTCGTTTTAAAATGTTTCGGTTTTTGAAAACCGAATTATAAAAACCGATCCAACCAAATTGTAATTGGATCGGATCGGATCGGATTTGAATTTAGTTTGGACTATTCGGATCCATGTTTTGAAAACCGAAATCAATTTGGATTCACTTGATTGGATCGGATCAAACCGATCCATCCAAACGAACACCCCTAAAACATGCTAGTGATAGGCTAGGGATCTTCAGGATTTCATAATAATGTTGCCTGATTTGTGATGTCTGTAGCCTAGGGTTCCTTATGGGAGATTTTCAGAGTTCCTCTAGTGATAAGGGTTGAGCGTTGTTATGCATGTTTCTCTAGGGTGTTGTGGTAGTACTTCATACAAATATGGGTAGGTGTGGAAGGTAGTATGGACCCGTACTACTAAAAGCACAAGACCCATACGCGTATCAGGGAAACCATGATCTCTAGGGTCGGGTTGAGAGAGTTGGATCCCAGGTTAGTGGGAAGACTTTGAGATTTTGTGTGGTGTTTTTTTTCAGTATGGAGATTCCGAGGCATGATGAGAGTGGATCCGGATCAGGATCAGGAGCAGGAGAGAGAGTTCCGGGCGGATCTGTACCTCCCGAGGTTATCGGTCAGATGAGCACGGGCGAGTTGGATGCGAGGATTCGTGAAATCCTGCGTGAGGAGATTGCTGAGTTGTTCTGGGCTGAGTTGCCAGAGCTGTTTGGGTCGATTAAGACCGCCATGGTTGAGTATTTTGATGAGCGCTGTGCAGCTCTCACTGAGATGGCTGTCGCGGCAGCTACAGCGGCTGTAGCAGCGGCAGGGGGAGGAGCTAGTCGGGGTTTTCAGTATCGGGACTTCGATAATACGAAGCCTCCCACCTTCGATGGAGTTCAGGACCCGATTGTTGCTATGAGATGGTTATCAGACGTGGAGGGGTGTTTCTTCACGTGTTCATGCCCTGCTGATCAGAGGGTGAGGTGTGCTATGAACCTGTTGAGGCTCGAGGCGAAGGATTGGTGGAGATTGACCACGGGGTCATATTCGGATGCGCAGAGGGCTGCGGTTTCGTGGGATCAGTTCCGAGAGATGTTCAACACTTGTTATGTTCCGCAAGTTGAGAGGGATAGATTGGCTCAGGAGTTCCTTGAGCCGAAGCAGGGTTCGGAGTCGGTGACTGAGATCACCAAGATGTTCACTGAGAGGGCAATCTTTTGCCCAGAGTTCGCTTCGGAGCAGGCTCAGATGTTTCGATATCTGAGCATGCTCAAGAGGGACATCAGGCAGTTTATGTCTGCAAAGAGGTGTGGGACATTGTTGGAGTTGCAGGAGGCCACCAGGCGGCGTGAGTTAGAGATTGAGTTACAGTTGCGTGAGCTGAGGCAGGCTCCAGTGCAGTCGCAGCCGGCGCTGAAACGGTCCAAGACCGTTGATGTTAGAGTGGGGGATCTGAGCAGCCACACATGTGGGAAGTGTGGCAGGGGTCACACCGGAGTTTGTAGGTCCGGTGGTGCATGCCATAAGTGCAGAAAGGAGGGGCACAATGCGAGGGAGTGTCGGCAGTCAGCGCCAGTTCGGGATTTGAGGATTTGTTATCATTGTCATCAGGTTGGACATTTGAGGGTCAACTGTCCACAGCTTACTGCGGGACCGGTGCAGGCTCTAGCACCGGTCACTTTGAGGATCACTGGTGGAGGTCAGGGTGGAGCGGAGCCCCCAACGGCTCAGGGTCGTGCTTATCAAATTGCGGCAGAGGAGGTCAGAGCAGTGCCGGATGCAGCTGCGGGTATGTTTCATTCTTAATATCTTGTTATCTTGTGAATATTGTGGTGTATTGTTTATGAGCTGGTATTTTGTTTGGTTTTCGGTGTGGTATTCGTCATTTTGCGGGTTGTGGTTTTGGTTATGGGTTATTGTTTTGGGAATTTCGTTGGTTATCATCCATGAGAGTTATTAGTGGAAACCCGACATTGGGTTGCAGGCCGGGTAGCATCTGCTTTCTGAGGAGTGGTTAGATGCAGATTGAGTTTCTTTCGAGCAGGTTGATCGGTGTTGATGTGAGATCTTGTTAAGGTTGTTTATGCTTGTGGGAAGCAGTCCGCGTGTAAGTGTTTTCTTTGTGCAGAGTTGTTCTGAGAGGTCGGTGATGGCGACCTATGGTTGTTAATCAGTGATACAAGTGGGGGAGAATTGGAGACTTCTCCGGGAGATCGATGAGTATTTGAGGGTGCTTAGCTGCTGGGATTTAGCAAGTGTTCTGTCAGCCCAGAGTATAGGCTGATAGGAATAAGTGTCGGGCATGCGGGGCGGGATACAAACCTAGGGCATTTGATTGTGGAGGGCCTTGGAGCAGGCCGGGATCGAGTATGTATGATGGAGTTAGAGTTCGGAACCCCTTGAGGGCTAGAACGGTATGCATGGGAGGACTTCCTGGGGATAGCTCAGAATGTTGAATGCTAGTTGAGCGGTCCGGATAGACTGAAGGCCGGTAGGCGTACCAGTCAGGCCGAAGGCTCGGAGAATGTTCCAGCCAAACTGAAGGCACTGAGAGCGGTCCAGATTGGCTGAAGGTTCTGAGAGTGGTCCAGATGGGCTGAAGGCCTGGTGAGGCGGTCTAGTCATGCTGAAGACTCTGCAGGTATTGTTGGATCAGTTTGAGGATATGGATTGTGTATGTTGCAGTGTGATTGCATTAGAAGGTCTGGCCCCGGGTAGTGATCTTGATTAGTGGAGATAGTGTTGGATTAATGTCTAAGTCCATAACTATATTTGGTAAGACTTGACCCGACCCGGCATGGTCCATTTGGGTTGCATACCATCATGCACTTGAATGAGAGAAATAAGACACTTATGGTTATTAATATATTATAAGTTCTAGTATATTAATAATAAGAATAATAAGAATATGTAATTAGTATTGATCAAGAATTAATCTAGGATTAATTAAGTGATCAAAAGAAGACTAATTAAATATATGGGTTGATTGTGTAAATCATCCATACTTGTATAGTGGGCTAATGCTCCATGGATAATCAAGTTGGGCTAAAACCCATAGGATGGTCCATGGATGCTCCATGGTGTATTTGAACCCATGGATCCAAGGAAATGGAAAGTCATGACAATTAGGGTTTTCACTAATTGTATAACTATATAAGCATCTTATTATTGAGGAAAAATCGGCCACTAGAGATAGTGAAGAAAGGGCTAGCCGATTTTGAAGAGTGTAGAATTCTCTCAAGTTATTCTAAGTGTTTTGATGATTGTGATTCCATTTGAGGTGTCACACTTGGGGCACTAGGCACTCAAGCTTCATGAAGACATTCTACACCAAAGAGGTATGTATTCTATCTTGCTATAGTTATTGTTTTGTATGCTAGATTAGGATAATACCCTTGAAGTTCTTATTTGCATGTATAATAGAGAAAACATAGATCCAAGGTATTTAGGGTTGCATGTACACTTAGGAAGTGTTAGAATGCTCAAAACCCAACAGTGGTATCAGAGCCACGGGTTGTTTTCTGTTATATTGATGCAAATATTTTATTTTCAAAGTTGAAAAAAAAAAAAGAAAAAAACATGAAGTTCGTCAAATTTTAAGATAATTACTTGTTCTTGTGAAAAACTAATTATTTGTAAAATTTGAATAATTTGCTTCATGAGTTGAATTAGGTCAAAATTTAATAAAACATAAAATAATATGATTATTTTATTAGTTTTAAAAGTTTGATCTAAAGAGTTTTATTTTTTTGAAACCTCCATAAGTTATGGATATGAAAAGGTTTTAAAAAAAATTGATTCAAAGTTTTTTTTTTTGGAGTTACAAAATTTGGTGTTAATGTTTTAAAGGATTCCATAACTTAAGAATAAGTTATGGATCACCAAAAGTTTTTTGTGTTACCTTGTTTTATGAGTAAATTTAGATTAATGAATAAAATTATGTGATAGTTGGTTTTAATCCAAATTAATCTAAGAATTGATTCTAAAATGTGTTTTTGTAACTTGTCCTCAAGTTATATGAAAAGTCACATTTAAGAATCATAAAACTCATAAAAATTGGCAAAGGTTACAAAAATGAAGAGTCTAGTTCTAATTAAATGGTTTTATGACTCCATAACTTGTCCTCAAGTTATGGAGGACCAAGAGTCTCTTCATTTAATAAAATAAAATAAAATAAAAAAAGGTGTAACCTTAATTAATTCCATAAGTTATAAAATAAAGAAAAGTTAATTCTTTTATTAGTTTAAAGTCTTCCATAACTTGTCCTCAAGTTATGGAACTTGAAGAGTTTTTGGATTAAAACTACTTTAAACACATAAGTTATGGAATTAATTAGTTTTGAATAGTTTCAAAACTTGCCCTCAAGTTTTGGAATTTGTAAAGTTTTCTCTTATGAATACTTTAATTCCAAGTTAGCCCTTAGAATTTTAAAAGTTAAAATTCAACCCTTATACTTTATAATATTATAAGTTAATAATATATATATGTATAAGAGTAAAGTCAGTCTTACCGCTAGTACGCCTCCTTCACGAAGCCGATCTATAAGGTGGGTATAAGGTTGTTGCCTATAAAATGGCAACTTAATGGGTGTCCACTCTCACCCACCGCTTGCTTGACTGGTGGAGGGTCGTTAGCCGAACGGGTTTGACAGGACTAGAATTCTCCCTTCATTAAAAGTATTAATGAAAATACTAAGTAACTAAACTTTTAATAATACCCAATCTTAGTTACTTAGGAAAATGTGAATAAGGTGCTAATCCATGAAATTACACTTTGCACTTTGTTTAAGTCGTTAGTGGAGCGTGTGTGGTTAACCGGCACACTAACTTGGACTTAACAAGGTAGGTAAAGGGTGACTTAATATTTATCATAGTATCGATGGAGCGTGTGTGGTTAACCGGAACATCGATTGAGGGGTAATTTATTAAGGGTACCAAGTGATTTGCATGGTTACTTCACACCTTGTTTTGTGATCCTCGGCATCCCAGTCACAAAACCTGAAGGGCACACTCGAGATTGAAACATGCCTTTGAAAAGTTCAATGAATCTCAAAGATCTAGGAGTTTCAAAACCAATTAAAACCTAATAATACATTTCGTTTATCTTGGTGGAAATTGGTGAATCGTCATTCACCTACCTTCAAATATTTTATAGCTTGGATTACGGCATACCTCTTCTAGGTTATAAAATAGTGTGTTGGGTCCTAGCCTTAATATTTCATATTGGGTGTCATATTAAGGACTTTAAATCAACTATCTTGAATATCTCCCAAAAGATGTCTGGTTTAGACACCTATGATCTTCCCAAATCTCTTGAAACAAGGTTTCCTAATAAAGATGATGTCCCATGGATATCATACTTCTTCACCTCTTCAAATTATTCTCCCTAACCCACAAGTTCTTGAAAAGTTTAAGGTCACTCAGGCCCTATTGGCAAGGCAAGGTCTAGGTGTGGTCACATCTTGGAGATGTAGTCACATATTGACAAGCCGGGAGAGTTGGGTGTCAAAGTCTTGAGAAAGTTGGTGGTTCAACTACTTTCTAAGTCACATAGTGAGTTCTTTTGGAACACCTATGAAAAAGACTATGACAAGACCCTTAATGATCTTATCTATTTGTTAAGATCAACTTCCTAAAACTTTATGGACATTGACAATGATGACATTGGATATCCAGTAAAGCATTCTCTTCCCAATGGAAAGGGATCGGCCATAGTCAACTCGGTTGACCAAATGGTAAAGAGAAAAAGCTAAGTCTGTGATAGTCCTGTGTACCATTATCAAAGGGTCCATATGTTTGTATTGCCAAAGAAAGGGCATTGGTTGCGAAGCTGCCAAATTTACCTAAGGATGTTAAAGTCAATAAGTTTGACTCTACTTCAGGTAAAATCCACTATCTAACTCTGTTAAGTTTCTATTATGAGATTCTTGATACATGATGTGACCGGGTCGCATGGTGATGGTTTAAGAATCAAAGGAAAGTGAAGAAACTTAAAGGAAGAATATGCTGAATCTGATCGCATAGATGGATTTCTATCGCATAGTTTGAAAAATCGGATTCTTGAGCTACTTCTTAGGAGTTATGAGATATTGCTTAGGAATAGATAACAACAAGTTTTCATATGGATTGTAAGGATAGTTTTTCCGCAAAATTTTAAAATAAAAGGAAATTTTTGATTTTATTTATTTTAAAATATCCTTACAATGGCATCTGTGGAAATTTTTGTTGCTTATAAGATTCCATTAGTAGCAAGAGTGGAAGTATGAAATTGATTCTTTCATTTGTGGTAATGTCTAAATTTACCAAATAAGGAAAGATTCTCATCACCCAAGTTTCAATTGGACCGGAACTTGGAATCATGCAAGTTGTATAGCATGATGAATGAGAACTTTCAAGTTTTGGAAAATTAAGACTAATTACTTGTTCACATGGATGTGTGAGTCAAGTAAAGGACTTAGGGATCGAGTACACATTCTTGTGCACTGATTAAGTCCACCACAAAAGATCGATAAGAAGAATCAAATTAGGCAGAAGGATAAAAGTTTCTCAAATCTGAAAAGATGGGAGAGTACTTTAGTATCAGTTTTGTGATCATCTTAATGATTAAGAAACCATAGCACACATAGTTCTCTAAGGAAATCTTAGTGAATTCTTATGACTAAGAAGAGGGATCTTGAATTGTTGAAATGGTTAGATCAAGAAGATGAGTCATACTTCGTTCCAATACAAGTCTTAGAGTCATACTCCAAGATTGTAACTTGAGTGACATGTCTCAAAAGAAGGTTAAAACACTTGTCAAATGTAAGAGTAAAAGTTTTTCTACTCTTGTACATTTGAAATTGGTAAGTTGTGATGTTTTGGATAAAACAAAGACCAACTTAGGCCAATTGTGTGAAGTGTTTGTCTTGATTAGAATCCTCACTATCTCTTGGATATTTGACAAAGGAGTCTTATATGTCAAGAGGACAGTGGGAGTCTTAAAGGTCTTGAAAGTCTCAAGAACTAATCAAGAGTAAAACCTGAAGTTCTTCATTAGCACACGACTTGAGGTTTATAACCTATCGTGTTGACATATTCTGTGCCCATTCCAGTTAAAGTTGGTTTTGCATTTGAGTTCTTAGAGTTCTCAATTTGTTGCACAACAACTTGGAAGCAATGGCAGGCCCTTGAGCTGCCAGGTGGCAAGAAGTTAAGATTGAGTTCGGTCCATATGAGTTTGGATTTGTCATTATCTTTGTCTTGTGATTATGGTTTTGACAATTCACATGGATAAGAACACATACACCATATAAATCTAAGTGTCATAAGGTTTCTCTCCGATTCATGAAAATGATGGTGAGGAAACACTTTCACTAAGTAGATTTTATCTAGATAGCAATTGTGATATTTGCATTCTCAAAGTCGTTAGTGGAGCGCGTGTGGTTAACCGGCACACTAACCTGGACTTGTGAGAAGTGGCAAAAAGGTCTAACCATTATGATTACGGCATACCTCTTCATAATTGTTTAGACTCACAAGTGTGCTATCTAAGGGAAGGTGTATGATTTTGATACAACTTTATCAAAACAATCTAGCATCAGAAATCTGAACTTTGGTAAGAAAGTCAATGAAGTATTGATTTCTAGAAGTCCAGCTGATTTCTGAGTACATGTCAAAGCTAGTGGGAGCATAAGTGTTATGCTAATAATCATCATGTTAGTGGGAGCATGATAATTATGATAAGTATTGCAAGTTAGCAATGTTAATTATAGAAAACAAAAAGTTTCAATTGGGAAAGAGTTGTTTTGCTATAATTAAGGGAGAGGAAATTATACTTCATCTCAAATCTATAAGCTTAGATCGTGAGGTTTTAATCATTTAGTCAAGGATATATATGAATTTCATGTTGGAATGGCTCAACATAAGGAAATTCTGTATACGGGTCCATTATTTGCGTTCTAAAATTCGATTATGATTACGGCATCCCTTTTCATAATCTGAAATATGAGAACTTGGCAAATAGAAATGGAAATGTTATAGCAAAAGACTGGTTTAGTCTTTATGTGAGACATCATGAATCGTGTCCCATATGCTTCGGATATAGGATCGATTACATGTGCTATATTCATCCTTTCTAAAAATTTTCCAAATGCCTAGGGCATTAAGAAGGGAAAAAGGTTTAGAACTGGATATGACTAAAAGGATTAAACAATTGTCGAGAACAATATAAGGTTTACCAAAGATTGGTTGCTCAAGGACAGTTGGAAGTATAGTGATAATTCTAGAAGGACCATATTGACATAATCTGTAAGGAGGCAACTCTTGTTCAGAAGTGATAGTCAAAATGGAATCTGGAAATGTTTCAAAGTTAGAATTTTCAATCTGTTTAAGATTAGGAAACTTAATGCAAGAAGGATGTTTCCAAGGAGTTGATCTCCTTTGGAATACTCTGTAATGATTTTTGGCAAGTCTTTCTGACTTTGTGCATAATCGTTACAAGAGGATCAATGCATATAAGTTTAGAATCTAACAGATTTCAGTAAATGGCATGAATTTGGAATTCTTGCATTTGCAGTAAGGATTTGGGAGTGTGAAAAGAGAATCATTGAAGTTATGTTCAATTGATCTAGTTCACAAAGTAAAGATCATAGACAAACATAGTATGCATACTTGGTGTGTGGCATGACTAGTGTTTAAGAAAACATAGTGTACATGCTTGGAGCATGGGACAACTATTGTTTTAAATTCAAGAATAAAGTTGATAGCTGAAACAGTATACAATGAATAATGTGTAATCATATGGTGATAAATAAAAGGTGTTTTATTTATGTTCAAAGGGTTGATACCATATTAGATTCAATTATTATTGTGTTTCACTTTGCATGACTTCCCGAATAAACTAGGTTATTCTTCCGGAATGACTAAGTTATTTCAAACCATCCACAGTCGGTCATATGTTGGAAGTAGATATGAATTAAGACTGTCATGATGGGTTGTAGAGGTCTAAGGTGTTGGACAAGGCTACAACAATCATGAGTGCTCATAAGTTCTGAGTATTGGATTCAACCCGCGCTCATTGGAATCACTTCATGGATTTTATCACGAGTGATCATGAGACGATAATATCTTATATTCTTCAAACCTAGAGATATGAGTTGTTACTATGAGTTGATAGTACATTGATAGCACGAAAACGCATTTGGTAACTCGGTGCTATAAAACGTGCCTTTGTGTATGATTCAACAAGTAGTAGAACAAGCCATATGAGTCGAAGTTTATCCGTTCCTTTTACCTTCGGGATAAAAGCGATATCTGTGGGCCCCTCGATGATTTGATGATGACAAATGGAAGTGCTCGGCCGGGCCAGGACTGATTTGATTTGTTCAATTAGTCAGTTGTCATAAATCGGAAATCGGGAAACAACAAATGGACAGAGAGAATGATTATAATCCATGTCTCAGTCCATATGATATCTAGAATGGAGGAATATATGATCCCTTATCTAATGGACAAGTCATTGACAAAGGTCAGAGTTCATCGACAAGGTCAGAGTTCGACAGAAGCTTTTGAGAGCTACGATTGCCGGTTGGTTCCTGAAGTCATACGCAATAATAGTTTTAGACTTATCCAAGTGGGAGACTGTTGGATTAATGTCTAAGTCCATAACTATATTTGGTAAGACTTGACCCGACCCGGCATGGTCCATTTGGGTTGCATACCATCATGCACTTGAATGAGAGAAATAAGACACTTATGGTTATTAATATATTATAAGTTCTAGTATATTAATAATAAGAATAATAAGATTATTTAATTAGTATTGATCAAGAATTAATCTAGGATTAATTAAGTGATCAAAAGAAGACTAATTAAATATATGGGTTGATTGTGTAAATCATCCATACTTGTATAGTGGGCTAATGCTCCATGGATAATCAAGTTGGGCTAAAACCCATAGGATGGTCCATGGATGCTCCATGGTGTATTTGAACCCATGGATCCAAGGAAATGGAAAGTCGTGACAATTAGGGTTTTCACTAATTGTATAACTATATAAGCATCTTATTATTGAGGAAAAATCGGCCACTAGAGATAGTGAAGAAAGGGCTAGCCGATTTTGAAGAGTGTAGAATTCTCTCAAGTTATTCTAAGTGTTTTGATGATTGTGATTCCATTTGAGGTGTCACACTTGGGGCACTAGGCACTCAAGCTTCATGAAGACATTCTACACCAAAGAGGTATGTATTCTATCTTGCTATAGTTATTGTTTTGTATGCTAGATTAGGATAATACCTTGGAAGTTCTTATTTGCATGTATAATAGAGAAAACATAGATCCAAGGTATTTAGGGTTGCATGTACACTTAGGAAGTGTTAGAATGCTCAAAACCCAACAGATAGTGCATGGGCTTGAGAGTCCCTGCGATGAGAGTCAGAGTATGTGTGTTGGATGGATAGCGGATACGCTAAAAAGGGTGGTGTAGCATTGGGTGAGCACCGTGGCACTCGTCGGAGTGACAATGTGGTCAAGTGGATTCCTTGGTAAGGATAAGAGAGAGGTGTGTAACTCCGCGAAGGAGTGCAAGTTCACGGATGTGAAAGCAGCAGAGCAGAGTTATGAATAGAGTAATTCGAGTATGGTTATTGAGCAGCGTGTTTGCGACAGTGGAATAAAAGCTCATCCGGTTTGGGATGTCTGCTGAGATCGCGAAGGGAATTCCGCAGATGTAGAGCCAAGAGACTCAGAAGGGATGCAGGGAGAGAGTCTTGGGCTCTCAGTGTGATTCTGATCAGGGTATTGAATATGTATTAGTGGTTCATCCTGGGTGATGTTGGAGGATATCATCAGTGTATCGGGTTTTCCCAACCTGAGGGTGCTGGAGCAAGTTCAGCACGTGTATGTGATTGCAAGAGGAGAACTCGTGTGAGTTGCTCTGAGATTGAGAATGGGTCTTTCCGTCATCACGGAATGGATAGAGTGGGATTCGGATCGGGGATCCGATGGTTCATGGATTTGTAGCCCTTATGGGTCGAGTGATTGTTGAGATTTAGGGCAGTGATGCTTCTTGGGTAATTCTCGGTTATTGAGTGTGATTATCAGAGGGTACAGCCGGTGCCCGGCTCGAGACGGTGGTCAGGTCCATAAGTAAAGAGAAGGTGTGTTTGAGTTTCGATGGGTATGCGTTGAGGGAATTGGCCCGGTTATGGCCAGGTGGCGCGTTGTGGGAGTATCTTTGGGATTGAATTGATGTAGGCTTCGAGGACGAAGCCTAATTTAAGTGGGGGAGAATTGTAACATCCCGAAATATCAAGAGTAGAGTTGAAGGGTTAAAAGAGTATATTGGAAAAGAGTGACTCGGCGAGTCCATGGATGGACTCGACGAGTAGAGTCGCGATTTGGTCGCGTGTTAAGTAGCCGACTCAGCGAGTCAATGAGATGGACTCGGCGAGTAGGCGCTGAGTGGAGAAAACCCTAATTCGCAGGGTTGAGCCCTATATAAGTAACATTATGTTTCCTTCCCAGCCTCTTTATCACCCCTTGAGTCCCAGAAACCCTAATTTCGTGGAGAAACCCCATTGTTGAGCAAATTGGAGCTTGGAGAGGTGGTTGTTGAAGAAATCTTAGAGAAGAAGAGGCTTGGAGCAAGGGGCTTTGCTTGGAATTGAGTTTCATTGCAGTTGGGGCATTCTTTTGAGGTAATATCTCGTTTTTGAGCTGCTGTTTCCTAGATGCATCATTTTGGGGGTATTAGAGATCATATCTTTGGATGTATTGGAGTTTAGAGGTTAGATCTGAGGTTGCTACCTCAGATCTGGAATGGAGAAGAGTTGGAATGCATGAAAGTCCCTGTGTTGAGTGTTGGATGAAGCTATGATGTCCCAAACCTTAGCCCTAATGTGCAAAATGCATAGATCTCTTTGGATTCACGTAAAGTTTGCCACTTTACGTGATGGATGAGTTGTAGGATGCTAGATCTATGTTTTGGATCAATTGCATGGCCTGGAATGCTTCTGTATGGATTCGGACCGGTGGTACTCGGCGAGTCACATGGGGGTACTCGACGAGTTGCTTGAAGATGAGCTGGAACTCGACGAGTTGGAAGAACAACTCGGCGAGTTGGATGAAGATGGCCTGGACTCGGCGAGTTGTATAAACAACTCGGCGAGTAGGTTGAAGATAGCCTTAGACTCGGCGAGTCTGTTCTTGGACTCGGCGAGTCTTGTCGAAGAGTCCCAATATTTTCTAGTTGAGTCGAGAATCGGCGAGTCGCGGGACGACTCGATGAGTTGTGGGCGAGTGGACTCAGAGTTGTTGAACTCGACGAGTCTCAGGGTGACTCGGCGAGTTAGGTCACGGATTGAGGGAAATTCTGAGTATGGGGACTCGGCGAGTCATCAGGTTGACTCGGCGAGTAGAGACAGTCAGGGGTTGATTTTGACCTTGTCCAAGGGTTGACCAGTTGTCTTTCAGGGGTATTTTGGTATTTAAGGGTATTTATTGAGTGAGTGTGTTGGTGTCCAGTAGAAGAGTTCGTGTCGGAGCTTGGAGCAGCGGGATCTTATCCTTTCAGCCGGCAGTTTCGAGGTGAGTTATCCTCACTATATCAACAGGTTCTAAGGCACCAATGCCGGCCCTTATCAGATTGAGATCTGGGTAGTTGTTGTTATGTTGCTGCTTTGATATGTTTGCATCCTGTGAGTTAGAATGGTATATGTTAGAGACCTTATTGAGATTGGTATCCTGAGAGATAGGGAGATGCTTTGTTAGTGACCTGTTAGGTCGGTATCCTGGTTAGGATGATGATATGTTATGTGATCTGTTGATCTGTTTGTTGACTGTGAATTGCTATATGATTGTATGTATATGTGCACATGGTTGTTGGACTGGAGTTGGGTTGAGGCGGGTCCTGCTGTGTGCTGTAGGCCAAGATACCCAGGGCGGACCGGTTGTCCCGAAGTCCTAGCGAGCGGTCCTGATAGGCTGTAGGCCCCGAAAGGGAGGACCAGATGTGCCGAAGGCTCTGAGAGTGGACCAGATAGACTCAAGGCCCGGTGCGGGCGGACCAGTCATACTGTAGACTCAGAGAGTGGACCAGGTGGATTGAAGGCCCGGGAGCGGGTGGACCAACCACACTGCAGACTCGATGTATGTGGATAGACTCAGAGGGTGGACCAGTTGGACTGTAGGCCGGTGTGGCAGACCAGTCACACAGTAGACCCGAAGTGCATGGCTGTTCTATGATCTGATATGTTGTGGCATGTTATGCGTGTATGGTGTTAGTGGTTGGTATTTTGGGGATATCTCACTAAGCTTTCAGGCTTACAGTTGTGGTTTCATGTTTTTCAGGTTCTTCAGGAGACCGTGGCATGGCGAAGGCGTGATCGTACCGTTCCTCGTGATTTTGTAGTAATGTGATTCTGGGAATACATTAAAAGTTTTATATTGAAAACCTTTTTGTAAAGAATTAATGGAATCGAGTTGTTTTTGAAAAATTTAAAATTGGTTGTATTTTTCACTCGTTACATATAAGGGTTGAGTGGGTTTCATTCCAACCCTTTTCACACCTTAGGAGTCTCTCTCTCTACTTTCTCTCTCTACAAATCGGGTTTGGTCCAAAATCGCCTCTTTCAAGCCCCAAACTAGTAAGTGATCTACCCTAACTTATTGTTTAGCTCATTTAACATGCGAATTCATGTTTATGACACCCAAAAGTGGCAAAATCATGAGTTTACGGTCCAAGAACACTCTTGGACCGTAAACACTCATTAATGGGGTTTTGATGCCCCAAAACCCTTCCAAACCACTTATGGAGCTTAGTTATGACTTAGGGGCTTACATGAAAAGACTTAGAACACCAAAATCTTAACAAATGGGGAGTAAACATGACTTTACAGTCTAAGAACATTCTTGGACCGTAAACCCATCTTCAAGGACCATAAACACCTTTTTGGGTGTTAAACTACCTCTCAAACACCTCCAAAAGCTTCCATGAGTGCCTAGAGCCTTGTAATCCTTCATGTGATAAACCAAAACATGACCTAATGAGCAACACTTGAGTTTATGGTTTGGGAAGGTCTCCCAAAACCATAAACACCTCTTCTTAGACCATAAACACCCCCAAAGGGTGTTAAAGTGCCCTTAACACTTTGTATGGCTTAGAATTGGACCTATCACTTTGTATGCTTAACCTACAACCACCGAAACACATGATTCATGGACTAACGTGAGTTTACTACCATAAACTCATGTGTTTAAGGTAGTAAACTCACGAAGAACACCTTCATAGACCGTAAACACCTTTCCAAGGTGTTTAAGTGCCTTTAACACCTTCCTATGCTCATATAAGTGACTAGAACCTTGCCTACATAGCCTAGAACCACCAAAGCACAAAAGAAATGGAATGACATGAGTTTAATATCGTAAACTCATGTGTTTACGGCCGTAAACTCCTCAAGGAGTGGCCCATGGACCGTAAACTCCCTATTGTGTCCATTTTGAGCCCCAATCACTTCCTTAGCCCTTGATTCGACTCTAGCATGATTCTATGAGTGAGATAAGACCTTTAAACATCCCATGACACCACTACCATGAGTTTAAGGCCATAAAATCATGGGGAAAGTGGTCTTGAAACCGTAAACACCCATAAGGGCCATCATTTGAAGAGTAAACTACAATGTGAGCCCATACACTCCCTTATTGCAACCCAATAGCCTCCTAGCACTTGACCAAAGTGTTTTCCGCATGTTAGAATGCTTATACATGTTTAATTAGTATTATAATCACTAATTGTATGTAAACATATGTCTTCATATGTTGTTAGGTCATTAAGTATGTTCAAGTCTTTACTTGACACCGAGCACCCAACCGACACCTTCATCCGACCCATTTACAACAGGTGAGTTCATACCCCTGAATTAACCTTTTAAATGATTTTAACTGCGTTTATAGGGGGGATACAAGTTGAACTACACAGTTATTAGATAAATCGCATGTGATTGATAACTGTATAGCAAAAATAGATTTTTATATGTTATACTGTTTTATCCAGCTTAATGTTTTCAAAGTTTGTTTATTAGAATGACATCAAGTCGAACTTTCTTTTTAAAGGTTTTCTCAAAGGATCTTTTCACCTAAAACGTTTTTATCTAATCATTTTCAATACTTGTTTTACAACTGACATCAAGTCATAAATTTCTTAGGAGTACAGTTTTTTCCAAAAATTTCATCAATGTTTTCTTCTATGCTTTTATTTTGTTAAATACATGCCTGTATTTGTATAGTTATATAAATAATGTTTTAAAGGACTTAGGAAGGCTAGTTTCGTGCTATTTCCGTTTCCTTGTTAGGATGTGGTATGGTGGGTATCAGTTATCCGTCCGAAGGTCATTTAAACATTAGTTATATATCATGTATACATATATAGATATAGATGTTTCCATCGACTAGTTCATTTCCCTTGGGTACCCGAATCGACTAGTTCATTCACCATTCATAGATCAAAGACACTAGTAACTATTATAGGAATAGTTAGGAGATTCTCCATGTTTACCTTAAAATTCAGCGAATTCCAAAGGAGTCAGTTCATTCGTGAGTTTATATTGTTATTCCAGTATTTACAATAGAATTGAATATACGAGATGCATCTTCAGGACACGGATTTCCGCGTTTTCAAGTTGGGAACTAGAGTCTCCTGTAGGGAGAGAAGGCATTGTGTGTATAGATCTATACGGGACTTAAATTCCCACACCCTGACTGCTAGCTACAGTCCCCGACCTACCAAGCCAAAGGGTGACAAATGTCACATTCATTCCAACGCTTGCAGGGTGTCAAGTTCTCTACTGTCAATCAGTATGGTTACGAGTATCTCCATGTTTACCTTAAAATTCATGGCCTTAAGGTATCAAGATTTATCACTGTATTTTGCTTGACTTTACTAGTTGTGTCGTTCATTTGACACTGTCTAGACTCTGTATATTCCTTGTTTTTGACCTTGTTAGCTGTATCGTACATTTGATATTGTCTGGGGTATGTGTTTCCTTTTGTTAGACTGAGCCAGACGTATCATTCGTTCGATACTCTCCTGGAGTCTATGATTTCTTTTGCCTTAGTCAGCAGTATTTCTGCTGAGGCATATGTTAATTTCCCCTAGTATTTTACTAGTGATATTCTCCTACTTTCTGTAAAGTTATATACCGTATTTTGGTAATGATAGTATTTTGGGGAAAATTACTTCTTAAAAACATAAGTCTGTCGAGTCATGGTAGAAGACTGCTTTTATTTAGAAAATATAGGATTTTCTGGAGAGGACGCTAATACACCGTACATTCTAAACTACTACTTCTCATAAAGTTAATTTGAGTAAAAATGGTTACTTACACAAATGACACTAAATACTTATGAACTCACCAGCATTTATAAAAATGCTGATACTCGCTTTCAAAATCACTTGTATTCTCAGGTCAACGATAGACAGGACCTGGGAGCTTTTGTGAAGACAACCTAGTACCGAGCTGCATTTATTTTATTCCTTGTATTACTTTTGATGTTTCTATGTAATGTAACTTATGTAAAAATTATTACTATTAATGCAATGGTTGTTGTACTTTGATTACTATACTGCATATGTTGTGATACTTGACATGACGTCATCCACCCCAGAACGTTTCCGCCATTCCGGTTTTGGGGTGTGACAGATTGGTATCAGAGCATTGTTTATAGTGAGCTCAGTATATCTATTCATAAAAGATATACAACCTATAAATATATAGGGATAAAACACTCTGACCAAGAATTATACTTTAAAATATAACCATATTTTACCAAAGTATAAGAACATCTGGTATCTAAACACCCGAACAAAGTATCACAAGAAGAACAAGAATAAAATTCTTCGGATGTTGAGCATTACCATCAAATCTGGGCAGTTATGTAATCGTAAGCTGGAATAAATGTAACATGATCAACTACATTTATTCGATTTGCGATGAACGTGTGCTTGGGAGTGATAGTGGTGTTACAATAGGTCTGAAACTTACCATATAGGAATGCTAGAGCCAAACATAAAGTTTAAAAATACTATGGGAGTATTTTGGAATACTAAAAGACTCACATTAATCCCAGAATCATATTCAGAAGTTAAAAATCAAACAAGTAATTAAAATACGATAGGGGTATTTTAGGATCCATAGATAACCTTGTGTGAAAAACTAAAAAGATCCTTATTGATATACCTATAATTACAGAGGGTATACTTCCAAAGTTATATATAGTAAGGATCCCATAGACTAAGAATGTGTGGTTTTTCTCTACTTCCTTTTCCTTGTTTGGATGTGGATATAGAGTAGTATCACATATTCGAAGGCCTATCGGATCTAAGTTATATATAATTTGTGTACCCTATGTAATTGTAGCAGGACTCGATATGGATCACCCTGTGAAATGTTAATAATCTCTTAGGATTCTTTAGACATTTCCATTCTCGCACGAACCCGGTAGAAAACCCTATCCATTTCATTGTTCGACAGAAGAGTTGATTCAGACCCCGAGGAGGTTCATTGAGAAGATTTCCAGTTCGGAAATAAATGAACCAAGACGAGACTACTAAAACCACCAAGTGCCTATACCTTTTAGGGACATCAGTGGGAAATTCACCTGAACTTCTGAGATTTCCAATCATCCACCATGAAGTGATGACACCCAGAGTTAGAATCGGAAGTAATGCGGAGTAGAGATTCGGTATGTCTACAAGAGAAGAGAGCCTTAGGTAACTACCCGAAGAAAACCAATGCCGATCCCAGTCAAGGATAAGAGGTAGACAGAGGGAGCCAAGGCGCGGGAAAAATTATTGCCTATTATAGTAAGGATAGATACGTCTAGAGTTAAACATCGTCTCTCATCAGCTTGTGTTCCTTTCCGTGTAGGAAGACCATGCCTCCGAAGAAGCGTAACCAATCCATTGGCAAGAAACCTATTCTCCTATTCGACGAAGCTATGTTCCAAGCTGCAGTCTCGGCAGCCATAACAACTGTCATGGATCATCTGAATGCTAACAATGCCAATGTTAGCAAGAGCCCTATCGGGATTCCTGATCCTAAGAATGGACGGCAGCAACCAACTCCTGCATACCCAGCCACCCAAGAAGCTCAACCAACTCTACTAAAGAGAAATTTCAAGAGCGAGGAAGGAAGTACCTCAGCTCGAGGACCTTCCGAAGGTCAGCGAGTTAAGACAGTCAATACCCCTATCAACCCTTCCATCCCGACTTCAAGAAGACCATACCTAGGAAACCTTCCCCACTATAGCAAGTGTAGCTACCATCACCATGGAATATGCCGGGAACTCTTTTGTGCCAGGTGCAACAGGAAGGGGCATACCGCTCGCATCTGCAGAACCCCGATTGAGTTCATCACATCAACCACCAATGTGGGGGCCAGTCCAGTATGCCACCTATGTGGTGAAATTGGACACTTCAAGAGGGATTGCCCAACTGAAGGAAACAATGAGGACACATGAGAAGTCTAACTCCAATGCCTAAAGAGAAGCATCAAGGAACCCGATAGATTTTTGGTACGTCTCTCAATCCTAGATAACTAACCGAAAACATTAAAAGGCTAATTCTAAATGTAATTACTCTCCCGTTAAGGAGAAAGTCGCAACACTGTTGTAAGAATTCAAATTTTCATCAGGTAAAGCTAAAATGGCTCAGTATATACGTTAAAGCCATGTATAATTAAGATGGATAGACCTCGAGTGAGTGATGCTGCCTCATTTCCTGTTCCTCGTTTGGTTGTGGATTTAGGGCGGGGTCGCTCAGTCAACAGTCCTTCCCACCTTAATTATACATGACTAGTGTATACTAGGCAATTATAGAGAGGCCTCGTGAGAATCCATTCATGAAAGGTACACTATTCCGAAACACTCAGGACCCTCTACAGTTCCGTATCGACTCTATCAGTCCAAGTATCCGCGATAGGGATACATGGAACGAGACCCGAGACGCCAAGAACTTGTGTGCCCGTTCAACACATGGCCCTATCGACCCTCATTCTATGTCGTGTCGATGTATGCCAACTTCGACGCCTCTATCGACCATGGTTTGACTCGGTGCAACCATGTGTAAACTCCTAGTTCTGTGTAAAAAGAACTTTCACAATAGCCATTTCGACAAATAAAGGTTCTTCCGAACCTAATAATAAAACCTAATGCGATCCGCCGATCATCGCTCTTATCTAAAACTTTTCGAAATACCCCTAAGTAGGGTATTGCACGATGTTAACGAACCCCTTCTTAGACAGATAGAAGCCGAAGCGAAAGACACTGTAGGCATTCCAGAAGACGATAACCACCCGAAACCTACTCCGTAGATTCCCCAGAAAGACCCTTCGCACCTCACAATTAGGTTCGTTAATCAAGAGGATAGAACTCATGGCACTGACTACTATAACTGAGTATATGCATAAGGGTGATATATAATTGAGATCAAAAAGATTTAAGATGTGTGCTTCCTCCCTACTCCCTGTTCCTCGTTGGGTTGTGGGTCTGGGGTGGAGTCGCACAACTGAACTTCTTGTCGACCTCAATTTTATATGGCTTGCATACACCAAGTATTAGTGGTTAAGCCAAGTATGAGCCCTACCATGAACCTTATAGTAAAACCCTTCATCCTATTCCATAGAATAGGAGCTAGAATCAGGAGAACCTCTGTGGGTTGAGCTACTATAATGACCACAAATCCGAAATTCGTTGTCATCCCGATTAAGCCAACATAGTAGCTAACACCCTCAGTTGGTAAAGAAATCTGAGTCGTAAGAGTCAAGGACATTGACTACGACCATCCATCCACACTTAATCCAACAAATTAAGTATCTCAACAGAGTCCCCAGAAAACCTGGAAGCTGTAACAGGTTGAACTCTGAGAAGAGTGGATGAGGGAAATTAAAGTTTCGAGCGACAAAACCCTATAATTCTAGACTTAATCTAAATCAAGGAAACTCATAACTACCGGAAGAGTAGTTGCAGAAGATGCTCGCACTACTCAGACACTTCATCCACCCCGTTACTGACAAGTAGTGCCTAAGACACTCCGCCTCTGCATGTAAGAATAGTCACCGTCGCCCTCTAGACGAGAGACTGCATCCTAAGTGAATCCTAGAATGCCAAGAACCACAAGATGACCTCCGTAGCCAAGAATACTTGAATAAAGTGTGAAAGTAGGTCGTGTTAAGCCTTATAACCCAGATCCCGAAGAGATTATAGACTTGACACCAGTCTAGGTGTTAGTCGATGGGTTATACAAGAACACGTGCTTTTTGTAACTAAAATAAACTGATGCCTTAGAGAATAGGACATGTTTTAGAGATTTATTAGACTACTAGGTGTTCCATGGATACTATCTCATATAGAAGTACTAGAACCACCTCCCGAGATAGTCCAACACTTCAGAAAATCTCTAAGGACTATGTTAGCCTGAACAAAGGCTACTATCCATGAAACAGCGAAACAAGTAAGAGCGTGATTCCTTCCAAGTTAAGAATCGTACTGTGAAAGCATCTATTAAACAACGAAGAAATCTAAAACCCTCTAACCATCATCTGCTAAGGCCCTATCTCATTAACTTTGAGAGTTTCCGTTATAAACACCTCAAGAATCAGAAGTGCAGGTCCATTTTGCACTAAGATGAGATAGAATCCATGAGACCAATTACATGCCAGTGTGTAGCCAATAAATCCAATGATCCAGAAAACCTCTAAAAGCCAATCAGTAGGAAACACGAATTCGAGGATAACCTGAACCTTCTAAGAACCAACCCGAAGAACTACACCCCCGGTGTGAGAGAACGTTAGGAACTCCAAAATGGCGATCACGCCAGAATTGAACCCACCATAGAAGTACATTATGTTCTAAAAACCAAAAAGCTCTATCCTCTCGAGAGCTTAGGACCATTCGAGATTCTTTATAAGAATTGGTCCAACCCTTATCAGACCACAACTACTTTTGGAATTACATAAATTCCATCGTAGTCTATTCACGTCCCCAGCATGGACAAAGTATTTGTTCGACATGACTTGTATAAACACACTCGTCTTAACAGCAATCATTGGGAACCCTAACTTCGTAGAAAAACCCATAGGAAACTGTGTACCGAGGAATCAAGCGAGCGTAACAGATCTGCATCCCACTAGTGAAGGTTCGCTGGAACACCAAGCAAAGACCGGAGTTCACTTGGGAGTGCGAGAAACATTCGAATAGGAAGTGCCCTCATGTCATTACTCGATCATTCATGCCTACTTCTATGCCTAACCTCTAATTTCGGGACGAAATTCCCTCTAACGGGGGGATGATGTGACAACCCAAAAATTTTCGTTAGTTTTAACGTTGAAATTAAGTACGTCAGAAATTAGCCAAATTTATCCCAAAAATATTTTTGACCGGATTTCAAACTGTTGGAATATTTTAAATAATATTCGTCAAACAAACCGAAAATAAGGCGGTCTAATTTTAAAATTGTCGTGTTTATCGGTAGTCGTGAAAAACCCCATTTGCGGTTTGTGTCGGGTGGACCCGCAACCAGGCCATAAATTCCACCCTATATAAGGGTTGAGTGGGTTTCATTCCAACCCTTTTCACACCTTAGAAGTCTCTCTCTACTTTCTCTCTCTACAAATCGGGTTTGGTCCAAAATCGCCTCTTTCAACCCCCAAACTAGTAAGTGATTTACCCTAACTTGTTGTTTAGCTCATTTAACATGAAAATTTTTGTTTAAGACACCCAAAAGTGGCAAAATTATGAGTTTATGGTCCAAGAACACTCTTGGACCGTAAACACTCATAAATGGGGTTTTGATGCCCAAAAACCCTTCCAAACCACTTATGGAGCTTAGTTATGACTTAGGGGCTTACATGAAAAGACTTAGAACACCAAATCTTAACAAATGGGGAGTAAACATGAGTTTACGGGGTCAGCACCGAAGACGCCTACAGAAATTCGTCAATTTCTAGGCCTCGTTGGCTACTACTGCAGGTTCATTCAGAACTTCTCACAAATTGCGAAACCCGTTACCACATTGACTCAAAAAGGCGTGACGTTTGACTGGGGAGAGAAACAGGAGAAGGCATTCCAAACCCTGAAACGAGCCCTTTGCACCGCACTGATACTATCCCTCCCCGAAGGAACAGAAGATTTTGTGGTATACTGTGATGCATCGAATCAGGGGCTTGGTTGTGTCTTGATGCAGCGAGGCAAGGTCATCGCCTACGCCTCCAGACAGTTGAAGACACACTAAGTCAACTAGACCACACACGATCTCAAATTAGGAGCGTTTGTGTTCGCCCTAAAGATCTGGAGACACTACCTATACAACACGAAGAGCACGATATACACAGACCACAAGAGCCTCCAGCACATATTCAACCAGAAGGAGGTCAACATGAGACAACGACGATGGGTCGAGCTACTCAATGACTACGAATGTGAAATTCGTTATCATCCGGGTAAAGCCAATGTAGTGGCAGACGCCCTAACTCGGAAAGAATATTCTCGTCGGAAAGCCAAGTCATTAACAATGACTATCCATTCAGAGTTACCTGCACAAATTAGACAAGCTTAGCTAGAAGCCTTGAAGCCTGAGAACGCGTCGGAAGAGTCCCTGCAATGAATGGATAAGAACTTGGAGGTCAAGGGTGACAGAGTCTTATATTTCGTGGACCGAATCTGGACACCGTGACACGGTGGCTTCAGAGATCTGGTCATGAAAGAAGCCCATAACACTCGATATTCCGTCCACCCAGGTTCAGATAAGATGTATCTGGATCTTAAAAAGTCATACTGGTGGCCTAACATGAAAGCAGAGATTGCTACCTTCGGGAGTAAATGCCTTACTTGCGCCAAGGTCAAGGTCGAATAGCAGAAACCATCAGGCCTACTACAGCAACCAGAAATACCCGAATGGAAGTGGGAGCGGATCACTATGGACTTTATCACTAAATTACCCAAATCTCCGAGTGGGTACGATAGCATTTGGGTAATTGTCAACCGTTTGACAAAATCCGCTCACTTCCTTCCGATCAAGGAATCGTCCAAAATGGAAAGACTCACACGGATCTACATCCAAGAGATAGTCCGATTGCACGGTGTGCCTGTGTCCATTATCTCCGATCGAGATAGCAGGTTTACCTCCAGATTTTGGCAATCCTTACAGAAGGCTCTTGGAACTAAGCTAGACATGAGCACAACCTACCATCCGCAGACCGACGGGCAAAGTGAGAGGAACATCCAAACCTTAGAAGATATGTTGCGATCCTGTGTGATCGACTTTGGTAAAGCGTGGGATACACACTTACCCCTTGTTGATTTTTCCTACAATAATAGCTATCACCCGAGCATCAAGGCGGCTCCATTCGAAGCCCTCTATGGCCGGAAGTGCATATCTCCTCTGTGCTGGGCTGAGGTGGGTGACACCTAGTTAGCTAAAGGACGTGTTCCAGACAGCGTTCTCACAGGCTCGGAGATCATTCGAGAAACAACCAAGAAGATCGTGCAGATACGAGAGCGACTAAAGGCCGCTAGGGATCGACAGAAAAGCTATGCAGACAAACGAAGAAAACCCTTGGAATTCCAGGTGGGAGACCGAGTCCTATTGAAAGTCTCTCCCTGGAAGGGCATAATACGCTTTGGAAAGTGTGGAATGTTGAATCCAAGGTATATAGGGCCTTTCGAGATTCTCGCTAGAATCGGCCCTGTAGCTTACAGACTTAACCTACCCCACGAACTCAGTAACATACATCCTACCTTCCACGTCTCGAATTTGAAAAAGTGTCTATCCGATGAGACCCTCGTAATCCCACTCGACGAGATTGAAGTCAACGAGAGCCTCAACTTCGTGGAAGAACCTGTGGAAATTATGGACTGAGAAGTCAAGCAAACGAAGCAGAGCCGCATCCCAATTGTAAAGGTTCGTTGGAACGCTAAGCGAGGACCGGAGTTCACTTGGTAGCGCGAGGATCAAATGAGACTCAAATATCCTCAACTCTTTGCTTAGTTGTATTTTAATAATTCAGCTACTTAAATTTTAAATTTCGGGACGAAATTTCCTCTAACGGGGGGATGATGTGACAACCCGAAATTTATTCCATCGTTGTAACCCACTTTCCGCTAATAAAACAAATTTTATTATTATTATTCCAATTAATTTTTGGGGTTGAAAAAATAGAATAATGTTTTATTTTATATTCATATTTATTGAAGTAAATAAAATACGAGTAATATCTTTAATTTTTGTTTGGGAAAAATCTAGTTTACAGCTTAAGCCGGGTTACAACCGTTTAATCGGGTAAAACTTTAAACCCCTTTTAACATAAGTATCGGGTAGATGTATATTGGGTACAACACTCAATCCCTATATAATGGTCAGTGGACATTCTTTTGAACCTTTTACCACTCTAGTCACTCTCTCTCCTACTCTCTCTCCTCAAGGCCGATTTTCTCCAAAAACCGCAAGTTTCTGCTTCCAAATCGTAAGTTCACTCATCCTAACTTGCTCTAAAGATCATTGCATGTTGTTATGGCTTAAAAATCATCCAAGAAGGCCAAGGATAAGGAGTTTACGTCCTAAGAACACTCTTAGGTCGTAAACCCCTAAAAGTGTGCCAAATATGCCCTAAATCGCTCCTTTAGGTTTAGAAACTAGCTTAGGATTAAGCCTTGAAGTGTTTGAGTCATGAATCATCAATTTTGGAGGCTTGAAAGAGGGTTTATGGCCCACGAACATTCTTAGGCCGTAAACTCCCTCAACCCATGCAAATCAAGCCTTAAACCCCATTTTGGCCTTATACCTTCAGTTAGAAATTGTTAGGAATGAGTAAAGGACCTCAAAAACGAAGTTTAAGGGGTTCCCAAGAGTTTACTACCGTAAAACAAGGGGTTTACGGCCGTAAACTCCCAAGGAGTGATCCTAGGAACGTAAACTCCAAGGCAGTACCCTCCTTTAACCCTAAACACCCTTAAGCCTCGGATTAAGCCCTAGAACTACCCCTAGTAGTGTATGAACCCTTTAAGAACTCAAACTCACTCCTACCATGAGTTTACAGCCGTAAACTCATGGAGCAAATGGTCCCTCAGCCGTAAACTCACTGAAGGTCAGTTTTAGAATAGTAAACTCCATGGTGAGGTCTTATACTCTTTCATTGCAACCCAATAGCCTCCTACCACTTGACCAAAGTGTTTTCCTTCACATTAGGATATCTATATATATGTTAAGTTAGTGTTTCATCAATTAATTATATGAAAACATATGTCTTCATATCTCACTAGGTTCATAAAGTATGTTCAAGTCCTCACTTGACACCAAACACTCAACCAAGACTCCTACCCGATCCACTCGCTTCAGGTGAGTTCATACCCCTTAATTAACCTTTCAGCTGTTTTTACAATGTTTTATGGGGGGGGGGGATACAAGTTGAATATTACAAATTATAGTATCAATCACATGTGATTTATTACTTGCTATTAAAAAGGATTTCTATGTTTTTAAGTTGTCTTGTAAACAAAACTGTTTTTAAGAAATATTCAAACGCATTTTCATGTTAATTATTATTAAACTATTACCAAATTATTTTTAAAACTTCTTTTCTGATAAAAATTATATCTACACAATTATATTTATATAAGTGGGACTTCAAGGACAGACGACTGATAGGTAGCCTTACTGCCTATTCTTGTTTGATTGGGGTCTTAAGGTATACTATTGTCTGTCCGATTGTCGTTGAATTCTCAGTTATATATCACATATAATTGTGTTACATGTGAAAGTCTGTACTTAATCCAAATTCCTTTGTAAAACAGAGGACTGTAACTTTATACCCTAGTTAACTATAATAGGTATAGTTAAGACTATTGCTTGTTACCACTATCACTATGAAGTTCACTAGAGTTACTATTACTATGGAATAACACATGTAAAAAGGAATACTTTATATCTTATAACATAAAGTTTACTACACTATAATGTAATAGAATACACTAATTGTGACATCCCCAAAATCTCGGCCAGAAAAGACCGATTTTCATTTATGCTTTTAAATATTTTCAGAGTAAATCCTTTTGATTTGAAAGAGTTGCGGAATTTGTTCCCAAAACAAAACATGATAAAATAATATTTATCAAAGCATTTCATCAAGAGATGCATTTCATTATATAATCAAAACTCGGGATGTCATGTTCCGATACAGACCATAAAGCATAAACGATAAACATTACAAGTCATTCAACAAATATATACATATACAGACTTGTAAACAAAACAACAAGATGATCCATCCATCTTACGCCCTTGTGCCACTTCCTGTAATACAAATAAAACTGAGTGGGTCAGGCTTGGGAGCCTGGTGAGCATATAGGGTTTTCAACCCACAATAAATAAGTTATATTTAATTTCACCAACCAAACACTATCCCGATTACCCATTCCCGTTATCCTCACTTTACGTCCCTAAATCAACTATCTCAAGGGACCTAATCTAGGATTTTCATCGGGACGGACATCACTGCGAAGGGGTTTCCTCAACAATAGATATCCTAAAGGCAACCATGAGGGGGATAGAGTACACCGGTGAACACATCGTTCACAACACCTACAGGTTATGAACCTGCTAGCGTTCCACTGGACTGTCTAGAAAGAGTCCGTGGTCGTTATCCATACTCCGCTGAATAACTAGATCAACAACAACAACAACGAGGCCTCTCATCTGTTTATTACACACCAACTATCTACCCATGTTCTACCCAACATATTAGTAGATAAAAATATACATTTGTATACATAGTTTAAAGAAAACCTGTATAGCATGCTTTAATCAACACATATATCACATAACAGATGAGGCACACACACACATAACACATATCTCATAAAGAAATAAGCAGATCTATAAGATAGAAGAGAGTGAATACTCATTCACACATAACACAACCAAATATATACACATAGCACGTATTTTTATATAAAATACTTCGTATTATTGTATTAGAAGAAATAACTACACACTCACTTGATCAGAAGACGATCCGACAGCACTACGGCTTATAGAAGTAGTAATCCACAGCAGATCTGGAAGATCTCCTCGAAAATCGAACTTCTCGCGGGCAGAGCTTCGACTCGGGAACCGCGCTTCTCGGGATCTTCGGGATCTCGGGACTTGCCTCGGGGCTAGAGTATGATACCGGGGCTTCGGGGTATTTCTGGCACGCAAAACGGTGAAAAACGGGAGAGAGAAGAGAAGAAATGAACAAGATAGCCGGCTGCCTTCGGATCCTTTATATAGAGGCTGGAGCCTCGGAGTACGCGGGGCGTACAGGCGTACGCAGCGCGTACGCGTCCGAAATCGTCACTGCATGCGTCATCCGAAGTGTCGACACTATGCGGAGTACGCGATAGCGTACTCACGTACGCGGGGCGTACCTTGGATCAGACGGGTGACTCGGCTTCGGATAATGCCTCCGATTTTGATTTAAAAATAAATACAAAATGATTAGTAAACTTCGGAAATTCATAACTTCTTCATACGAACTCCGTTTTTGACGTTCTTTATATCCACGGAAAGGTGAGACCACGCTCTACGACTTTCGTTTAGACTCCGTTGGCTAATTTTGACTTTATTTTTATTAATTATTTTTAATAGGCCGCGACAGAAACTTTCGTTATAAATTCATAACTTCTTCGTTTGATGTCCGTTCTCGCCTAACTTTTTATCGCTTCGATACCAACAATGAGATCTTCGATTCTCATTTAGATTGCTTCGGCTAAAAACCGCTCGATCTCAAATCGAGTATTTCGGGCTGCACACCGCTAAGCCGGAACTTCGATAAATCATAACTTCCTCATACGAAGTCAGATTTGGGCGTTCTATATATATTCGGAAACCTCGTTTCGACTACTACAACATTAACCAAAGATATTAAGTTTATTTCACACTTAAATTTTGACGCTTATTTTTATTCTTAATTAATCAGACCACATAATTAAGCAATTAAGCACAAAACACATAATACTCAAATAATACATTCTTATTATTTCAAAACGGGTTACAAAGGTTAACCTAGACTATTATATTGCTAAATATGGCAAGCCCGGAAACACAGGCGTTACAATTCTCTCCACCTTAGAATGATTCCGTCCCCGGAATCACACATCAACAAACAAATGCGGATAGCGACCCATCATGTCACTCTCCGTCTCCCAGGTGATATTCGGCCCATTCGTGTGTTTCCATCGGACAAGCACTAACCCAACCATCTTGCGTCGCAATTTCTTAGTCTTTCGGTCAACAATTGCCTCTGGTTCTTCAATCAACCTTTTGTTCTCATCAATTCTCAATTTAGAAATTGGAATTATGTCGGGAACTTCTCCCGTGAACTTCCTCAAATAACACACATGAAAAGTGTTATGAATTCCATTCAGTTCTTCGGGTAATTCGAGCTTGTAAGCTTGGTTCCCAATCCTCTGAAGAACTTTAAACGGTCCAATAAACCTTGGACTCAACTTTCCCCTTTTACCAAATCTTATAAGTCCCTTCCACGGCGAGACTTTAAGCAAAACCAAATCTCCAACTTCAAAAGTCATCGGTCTTCGCTTTTTGTCAGCATAGCTCTTTTGACGATCCTGAGCCGCTAACATTCTTTCCCTAATTATTTTCAACTTTTCAGCAGTTTGATGAACCAACTCCGGTCCCATAAACTGCTTTTCCCCAGCCTCAAGCCAACAAGACGGCGTACGACACTTCTGTCCATACAAAGCTTGGTAAGGTGCCATCTTAATGCTCGAGTGAAAACTATTATTATAGGAAAACTCTACCAACGGTAAATGTTCATCCCAATTACCTAGGAATTCCAGAGTACATGCTCTCAGCATATCTTCAAGTGTTTGTATCGTTCGTTCGCTCTGACCATCAGTCTGCGGATGGTAAGCTGTACTTAAACACAACTTGGTACCCAATTCCTCTTGTAGACTTTTCCAAAACCTCGATGTGAAACGGCTATCACGATCCGACACAATCGTTAACGGAACACCGTGAAGCCTCACAATTTCCTTCACGTAAGAATTCGCAAGCTTCTCCATAGACCATTTCTCCCTGGCCGCTATGAAATGCGCACTCTTAGTGAATCGGTCGACGACCACCCAAATCATGTCGTGACCATTCTTTGTTCTGGGCAGTTTAGTGACAAAATCCATAGCAATGTCTTCCCACTTACCCATAGGCACAGGCAAAGGTTCTAAACTCCCGTACGGTTTCTGATGTTGTGTCTTGACTCTTGCACAAGTCACACACTCGGCCACATACTTTGCAATATCAAGCTTCATCGTCGGCCACCAGTAGTAGGGTTTCAGGTCCCTATACATTTTAGTGCTACCCGGATGAATCGAGTACATGGTCTTGTGAGCTTCTTCCATCAGAAGATCTCTGACTCCTCCTGTCTTAGGTATCCAAATCCGATCTTGGAACACCTTCAGTCCATGACTGTTTACACCGAACACCAACGTTTTGCCCAAACGTTCCTCCTTTCTGTCATTCTTCTCAGAAGCTTCGCTCTGAGCTTTCTTTATACTTTCCAAAATAGTTGAGACAACTTCAATTCTCAACGCTCTTGGCCTTTTCCTTTCGGGATTGACTTTCCGACTGAGAGCATCAGCAACAACATTAGCTTTACCGGGGTGGTAAAGTATCTCGCAGTCATAGTCTTTAAGTAATTCTAGCCAGCGTCGTTGCCTCATATTCAATTCTTTCTGATTAAAGAGGTATTGGAGACTCTTATGATCAGTGAAAAGTTTGCACTTCGTGCCATAGAGGTAATGCCTCCATATTTTCAGAGCGAAAACTACCGCTGCCAACTCTAAATCATGAGTCGGGTAGTTCTTTTCATGCTCTTTCAGCTGTCGAGACGCATATGCTATCACCTTTTCTCTTTGGGTCAAAACACAACCCAAACCAACACCAGACGCATCGCTATAGACAGCGAAGTCTTCAACTCCATCGGGTAGAGAAAGTATCGGTGCCTCGCATAGCTTCTCCTTTAGCTTCTCAAATGCTTCCTTATGCTTCTCACCCCAAGCATAAGTAGCTCCTTTGTGGGTCAAAGCTGACAATGGACTAGCGATCGAAGAAAAGCCTTGGATAAACCTTCGGTAATATCCGGCTAATCCTAAAAAGCTTCGAATCTCCGTGGGACTTTTCGGTTGTTCCCACTTCGTCACAGCTTCGATCTTTGCTGGATCAACCATTATCCCTTCTTGGTTGACCACGTGACCCAAGAATTGGACTTCACGAATCCAAAAATCACATTTGGAGAACTTAGCATACAGCTTCTCCTTCTTCAAGACTTCTAACACTTCTCGCAAGTGTCTGCCATGCTCCTCCTGGCTTTTCGAGTAAATCAGAATGTCGTCTATGAACACTATCACGGATTTATCAAGGAACGGGTTACAAACCCTATTCATCAAATCCATGAACGCTGCTGGAGCATTGGTTAGTCCAAACGACATAACCAAAAACTCGTAGTGTCCATATCTAGTTCTGAATGCAGTCTTCTCGATATCTTGCTCTCTTACTTTTAGCTGATGATATCCTGACCTAAGATCGATCTTCGAGAAATAGCTCGAACCTTGCAATTGATCAAACAGGTCATCAATCCTCGGCAACGGATATCTATTCTTTATTGTTGCCTTGTTCAGCTCTCTGTAATCAATGCACATTCTCATACTTCCATCTTTCTTCTTTACAAATAACACCGGAGCTCCCCAGGGCGATGAACTAGGTCTAATGAAACCTTTGTCCAATAACTCCTGAAGTTGCATCATCAGCTCCTTCATCTCCGTCGGTGCTAATCGATAAGGTGCTTTTGCAATTGGTGTCGTTCCTGGCAACAAGTCAATACGGAATTCCACTTGTCGATCAGGCGGTAATCCAGGAAGATCTTCGGGAAATACTTCCGGATAATCACACACAACTGGAATATTCTGCATCACCTTCTTTTCCTTCTTAGCATCAATCACGAATGCTAAATACGATGTACACCCCTTGGTCAAACATTTTCTGGCTTTCATCAATGAAATGATTCCAGAATTCACTCTGCGTTTATCTCCATACACCATAAACGAATCTTTCCCAGGCGGGTTTACTTTGACTATTTTCTTCTTGCATAAAATTTCGGCGTCGTTGGCGCTAAGCCAATCCATTCCCAATACGATGTCGAAACCATTAAGTTCGATAGGCAATAATTCCTCGTGGAACTTATTCCCATTTAGATCAATTAAGATGTTTTTCATGCGATAGCTAACAGGTACAAACTTGCCACTAGCAACTTCGACTAATAAAGCATTATCTAGTCTAACAACAGGCAAAGCTAGCTTTCTACCAAATTCATGCGATATAAAGGAGTAGTTGGCTCCAGAATCAAATAAAATTTGGGCAGGCAATTCGTTAACGAGAAAGGTACCTGAAGCGACATCAGCTTCATCTTTAGCAGCTTCCAGTGTCATCTGGAATGCTCTCGCCTTTGGCTTTGGCGGAATGTTGGGTCTTGCTGCTTCCTTCTTTTTCGGACAATCCCTTGAGATGTGCCCCTCCTCACTACAACCATAACAAACATTCTTGGTGAAAGTGCAGTCGTTGGCATAATGCCCTGGCTTTCCACATTTGAAGCATGTGGTTTCCCCGCCACACTTCCCATGATGCTTCTTCTTGCACTTGTCGCACAATTTCGCCTCTACCTTTCCTCCACTTCCTCTCGAACTAGACTTCGAGAATTTACTTTTCTTGCTGGACCCTGAAAATCCATCGATTTTCCTTTTCACGCCAACCTCTGACCTTTCCAGACCTTTTTCCCTGATCTGGGTCTCAACATTTCTAGCAGCCCAGATGGCGGCTTTCAATGTGGTTGCTTGCTTAACCATTGGACCATAGTCCGCTGGTAGCCCAAGGGCAAACTTGTTGACCTTAGAGAGTTCTGTAGGCACCAAATATGGGATAAACTTCATCTTTTCCGTGAAACTTGCAGCGTATTCAGTAACGCTCAATTTCTCTTTCTTCAAATTCTGAAACTCATTACTGATTTCCAGAAGGTCCTGCTCGGAGCAGTATTGCATTTTTAGTTGTTCCACAAAGTCTTCCCAAGACATTTTGCTTGCTTCTCCCTTGGGCATAGAGTCAGCTAACAGCTTCCACCAACTCAACACGCCAGATTTTAGCAGAGGGATCGCAAGAGCGGTCTTCTGCCTGTTGCTGCATTCGCAACTTTCAAACATAGTCTCCATTTCGGAGACCCAATCCATAACTTGCACCGGCGTCGGGCTTCCGGATAAACATGGTGGTTTGGATGCCATGAAATCCTTATACTTGCACCCACGACCATCATTTCCTCCATACTGGTTATTGCGTCTAACCACTGGTTGTTCGTCTTGACCAATGATTCCACTAAAGTTTTCTCCTTCAGACTGCCCTCCATTCTCCTCGGGCTCTTCTGCTTGAATTGACGGTTCTTCACGATTCTGCCTAAGCAGGCGTCTTGTTTCTTCCATCTGACGATCCAACATCATTTGAATCATCATTTGTACACCAGCCATTGTTATCGGCTCAGGTGCATCAGCTACGACAGGTACTTGTTGAATTACAGGTGGTTGATTCCTGTTTTCATCAGCGTTTCCAACGCCACTCCTTGTTCTCACCATTTTGATCTACACACCGAATTATTTCACCTTATTACTCCAAACGATTACATGCTAGTTCTAATATCGTATACATACGCTTAGAATCCTAAACACATAAACCTTCAGATCCGGTTGGCAACAAACCGTAGATCCGAACAAACAATATCATATATGGCAACATATAACATTTAGCACATAAAAGCATTTTAGGCAACCTTCCTAAAATAAACTAGTGCTCGTGTCTAAAATTTATCAGACACACATCTCACAATCTCCACTTAGCATACTAAGTTTAAGTCTAGAAATCCAACAAATTCCTAGTTCGCTTAAACTAATGCTCTGATACCAACTGTGACATCCCCAAAATCTCGGCCAGAAAAGACCGATTTTCATTTATGCTTTTAAATATTTTCAGAGTAAATCCTTTTGATTTGAAAGAGTTGCGGAATTTGTTCCCAAAACAAAACATGATAAAATAATATTTATCAAAGCATTTCATCAAGAGATGCATTTCATTATATAATCAAAACTCGGGATGTCATGTTCCGATACAGACCATAAAGCATAAACGATAAACATTACAAGTCATTCAACAAATATATACATATACAGACTTGTAAACAAAACAACAAGATGATCCATCCATCTTACGCCCTTGTGCCACTTCCTGTAATACAAATAAAACTGAGTGGGTCAGGCTTGGGAGCCTGGTGAGCATATAGGGTTTTCAACCCACAATAAATAAGTTATATTTAATTTCACCAACCAAACACTATCCCGATTACCCATTCCCGTTATCCTCACTTTACGTCCCTAAATCAACTATCTCAAGGGACCTAATCTAGGATTTTCATCGGGACGGACATCACTGCGAAGGGGTTTCCTCAACAATAGATATCCTAAAGGCAACCATGAGGGGGATAGAGTACACCGGTGAACACATCGTTCACAACACCTACAGGTTATGAACCTGCTAGCGTTCCACTGGACTGTCTAGAAAGAGTCCGTGGTCGTTATCCATACTCCGCTGAATAACTAGATCAACAACAACAACAACGAGGCCTCTCATCTGTTTATTACACACCAACTATCTACCCATGTTCTACCCAACATATTAGTAGATAAAAATATACATTTGTATACATAGTTTAAAGAAAACCTGTATAGCATGCTTTAATCAACACATATATCACATAACAGATGAGGCACACACACACATAACACATATCTCATAAAGAAATAAGCAGATCTATAAGATAGAAGAGAGTGAATACTCATTCACACATAACACAACCAAATATATACACATAGCACGTATTTTTATATAAAATACTTCGTATTATTGTATTAGAAGAAATAACTACACACTCACTTGATCAGAAGACGATCCGACAGCACTACGGCTTATAGAAGTAGTAATCCACAGCAGATCTGGAAGATCTCCTCGAAAATCGAACTTCTCGCGGGCAGAGCTTCGACTCGGGAACCGCGCTTCTCGGGATCTTCGGGATCTCGGGACTTGCCTCGGGGCTAGAGTATGATACCGGGGCTTCGGGGTATTTCTGGCACGCAAAACGGTGAAAAACGGGAGAGAGAAGAGAAGAAATGAACAAGATAGCCGGCTGCCTTCGGATCCTTTATATAGAGGCTGGAGCCTCGGAGTACGCGGGGCGTACAGGCGTACGCAGCGCGTACGCGTCCGAAATCGTCACTGCATGCGTCATCCGAAGTGTCGACACTATGCGGAGTACGCGGGGCGTACCTTGGATCAGACGGGTGACTCGGCTTCGGATAATGCCTCCGATTTTGATTTAAAAATAAATACAAAATGATTAATAAACTTTGGAAATTCATAACTTCTTCATACGAACTCCGTTTTCGACGTTCTTTATATCCACGGAAAGGTGAGACCACGCTCTACGACTTTCGTTTAGACTCCGTCGGCTAATTTTGACTTTATTTTTATTAATTATTTTTAATAGGCCGCGACAGAAACTTTCGTTATAAATTCATAACTTCTTCGTTTGATGTCCGTTCTCGCCTAACTTTTTATCGCTTCGATACCAACAATGAGATCTTCGATTCTCATTTAGATTGCTTCGGCTAAAAACCGCTCGATCTCAAATCGACTATTTCGGGCTGCACACCGCTAAGCCGGAACTTCGATAAATCATAACTTCCTCATACGAAGTCAGATTTGGGCGTTCTATATATATTCGGAAACCTCGTTTCGACTACTACAACATTAACCAAAGATATTAAGTTTATTTCACACTTAAATTTTGAAGCTTATTTTTATTCTTAATTAATCAGACCACATAATTAAGCAATTAAGCACAAAACACATAATACTCAAATAATACATTCTTATTATTTCAAAACGGGTTACAAAGGTTAACCTAGACTATTATATTGCTAAATATGGCAAGCCCGGAAACACAGGCGTTACACTAATCCAAAATACGATACTCTATTCCTCTATACGGCACCTTAATGAATAAATACTATGTGACCAGAGCTTCCCGGAAGGGAAGCAACCACTACTGGTATAGATCTATACAGAACGGACACTATTACACCCCGAATGTGAATTGTAGTCTGAGCCGGCCAGGCCCAGGGGTGGTGAACACTACTACTCTACGAATGACCGGGATGGTCATTGGACACTCTATTATTACTAAGTTTGGTTACATGAGAAATCACATCTATATCCAAACTAATACACTATGAACTAAAGACTAAACTAATATCCCGGAGTAAAAATACATATATACACTATAAGAATTAAACTTACAAATTCACTAAGCTGGAAAATACAAGATTTTTTGGGGATTTCACTATTTTCAAACGTTAATTATAGCTTTTCTTTACATGTTTGTAAACACCTTTTATACAAGCAACGACACTAAATTCTTATGAACTCACCAGATTTATGTTGATACTCGTTTTCAAATTAACTTGTATTCTCAGGTCAAAAATAGACAGGTACTGGTGCATCCCTTTTGAGAAGATGGAGCATATACAAGACTCATCTTTATTTTGTTTATACTTTTGGTGTCTAACAATTGTACAGAACACTTTTGTATTTACATTTACTATATTAATGCAATGGTTGTAGTCACTTGTGTTTACTATTATGCAATGTTATGATACTATACATGACGTCCTCCACCCTAGAACGTATTCCGCCATTCTCGGTTTTGGGGTATGACACAGTCTCTCTTGACTTCGAAGGAAGCGATTCTTGCCCGGAATCCCCTATTTTTCATCTGATAATCAAATATCACACACATACCATACATATTTGCTTTATTACTTTATCATTTGTCACTCTAATGCATGGAAATTTTTAATTTTCCACATTCTGTTGATGGTATGTTTGAGTTTATTTGTCCTCTAGTGAATCCAGGGCAATCCAGGTTCCGATGGCTCGTTCTAATTCAAATACAGATTGTCGAAATCTTTTTGGGCGCGTGAATTTGAACGGTCGCTATACGCACGCATCCTGACGCATACCTCGGAACATCCAACCTGTCAAATCGCACTTTTTCAGGCTACCTTTTAAAGATAACGTCACAATCGTCATGACTTTCTCTCTCCTAGCAACGGTACATAAAGGGTTTGCACGATTCCTTGTCTTCTACCGCATCAAGATTTCTAAACTGTAACAGCGATTTCCACTATTTATCTTCTTCAATTGTTCAACAATGGCGACCTCTTCTTCTGCACAAGATCAGACTGCTTCATCTGCCTTTCTTACCATCAAGCCAAATCAAAACATGATAATTGAACTCACTCTATTCGTGTATGATTCCTATATGTTACATGTTGTGGAATGTTTGAAGTATTATCCACTGGTTGTTGCCCTAACCAAATTGGAGGCTGTTCCGATGTCTTTATTGTCTCAAGTTTATTCTTTTGCATCTTATGAAAAGAACAAGGAACGGATATATTTTCAAATACACTCCAAGAAGGCCTCTATTTCCAAAGGGAGGTTTTGTTCCTTACTTCATCTTGTCGTGATTCTTCGGTGATTTCCCCTGACTTTATCACCACAACACAACTCTTCTCAGTGCTGTATTGGATGGTTTATGCCGATGTACTGACAACCATTGCCAAAGTCAAGAAGTTGTGTCTGCCATCACAGTGGAACGGTCTTCTCCTCTATCCAAGCTGACAACGCTTCTCTAATCAGTTCGGTATCCTCCAAACTGGACTCACTGCATGCCGACATTGCCAAAGAGAGTGCTTTCAAAGAAGAGATAGCTCGACAAGCCTCTACAATTGCAGTTCAGCAAGTCCAACTTGCTCAAGCAGAGAAGGAAATTTCCTTGTTAAAAACCAAGAGAGTTGTTTTCCGCAGTTGTGCAAATGATGTCAAGGACATGCTGTCCAATCTACTTGGTGCTCATGATCCAATTCTCACTCTCACCATCCGCAATCATCTAACTAGCAAACTGCTTCCCGCTCTTGCCATACTTCATGAAATGAAAGGTGTTTCAGAGCCTTTCATTACTCCAAAACAAGGGGGAGAGGGATCACAGACAATAATTGTTGGATAAGGTGTCTAAGTCCATAACTTATTTGGTATATACTTGACCCGACCGGCATGGTCCATTTGGGTTGCATCTCATCCAAACTATTATGGATAATTTTATGAGAGTTATACACATATGTTTATTAATATATTATGAGTTATAATATATTAATATGAAGTTACGTTATTTAATTAGTTTTAGTCTTAAATTAATTATGGATTAATTTAGAGATTAAAAGGAATACTAATTAAATTATGGGCTATTTGTTTTATATAGTGTGGGCTAATACTCATTTGTTAATGGGCTAGGCTTATGTGGAAGTCCATGGATGATCCATGGAGCTTTTAACCCATGGATCCTTGGAATAGGAAAAGACATGGGTTATTAGGGTTTCACCCTAACCATGCATACTATATAAGCATGCTTATGGAGCATGAAAGAGAGCCTAAGATAGCCTAAGAGAAAGCTAGTGTTCTAGTGTGTGTGTGCATGTGTGTGGCCGAAAATACAAGAGTGTGTATACTCTCTCAAAGTTTTCCAAGAGTTTATGGTGTTTGTGATTCCATTTGAGGCATTCACACTATTGGTGCTTGGCCCTCAAACTCCTAAGAACCCAACACAACAAAAGGTATGTAATCTCTTCTAACTCTTTTATATTGAAATGTTCCCCATGCCATGTTAGATATGTTATAAACCTTGGAAAATTATTATTTTGCATGTATTTAGACAAACATAGATCCAAGGTTTATTAGGGTTGCATGCACACTTAGGAAGTGTTAGATTGCTCAAAACCCAACAGTGGTATCAGAGCCTAGGCTTGCTTGTTTGATACTTGATGCAAAATAGTGAAAAAAGTCGAAATCGTTGCTGTCTGCATGCTAGACTCGCCGAGTCCATTGGGGGGACTCGCCGAGTCCAAGGCAAACTTCAACCTACTCGACGAGTCCGTTCGTGCACTCGGCGAGTAGGATCGAAAGAATGCAGAATCTCGATTTTTGCTACTGGAAATGGACTGGAAACATTACCCTAAATTGTTTTGGTGTTGTAAAACTTATTTTAGTTGGTGTAATGGTTGTTCTAATCCATTTACAATAGCATATATATCAAAAATCCATGATTTTATGTGTTCATATAATTCTTGAATTTTTGATGATCATGTTCATGTTCTTATGAATTTAGAAAATGATAGGAATTATTTGCTGAATTGTTTAGAATTAATTCTTAATCATTTATGTGTTTTAATGGAGTCCATAATTTGTCCTCAAGTTATGGATTACCAAAGGTCACTTTCATTTAACACACACTTAAAACACATAAGTTACATGAAAATGAAGAGTCTTCATTTTTATGAACCTTTAATTCATAAGTTATGAAATGAAGAGTTTTGCAAAGTTACAAAACTTGTCCTCAAGTTTTGGAATTTGTAAAGTTTCACACACTTTAATAAACTTTAATTCCAAACCTTAGAGTTTTAATAGTTAAAATTCAACCCTTATACTATTTATAACATTAATGGTTAATTATTATATATATGTATAAGAATAAGTCGTTTTACCGTTAGTAGGCCTCATTCACGAAGCCGGTCTATAAGGTGGGTATAAGGTTGTTGCCTATAAAATGGCGACTTAATGGGTGTCTACTCTCACCCACCGCTTGCTTGACTGGTGGAGGGTCGTTAGCCGAACGGGTAGGACAATGACTTTAAATTCTCCCTTCATTAAAAGTATTAATGATAAATACTAAAGTAACTAAAATCTTAATAATTCCCAATCTTAGTTACTTTAGGAAAAATGTGAATTTGGTGCTAACCCATGGAATTCACACTTTGTACCTTACCAAGTCGTTGGTGGAGCGTGTGTGGTTAACCGGCACACTAACTTGGACTAGTAAGGACCACGAAGGGTGACTTAATGTTTGTCATAGATCAATGGAGCGTGTGTGGTTAACCGGCACATTGATTAGGTGATAATATTAAGGATACCAAGTGAATTGGTATGGTTATTCACACCTTGTTTTGTGATCCTCGGCATCCCAGTCACAAAATTTGAGAGGGCACACTCGAGATTGAAACATGCCATTGAAAAGTTCAATGAATCTCAAAAGATCTAGGAATTTCAAATCCAATTAAAACCTAATAAATTATTTCGTTTTTCATGGTGGAAATTGGTGAATCGTCATTCGCCTACCTTCAAATATTTTATAGCTTGGATTACGGCATCCCTCTTCTAAGTTATAAAATAGTTTGTTGGGTCCTAGCCTTAATATTTCATATTGGGTGTCATATTAAGGACTTTAAATCAACTATCTTGAATATCTCCCAAAACATGTCTGGTTTAGACATTTATGATCTTCCCAAATCTCTTGAAGATGATGTTCCTCAACATCATGCTTTACTTCCTTTATCTCCTCCAATTATTCTCCCTCACCCACAAGTTCTTGAAAAGTTTAAAGTCACTCAAGCCCTATTGGCAAGTTAAGGTCTTGGTGTGGTCACATCTTGGAGATGTAGTCACATATTGACAAGACGGGAGAGTTGGGTGTCAAAGTCTCGTGAAAGTTGGATGTTCAATCACTTTCTTAGTAACATAGCAGGTCACTTTGGGACTACTATGAGACAGACTATGACACGAGCCTTAATGATCTTATCTATTTGTTTTGTGCTGTGGAATCAGCAATGATTTGGAACACTAGTAAAGCAAATTTTGTTAGAAGATCAACTTCCCAAACCTTAAATGGACATTGGCAATGGTAGCATTGGATATCTAGAAAAGCATTTCTCTTCCCAATGGAAAGGGATCGGCCATAGTCAACTCGGTTGACCAAATGGTAAAGAGAAAGGCTAAGTCTGAAATAGTCTCATGTGCCATTATCAAAGGGTCTCCATATGTTTATATTGCCAAAGAAAGGGGCATTGGTTGCGAAGCTGCCCTATTTACCTGAAAGGTCATAAGGTTGATCAAGTCAAGAGGTTTGACTCTACTTCGGGTAAAATACACTGTATAACTCTGTTAAGTTCCTATTTGGAGATTCTTATTACATAATGTGAATGGGTCACATGCTGATGTCTTTTAAGAATCAAAGAAAAGATAGGAAGCTTAAAGTAAGTATATGCTGATTCTGATTGCGAAGATGGGTTTCGATCGCATGGTTCGGTAATCAGAATTTTTGAGCTGTTGCTTAAGAGTTATAATATATTGCTTGTGAATAGATAACAACAAGGTTTTCATGTGGATTGTAAGGATAAGTTTTTCCGCAAAGTTTTAAAATAAAAGAAAAAAAAGGTTTTAATTTTATTTATTTTAAAAATATCCTTACAATGGCATCGGTGGAAAATTGTTGCTTATATGTTTCCAGTAATAGCAATATTGGAAAGTGGATTTGATTCTTTCATTTGTGGTAGTGTCTGAATTTACCAAATGAAGAAAGTTTTTCATCACCCAAGTTTCGATTGGACAGAAACTTGGAATCATACAAGTTGTATTGTATGATGAATGAGAATTTTCATCTTTGAAAAATTAAGACTAATTCTTTGATCACATGTATATGTGAGTCAATTGAAGGACTAAGGAATTAGGTACACTGGGTGTGCGCTGGTCAAGGTCCACCACAAAGATTGATTTGTCATGATTTACTAAAGATTAGTAAATATGATTATACTTATAAGGTTAAGTATAATTTTGTAACATTGGAAAACGAATAAGAAGAATCAAATTAGGCAGAAAGATAAAAGTTTCTCAAATCTGAAAGGACGGGAGAGTACTTTAGTATCAGCTTTGTGATCATCTTAATGATTAAGAAACCATATCAAAATTTGTTCTCTAAGAAAGTCTTAGTGCATTCTTATGACTAAGAAGAAGGGATCTTGAAATTGTTGAAATGGTTAAATCAAGAAGATGAATCATACTTCGTTCCAATACAAGTCTTGGAGTCATACTCCAAGATTGTAATTTGAGTGACATGTCTTAAAGAAGGTTTAAAACACTCATCAAATGTAAGAGTAAAATGTTTTCTACTCTTGTACATTTGAGATTGGTAAGTTGTGATGTCTTGGATGAGACAAAGACCAACTAAGACCAATTGTGTGAAGTGTTAGTCTTGATAAGAATCCGCACTATCCCTTGAATATTTGTTTTATCAAGGAATGGTTCTTGACTAGGAAAACTTATATGTCAAGGGGTCAGTGGGAGCCTTAAAGATCCTGGAAGAGTTTCAAGATTTAATCAAGAGTAAAACCTGTAATTTATCACTAGCACACGACTTAAGGTTTTCAACCTATCGTGTTGACATAATTCTTATTTCTGTACCTACTTCAAATAAGTTGAATTTACATGTGAGTTATCAGAGTTCAACTTGGAAGCATTGGTGGGCCTTGTGTTACCAAGGTGACAAGAAACTAAGATTGAATAAGTTTAATCCATGTAGGGCTGGATTTGTCACTAACCTTATCTTGTGATTATGGTTTTGACAAATTCGCATGGATAGGAACTCATACACTATTAAATCTAAGTGTCATAAGGTTTCTCTCCGATTCATGAAAATGATGGTGAGGAAATGCTTTCACTAAATAGATTTTAAGTAGATATCAATTGTGTCATTTGCATTTTCAAAAGTCATTAGTGGAGCGCGTGTGGTTAACCGGCACACTAACATGGACTTGTGAGAAATGGCAAATGCCTAAGCAATTGAGACTATGATTACGGCATCCCTTTTCATAGTTCTGAAAATTGTTTAGACACACATGTGAGCTATCTAAGAAAGGGTGTATGAATCTAAACTTCAGAAGTCCAACAGATTTCTGGAAATGTGTCAGAGCTAGTGGGAGCATAAGTGTTATGCTGATAATCATCATGTTAGTGGGAGCATGACTATTATGATTAGTATTGCAAGCTAGCAATGTTAATTATAGAAAACAAAGTTTCAATCCGTGAAGTTGCAGGGGTTGAAAAGTTGTTTTGCTATAATTAAGGGAGAGGAAATTATACTTCATGTCAATTCTAAAGCTTAGATTGAGATTTTAATCATCTTTAGTCAAGAATATATGTGAATTTTGTGTTGGAATGGTTCAACTTGAAGAAATTCTATATATATTGCATTTTCAAAATTCGATTATGATTACGGCATCCCTCTTCATAGTTAAATTTTGAAAACATGGCAAATAAAAAATATTGTAGCAAAAGACTGGTCTAGTGTCATGTCTTTATGTCAAACATCATGAATAGTATCCCATATGCTTCGGATATAGGATCGATTTCATGTGCTATAATATTCATCCTTTCTAAATTTTCCAAATGCTTAAGGCATTTAGAAGGGAAAAGTCTAGAACTGGATATGACTAAAGTGATTAAGCAATTGTCGAGGACAATCTGAGGTTCGCCAAAGATTGATTGCTCAGGGACATTTGGAAGTCTAGTGTTAATTTTTGGTAGGACCATATCGACATTTTCTGAAAAGAGGTAACTCTTGTTCGGAAGTGATAGTCAAATAGGACTATGGAAATGTCTCCATAGGTGGAAGTGATTCAATCTATGTAAGATTAGGAAACTTAATGCAAAAAGGATGTTCCCAAGGAGCTGATCTCCTTTGGAATGCTCTGTAATGGTTGTTGTCAAGTCTTTCTGACTTTGTGCATAATCATTACAAGAGGATCAATGCATATAAGTTTAGAATCTAACAGATTTCAGTAAATGACATAAATTTGGAATTCTTGCATTTACAATAAGGATTTGGGATTGTGAAATGAGTATCATTGGAATCATGTTCAATTGATCTACATCACAATGTAAGGATCATAGACAAACATAGTGTGCATACTTGGGGTATGGCATAACTATTGTTTAGAAAAACAAAGTGTACATGCTAGGAGCATGGGACGACTGTTGTTTTTATTCAAGTCTTAAGTTGATTATTTGAAACATTGAATAATGTGTAATCAATATGGTGATAAATAAAAAGTGGTTTTATTTATATTCAAAAGGGTTCTGAGACCATATTAGATTCGATTATTATTGTATTTCACTTTGCATGTTTTGACTTCCAAAATAGCTAGGTTATTCTTTCCGGATGACTAAGTTATTTAAACACTCCACAGTCGTTCATATGTTGGAAGTAGGTATGAATCAAGACTGTCATGAATCGGGTTTGTAGATGGCTAAATGAGTTTAGTCATGGCAATGGTTGCTACAACATTCATGAGTACTCATAAGTTATGAGTATTGGAATAAACCCACGCTCACTTGTATCACTTCATGGAATTTATCTCGAGTGATCGTGAGACGATAATATCATATAAATCCTCAAACCTAGAGATATGAGTTGTTACCTATGAGTTGGTTGTGCATTGATTGCACGTAAACGCATCAGTAACTTGATGTTATAAAACGTGCCTTTGTGTACAATTCAACAAGTAGTAGAACAAGCATATGAGTCGAAGTTTATCTGTTCCTTCTAGAAATAGAAGCGATATCTGGGCCCCTCGATGATTTTGTTGTGACCTATGTACCGGCCGGTCAGAACTGAATTGATGTGTTCGATTAAGTTCTTTGTCAAACAAATCGAAAATCGGGAAACAAACTGCTGGACAATAAGTACGACGTAGTTCCATGTGTTTGTCCGGCTGATATCATGAGAACAGAGGATTATGTGATCACTTATCTAAAATGGCGCTTCATAGTTCGACAGAGTCTTCATTGTTCGAGGGAGTTTTCGAGAGCTACGATTGTTGGTTGGTTCCTGAAGTTATAGGCAAATATAGTTATTAGACTTATCCAAGTGGGAGTCTGTTGGATAAGGTGTCTAAGTCCATAACTTATTTGGTATATACTTGACCCGACCGGCATGGTCCATTTGGGTTGCATCTCATCCAAACTATTATGGATAATTTTATGAGAGTTATACACATATGTTTATTAATATATTATGAGTTATAATATATTAATATGAAGTTACGTTATTTAATTAGTTTTAGTCTTAAATTAATTATGGATTAATTTAGAGATTAAAAGGAATACTAATTAAATTATGGGCTATTTGTTTTATATAGTGTGGGCTAATACTCATTTGTTAATGGGCTAGGCTTATGTGGAAGTCCATGGATGATCCATGGAGCTTTTAACCCATGGATCCTTGGAATAGGAAAAGACATGGGTTATTAGGGTTTCACCCTAACCATGCATACTATATAAGCATGCTTATGGAGCATGAAAGAGAGCCTAAGATAGCCTAAGAGAAAGCTAGTGTTCTAGTGTGTGTGTGCATGTGTGTGGCCGAAAATACAAGAGTGTGTATACTCTCTCAAAGTTTTCCAAGAGTTTGTGGTGTTTGTGATTCCATTTGAGGCATTCACACTATTGGTGCTTGGCCCTCAAACTCCTAAGAACCCAACACAACAAAAGGTATGTAATCTCTTCTAACTCTTTTATATTGAAATGTTCCCCATGCCATGTTAGATATGTTATAAACCTTGGAAAATTATTATTTTGCATGTATTTAGACAAACATAGATCCAAGGTTTATTAGGGTTGCATGCACACTTAGGAAGTGTTAGATTGCTCAAAACCCAACAATAATTGTAACAAAAGAACTGAAGGATAATTTATCTTCAGGTTCTGGTCCAATAGAAAAGCCGTAGAAGATTGTTGATGACAGTGATAGTGATGCAGATGAAACTATTGCTGATGCTCTTAAACGAAAGAATAGGGATAAAGAGTTGGATGACAATCTACAAATCACAAAGGAGGCTGAGGAAACAGAGCGACGCAACAAAGAAAAAGAAGATATCTTGCAATGTAAGAAGACTCTATTTCCTGAATGGACTCGAGATGTGTTGATCAGTCAAGCAATTGAATCACCGAGTATCTATTGGTTAGAACCAATTGCCTCTTTTGACTGCGACAACTCCAAGGACTCACAGTTTGATATGTCGATTACATGGAAGGCATTTACATTTCATTGTTTTGACTCAACTGTTGAGGTTCCTTTTCCAAGTCCAAAGGTTGACCGATATGTTTATGATATGCAATATGTGATAAGGGTAAGGGTGAAATAGTCCCCAGATACCGGTTGAAAGATACCGAAGGGAGGTTAGTTCCTGGATACCGGTTGAAAGATAACGAAGGGGAGAGTAGCTCCTAGTTACCGGTTGAAAGATATCGAAGGGGAGGATAGTTCTCGGTTATCGGTTGAAAGATACCAAAGGGGAGGATAATTCCTAGTTACCGGTTAAAAGATACCAAAGGGGGGGGGGGGGGGGGGGGGGTAGCTCCCGGTTACCGGTTGCAAGATATCGATGATTGTGTGCTATGGTATGATGGGGGAAATCACTAAGCTTCATGCTTAAAGTTACAATTTTGGTTTCAGGTACCTCTTCGTCTAAGGGGAAGGATTCGGCGGTGTAGCAGTGCATCACACACACACACATGTTTTCCGCATGGAGTTTCCTAGGGATGCACTATGATTTAGTTTACCTTTTGACATTATGGTTATCAGACACATTGTTATGTTTCTTTTACAAATGATATGACATGGGAGATGTTTTAGTAAAATTTGATGTGGATTACTTAATTTAAAATGAAATTTTTGGCCTCGAAGATTGGGATGTTACTAGTTGATATCAGAGCCCTGGTTTGAGGGATTCGGACACACCTTCTGGGGTGCCTGGACTCAAACCGTGGGGCTAAAGGATTTTTTTTATAAAGAAAATGGTTTTCTAAATCAAAGAAAAAGAGTTTGAGAAAGATCAAGGTGTGTGATGCATGCGACCGGCCGAGCTCAAGTAAGTTTTCCCCAAGATACCTATACTTGTTATGTTATGATATATGATTCTGAAAACTGCATGCTAGATTAGGAATGAGGATATAGGAAGGATGCCTTATATGCCTGTTGTAGGAGCTGCATGTTAGGACTGTCTAGTCAGTAGTAGGATGGCCTGGTTAAGAAATGCTTGATATGGTTACTCGCTGCACGAATGCTCCTTGCTTTGTGCTATAGGGGTCCTGGCTAACTTTAACTAACTAGTGGGAGGATATGTAACAGTATCCGCAAGCTAGTTATGGGAGGATGGTAGGGACTCCTGGTGCAGCTGATGGCGGAGAGAAGGTCGGAGAGTGCCCTAGGAAAGCCTAGGATGAGATTAGTTGGAAAGGGATATTGGTTAAGGGACTTGGTGAAGTCGAAGCAATCCTTAAGGAAAGTACGGATGGATGTGGAAGGTAGTATGGGCCCGTACTACTGAAAGCAGAGGATCCGTACTCGAGTCAAGGAGGGCCAAGATGGAACCAGGAATCTTGGATAATCTGTAAGACCTCTCGGGGTATGTTTTGATCCTGACGTTTATGTGTTTAATTAATAGTATGCTGACCACACGACATGGAGCACGAGGCTCAGGATCTGGGTCAGGATCGGGATAGGGCTCGAGCGCGGGATCCGAGAAGGTTGATGATGGGTTACGCTATTTCATCGCGTCTGAGATTACGAGAGGCATCCTTGAGGCTACCTCGGTCATCTTCGGGTCGATCAAGGAGGGGATCATCGAGCTGATGGCGGACCACCTCCGATCATTCATGAGTCATTTGGCGCCTAGCCAGGTGAGTACGCGCACACTGTCCTTCAAGGACTTCAGAGGGAGTGGTGCGCCGAATTTTCATGGGGTGAAGGACCCAATTGCTGCCAGGAGATGGATCGCAAACATTGAGTCTGTGCAGTTTACGAGCTTCCGCCCGGAAGGGTCGAACCGCTTTGCGGTGGGATGTTTGAGAGACAGAGCTAGAGATTGGTGGTAGTCAGTTGGTGACTCATTGGGAGCCCCGACCATTGAGGCCATGACCTGGTCAAACATTGTGACCAGATTCAGGGCGGAGTTCACGCCAGCTGTGGAGCTTTAGGAGCTGGCCAAGGAGTTTTTGGACATGAGGCAGACTACGGAGACTGTAGCGGAGATCGCTGCCAAGTTCTGGGAGATGGCTCTTTTGGTGCCCCAGTATGCAGGAGATGAGGATATGAGGAGGACCCGCTATCACGGCATGTTAAGAGCTGACATCAGGGAGCATGTCAGCTTCTCAGCATGCCCGACCTTGGACTCTATGATTCCCAGGGCGCGAGAGAGGGAGATCGATTTGGAGCACCTCAGGAAGAGGAAGGCACAGACTGGGCAGGTTACAGGGGTTTCGGGGAAGAAACTTAAGGGATTCGACTCTAGGTCGACGGGCCAGCAGGGCCGGGACCGCTGTCGAAAATGTGGCCGGTCACATGAAGGAGCTTCTCGCACTGGGTCGGGTTCCGGCTGCTATAAGTACGGCAAGACAGGGCATTTTGGCAGGGATTGTACTGCCCCCGCCCCCATAGTGCAGATATCGGACCTGATTTGCTTTCATTGCAATCAGAGGGGCTATAAGAAGGCCAATTGCCCTAGATTGACAGCAACGACAGCAGCGGCGCCGACCATAGCAGCAACGCGGGTTATGGATGGCCGAAAGGCCAAGGTAGAGGCTCCAATGGTGCGGAGTCGAGCATTTCAGTTGATAGCCGAGGAGGCACAATTTCTTCTCTTATTTCTTTTTGTTATGTTGCTGTGATTTTGATATGTTATGTGTATGATCTGTTTAGGATCGTTCCATGTGAATGGTATCCCGGTTCAGGTGTTGTTTGATTCGGGTGCTACCCGATCGTTTGTTTCTCTTGCACTTAGCAAGAAGTTTCCTGAGTCTGCAGGCATGCTGGATTGCCCTCTAGAGGCCGAGATTGCAGACGACCGGTCAGTGTGAGCGTCAGAGGTCTACCAGGATTGTGTATTATGGCTGTTCGAGGAACGTTATCTGGTAGACTTAGTTCCCATACCTTTGTGGGGGAACAAGGTTATTATTGGTATGGATTGGCTATACCCCAATGGGGCAGTGATCAACTGCGCGCATCAGTTGGTGCTGATCAGGACCCCAAGTGGGGGAGAGCTGGTGATCCATGGTGAGAGGACACAACAAGGACTAGCTTTATGTTCAATAGTGAGAGCTAGGCGCTACCTTCAGCAGGGTTGTGCAGGATTTGTCGCCTATGTTATGGATACTCAGGAGACGGGTAAGGCGATGGTAGGCGATGTGCCCGTGGTACGAAAGTTTGCAGATGTATTCCCCGAGGAGTGTCCTGGGATACCTCTGGAGAGGCAGGTGGAGTTCAGGATCGACCTCCTCCCTGGTGCGGCTGTGATAGCCAAGGCACCGTATCGGTTGGCTCCTCCTGAGACATAGGAATTGTCTATGTAGCTGCAGGAGCTGCTAGACAAGGGATTCATTAGATTGAGCAGTTCACCCTGGGGAGCCCCGATTCTATTTGTGAGGAAAAGGATGGGTCGCATCGGATGTGAATCGATTATCGGGAGTTGAATAAGGTAATGGTGAAGAATCGTTACCCACTTCTGAGGATTGATGACCTCTTTGACCAGCTACAGGGAGCATCTTGGTTCTCTAAGATTGATTTGCATTCGGGGTATCATCAGATGAGGTTCAGAGAGGAAGATGTCTAGAAAACTGCTTTTTGGACACGTTATGTCCACTATGAGTTCGTGGTGATGCCCTTCGGGCTCACCAATGCTCCTGCCACATTCATGGATCTCATGAACTGCATGTGCAGACCGCTGTTGGATCGATTTGTGATAGTTTTCATCGATGACATCTTGGTTTATTCCAAGACGCGAGAGCAGCATGAGGAGCATTTGCGGGAGGTTTTGGATACTTTGAGGAGGGAGAAATTGTATGCTAAGTTCTCTAAGTGTGAGTTCTGGTTACACGAGGTGTAGTTTCTTGGGCACCTTGTCAATCAGGACGGGATTTCGGTGGATCCAGCCAAGGTGGAGGCCGTGATGAGGTGGGAGGCTCCGAGGTCTCCATCTGAGATCCAGAGCTTCTTGGGGCTGGAAGGCTACTATCGGAGATTCATTTAGGACTTCTCCAAGATAGCCGTACCTCTGACCAGGCTGACAAGGAAAGCCGTGGTCTTTCGTTGGGGGCCCGAGCAGCAGGCTGTGTTTGACACATTGAGATAGAGATTGTGTGAGGTGCCAATCTTAGCCCTATCAAAGGGCATAGAGGATTTTTTGGTGTGCTGCGATGCGTCCATCTCGGGTTTGGGTGTGGTATTGATGCAACGAGGGCATGCTATTGCTTATGCTTCGAGGCGGCTGAAGCCTCTCGGGGCAAACTACCCGACGCATGATTTGGAGCTGGGGCGGTTGTTTTTGCCCTCAAGATTTGTCGTCATTACCTCTATGGGGTTCGTTGTGCCATTTACACGGACCACAAGAGCCTGAGGTATCTCACGGACCAGTCGAATCTGAACATGAGGCAGCACCGGTGGTTAGATGTGGTGTAGGATATCTGTATGAGGATGACCGTGTTGACTCCACTGTTGGAGCAGATTCGAGAGGCCCAGCAAGAGGCCATGAAGGAGGAACATCTGAAAAGCGAGCGGATTGTAGGCCAGGTTTCCTCCTTCGACTATGATAGCCGAGGGTTGTTGACCCTCCACCGTAGGGTGTGAGTCCCCAACCATGGAGGTGTGCATCAGACATTGATGGAGGAGGCGCACAAATCCAGGTTCTCTATCCATCCCGGGGCAACGAAGATGTATAGGGATCTTCGTTATGACTATTGGTGGCCCTACATGAAGTGGGGTGTAGCATGGTATGTGGAGCGGTGCTTGACCTATAGGAATGTCAAGGCCGAGCATCAGAGGCCTCACGACAAGATGCAACCGTTAGATATTCCCATGTGGAAGTGGGAAGATATTACCATGGACTTCGTCACCAAACTTCCCAGGACCGCGCGGGGATTGGATTTCATATTGGTCATCGTGGATCGGTTAACCAAGAGTGCCCATTTTATACCGATCCAGGAGAGTATATCGGCCGAGAAGCTGGCAGAAATCTACATTCAAGAGGTGGTGGCGCGGCACGGGGTGCCTGTGTTAGTGATTTCAGACAGGGACGTGCGGTTTACTTCCAGGTTCTGGAAGAAATTCCACGACGAGTGGGTACTCGTCTCCACTTTAGCACTGCATTTCACCCGCAGACGGATGGTCAGCTAGGATACTTACCTCCCATTGGTTGAGTTCTCCTACAACATCAACTACCACGCAAGTATCGATCGTCCTCCCTTTGAGTTGTTATACGGGAGGAAGTGCAAGACCCTGATATGTTGGGGTGAGGTTGTCTAGTCGGTCATGGGAAGCACTGAAGTGGTGCTCAAGACGACAGAGAGGATTTAGTAGGTCAGGAGCAGGCTCCAGACTGAAAAGAGTCGGCAAAAAAGCTATACTGACAAGCGTCGTTCAGACCTGGAGTTTCAGGTCGGGGACATGGTTCTCCTGAAGGTGTCTCCTTGGAAAGGTGTCATCCGATTCAGGAAGCGGGGAAAGCTGGGCCCCAGGTATGTCGGGCCTTTCAGGTTTTTAGCCCGGGTGGGCAAGGTGGCATATCGGCTGGATCTGCCAGCCGAACTCAGTCATATCCACAACACTTTCCACGTCTCCCAATTGCGGAAGTGTCTGGTGGACGACTCGACGGTGGTACCCCTAGAGGATATTAAGGTTGATGACAACCTGAACTACATTGAGTGGCCACTGGCGATCCTCGACCGGTAGTCGAAGGATCTAAGGAACAAGAAGGTCGAGCCGGTGAAGGTGCAATGGCAGCACCGGAAGGGCTCGGAGTGGACGTGAGAGCCGGTGGACGAGATGATGGAGCATTATCCAGAGCTTTTCCAGTATCGAGCAGCAGACTTCGAGGACGAAGTCTAACATAAGTGGGGGAGATTTGTAGCACCTGGTTCCTGGTATGTATTTTTTTCAAGTATTTTTTTCACAATTGGGAATGAGACTCGGTGAGTTGATGGACAACCTCGTCGAGTAGTAACGACTTGGACTTGGGGATTAAGTGGTGGACTCGTCGATTTGGCGGTATGACTCGACGAGTAGGCTCTGGTTTGGGAAAAACCCTAATCTAAGGGTTTTCACCCAATTTAAACATCGTATTCAGCCTCCCTCGTCTCTTATGCTCTCAGAACACCTCATATAAAACCTTAATCGTCTTCGGTGAAGATCTAAGGCCTCTTTGGTGGATTTTGGTGGTTTGTGATCACAAAAAGGAAGGAAAAGCTTGAAGAGCCAAGTGGAAATAAGAAGATCTCGAGTTTGTGCAGCATCTATAGTTCTTTGGAGGTATAAAGCTTATACCTTGCTCGTTCATGTTCTAGATCCCTTTTTGGGGTGAATTTGGGCATTAAGGAGCCATTTTTGGTGACTAACCATGAGTGTAAGCATGGTTGAGGCTAAGACTCATGATCCAAGGTCCTTAGGGGACTAAAAGACATAAAGTGGCTGGCTTTGGAGCCTAAGAAAGCCCCATGCATTTTAAGAGTTTCTTTTAGAGCCTTTTTTTTAGCATATTCTTCCATGCATGCACGTAAAGTTTGTAACTTTATGTGTTATATCGATCTTAGAAGCCTAGATCTATCTTTTGGTCAAGGGTTGTACATCATAAATCGAGAAATGAGACTTGGACAACCTAGACTCGGCGAGTCCGAGGCTTGACTCCCCTTTTTTTTGGGTTCAAAGGAACCCAGTAAGTGTTAGAATGGTCTTAGAAGGGTCCGGGGGAGTAACGCAACGCATTGGAAATAGCCATAGACCTGGAAATCATAGGACTCGGTGAGTGCATGAGTAGACTCGAGGAGTAGAAGGAAATCCCTAACTTTTGAAGATAAACTCAACGAATTGTTCATACAACTCGGCGAGGTTAGGTCAGGACTTGTTTGTAGGACGAGGATGAACTCGACGAGTCATTCATACAACTTAGCGAGTCGAATGAAGGTCAATTCGGGGTTGTTTTAGAAGGAGAACTCGTCGAGTCGTTGCTAAACTTGACGAGTAGGAGAGTGAAGAAGGATCGATGAAGGATAGGGACTTGACGAATTGGAGGCCCAACTCGGAGAGTTACGTCAATTGGATGTTGACTTTGACTTTGACTTGGTCAGGGGTAAAATAGTCATTTTACCTTAAGAACGGTTATCAGTGTCTGACTAAGTCTTTTATGGGAATTATAGTCGGGGGATCACCGGAGCAGCAGTCAGACATCTGCCGATCAGCTTTTCAGCAGTCAGCCTTGTGAGGTGAGTTACCTTCCAGTAGGGGTGGGTCTAAGGCACCAATGTTGGCCCACCAATAGGTGATTATGGTTGATATGGGTATCTTTTTGATAATTTTCTGGTTGCTATATATGTGTTGAGTATGTGCTAGTAGTAGTAGGGCGCACTAGCCCCTGGTTACCGATTGAAAGATACCGAAGAAGATTACCAGTTGAAAGATACCTAAGACGTGGACAAAACCCCTGCATGCATAGTAGTATGATTATGATATGTCATTATGTGACTCAGTATGCTTATGTTATGTTATTATGAAACCAATATGTTTATGATATGCAATATGTGATAGGGGTAGGGGTGAAGTAGTCCCCGGATACCGATTGAAAGATACCGAAGGGGAGGTTAGTTCCCGGATACCGGTTGAAAGATACCGAAGGGGAGAGTAGATCTTGGTTACCGGTTGAAAGATACCGAAGGGGAGGATAGTTCCCGGTTACTGGTTGAAAGATACCGAAAGGGAGGATAATTCCCAGTTACCGGTTGAAAGATACCAAAGAGGAGGGTAGCTCCCGGTTACCGATTGAAAGATACCGATGATTATGTGCTATGGGTATGATGGGGGAACTCACTAAGCTTCGTGCTTACATTTTCAGTTTTGATTTCAGGTACCTCTTTGTCTAAGGGGAAGGAGTCGCCGGTGTAACAATGCATCACATACACACACATGTTTTCTGCATGGAGTTTCCTGACGAGGTACTCTGGTTTATTTTACTTTTTGACATTATGGTTATCAGACACATTGTTATGTTTCTTTTACAAATGATATGACATGGGAAATGTTTCAGTAAACTTTGATGTGATTTACTTAATTAAAAATGAAATTTTTGGACTCGAAAATTGGGATGTTACACCCCAGGCCCTCAACCATCGTGTTGGAAATGCCAACATACTATGGGTCCAATCATCCATCGGAATGGAATACCCCAGGCACTCAACCATCGGTTTGGAATGCACTGGCCTGTTGGCTTACGCACGAAGCAGAAAAGACTCAACCACCAATCAAACATGTACACATATATCATATAACAGATAATCATATAACAGTCTACAACCGGTCAAACAGATCTAACAAATCACTAAGCATAACAACATCCTGTCTAACACGATACCGATCTAACAGATCATAACAACATATCAACATGCCAATAGAATATCAATTTACTCGGCCGTCCTAGGTGCCTTCAACCCACAAGTACAATGAGGAAAACTTACCTCGCACGACCAAACACACAGACAATCCCTCGCACGACCATGAATAATCTATGACTGAAGATTCACTATCACACACATGCTAACAGATTCCAAAATGAAAATCCTTCAATAACTAGTCGATGACTTAAACAATGAGTCCAAATCAAGGTAAAATGCATTTTTACCCGTCCTCAAACTTGGCCTAAGACTAAGGCCCGAACTAAAGGACCAAAAGCCCAAGATCCAAAATAAGTCTCTAAGGGCCAATTATGGCCCAATTTTCCAAATTGGGCCCAATCCCTTTCATGGGATTCACTCAAGAAAATCCAGCAACACAAAATCCCAAACCATAAAATCCACATGGCCCATGGCAAACTGAATCCTTAACTGAAGCCCAAATCAATTAAGCCCACTACATTCGCGTACACGGGGCGTACTCCGAAGGTATGCTCAACGTACAAGAGACCTCGCATTGACCAAGATACGGGGAGGCTGACTGAGTACATAGGGCGTACTCCTCCCTATGCGGGGCGTATCCTCGTAGCTCCAAAAGTCAAATGTGTGCTTAATGTGTGACATCCCCTAATTTGTCGGCCAGAAAAGACCGATTTAATTTATGCTTTTTAAAATAAAATCAGAGAAATCTTTTTAAAAGATGTTGCGGAATTGGTCCCCAAACAACATATGATAAAAGTTTATCAAAAGCCTTCATTAAGAAGGTATATATTTTCCATATATATCAAAACCTCGGGATGTCATGTTCCGATACAGATCAAAAGCATAAACAATACATTATAAGCCTTTCAACAGTTATTTACAACTAGTGGCCTATAATCCAAAAATCTCTCGTCGTCCTCCGACTATGCTCAGGGTCCACTACCTGTAATCATAAAAACTGAGTGGGTCAGGCTTGGGAGCCTGGTGAGCATATAGGGTTTTTAGCCCACAATAATATACTTATTAAGTTCACCAATCAACAATAACCCTGATTACCCATTCCTGTTGTCCTCACTTTACGTCCCTAAACACCTATCACAAAGGACCTAGCCTAAGGATTATCATCGGGATGGACACTACTGCTAAGGGGTTTCCTCAGCCATACATGTCCTTAAGGCAACCATGAGGGGGATGGAGTACGCCAATGAACATTTAATTCATCAACACCTACAAGTTGCGAACCTGCTAGTGTTCCACTGGACTATCTAGATAGTCCGTGGTCGTCATCTATACTCCGCTAGATGACTACAACAACAAGAACAACAACAACAACATCGAGGCCTCTCACCATTTTAACACACATCAACTATTTCATCTACCCATGTTCTACCCAACATATTTTGTAGATAAAAAGCATATACAGTTTAAAACTTGTATAAAACATCAATTCAACAGTCACCTCAAATAAACAATTAACTTATTTACACATAACACGTATTTCAAAGTAAATACTTCATATATATTTGTAAATTGAAAGTAACTACACACTCACTTATTTTGATGAAAATCGGGCAGCAATTCGTTTCCTAAAACGATCGTTTCTAATAAAACCGAGAGTTTTAATAAGAAACTGGGCTCTGCAAAAGTCGGACTTCAAAACCGAAAAGATAAATTTTTCGGGCTTCACGGGCACTTCATGGAGTATTCTGGGCTTTACAATCGATACCGGGGCTTCGTGGAAGTTTAAGGTGAAGAAAATATGAAGAAAGGGGCTAAATATGGCAATTTCTTAAAAATATCCGACAAGGCTCGCAGCCTTCTATTTATAGGGTGAAGCTTCTGATAGGACGGCGGAGAAGTCTCCAGGTGGCGAAGATCCGAAGGCTCGCAGGGGAGGGATCGCACGAGGTTGCGCATGGCTCACACATGGGTCGCACCTGCGAGGGCTCGCTGGCAGCTTTTAAGTGGACTGGAGTCTACTGGCGCACTTGCGAGGTTCAGAGCTAGACTATGCGAGGCTCGGAACACGCGGCAGGCATTGCGAGGCTCAGACAGAGAGCTGGCTGCTTCGGATTGGGCCTCCTCCTCGGTCGAATCAGGATCCGACACATGGCTTTGCATGACTCAGCAGCTTCGGTGACTCAGCAAGACACATGTCACATTCTAAGCGAGGGTGACGTGGCAAAGTGTGACTATGCGAATTTTCTCGATTTTTGTGCCAAAACTTCTAAAATCCATAACTTCCGCATACGAGCTCTGTTTTTGACGTTCTTTATATGCACGCGTAGCTAAAATTACGTTATACAACTTCCGTTTTGACTTCATCGGCTAATTTTGAATTTAAATTTATATTATTATTTTTAACAGACCGGAACATGAAATCCGTTAAAAATTCATAACTTCTTCATCTGACGTCCGTTTTTGTCAGAATTTTTACCGTTGTGCTCCTAATGACGAGACCTTCAATTCTCGTTTGGGTTGTGTCGGCTAAAAATCTCTCGATCTAAAATTCGAGTTTTTAGCTATCTACTACTAAGCTGAAACTTCGAAAAATCATAACTTCCTCATACGAAGTCAGATTTGGGCGTTCTTTTTGTCGAACTTCTCGGTTTAACGAATACTACAACTTTCGTTCAGATTACTAAGGCTAAAAAGTATTTTATCAAAAACTCACTTTTTACAACACTTAGCACTGTGCCGGTTTTGTCGCGAAACTTTGACAGGTCATAACTTCTTCGTTATAACTCGAATTTTGGCATTCTTTATATCCACAAAATCCTTTTTTCGACCACTACAACTTTATGTAAAGATATAGGACTTATCTCACACTTTAATTTTGACGCTTATTTTTATTCTTAATTAATTAAGCCCTAATAATTAAGCATAAAACACATAATTCACATAATATTCACATAATTCCTTTTCATTTCTTTAAAATGAGTTACAAAGGTCAACCTAGACTATCACCTCAATATAAATGCCTAGGCTAGAAACACGACTGTTATATAATGGCTTAAGAACTTAAGCCGAAATTACAGATCCATGACTCAAAAGTGTTCCAAAACCATAAAGTCTCAAACTTTAAAACTTTGGTCGTCCAAAAAGGGCTTAATGCATGGTCTTAATCCATTAAGTACCATCTACCAAATGCATGATGTACTTCTGGCTGTTGGGACCTTATTTTTATGACTAAGGACCCTTCCTATGGTCTAGAAGGACAACTCAAAATGTCCAGAACATGCTATGCTCAAGATGGAGCATTAGGGACCAAGAAGAAGAATAAAAAGACCCAAACATGAGATCTAACAAATAAACCACAAAGGTATGACGTTTATACCTTTAAATTATGGAGAAGAGGGCCAAACTTCCAGACCCAGTCCTTGCTTCAAGCTTCTAAGCTCCTTGATGCACTTCTCCTTACTCTAAATCATCAAGAATACACTTTAAGGTTCATAATCACACTCTAGAGGGTTAGGGTCTAGAAAGATCGGGTCTAAGACTTTGGTGGTTGAACAGGTGGGGATAAATGACCATAAGGATGCTTAATACCCCCCAAACCCCAAAACTTGAGGTTCCCATCGGACATGAGTATGCCCAACGTACATGTGTATATGTCCAGCGTAATAGGGTACATCCTAGTATGCTTAGCATACTTATATGTACGCTCAACATACCCCTGCCACACTTAAATTACAAACTTGCCACTAGCGCTTCCCATCACCACTTCCTTCCAATCTAAGGACCAAAAATTCATAATTAACAACCAAGGGATGGATTTTCAAAATACATGAAAACCGGGGTCTTACAACTCTTCTCCACTTAAATTTGACTTCGTCCTCAAAATCATACTCTACCATCCCCGTCATGCTCGACATCCTGAGGGGCACACCCACAACTTGGAACACACCATGACCATCCCAAGGCAACCAAAATCAGTAGAGAAATTTCCAACCCTAAGAAAACAATTCCATAATCCCACGTAGCAACTCAACCTTACTTCACCTGAAAATCTATAATTTGGCATATCGAATTTGGTCTGATTTCCCAACAGACCGCCTATATAACCATCGATAATTCCATTCCTGTTAAACCCTATACTGACTTCTCAACCATGAAAACATGGGGTTCCCACCAGAAAATAGAATCACTGATCATGCGCTTGTAACACCCGGTTTTCAAAGTGCTTCGTTTCTCGGGGCTGCGGCCCAATCATCAAGTGTCATAAGGTTTAGGGCCTTGGGAAAGAAAGAATTTGACCCATTTCGGATGTGGGTGTTATGGTATAAGTGATCCATGTGTTAGATTGTGACTTCAGAGGCTAAGGGTATAATCGTAATCAAATAATCTGGCCTTTTATGATTTTTGGATTTTTGTTGGGAAGATTTTGAGGTGAAGATAAGTTGAAAGATGTGTAGAGCTTCTCGCCACCTTTCTGTGGATATAAAGAACGTCAAAAACGGAGATGAAACGAAGAAGTTATGGCCATTTGAAGTTGGAGTATTTCGGGTGAGTGATTGTTGACTTGTTGACAAAGATCATTTAAGGCTCACGACGTGAGCAAGGAGTGCTCATGACATGAGGAGCGTCAGATGCACTAAAACCCTGATTTTTGGGTATTTAAAGGTATGAGATGATTATGGTTGCTCCTCCTCGGCCTCTTTCACTCCCAAGACCACTAGAAACCCTAATCTCAGCCCCCATTGAAGTTGTTCGTCATTTTGGTGTTATTCAAGAGATTTTGGAGGCTTTGAAGCTCATTAAGGAGAAGAAGATCATTAGTGGTGCATTGGTTAGCTTCTTGGCTTCATCATCAGCAAGTTGTGGAGCTTTTGTACCTTTGTAAATCCTCAAGCTCATACCTTTCCTTTCCTTGCTTGCTAGATCTAAGTTTCCATGCATTTTGTGGCTTGTATTGTTGGTTAGCATGCATGGAATCCATAAGGTTGGTAACTTTATGGATCATGGTGGTATCTTAAGTCCGATATGTTTAAGATCTTGATTTTAGTCATGGTTTTGGAGTCCAAGTTTGAGTCTTGGACCTTTTTACTTCATGTTAACCCAAGTTGGTGTTTAAGTCATGTATTTGACATATGTGACTGAAAAGGTTTGATTTTTATGGCCCTTGGGGTCAAGGAAGACCCTCTAGACTGTCCCATGTTAAGGCTTAATGGATTAGGATCTTGATGCTCATTTTTGCTCAGATTTGGACTTACGATGTGAGGAATGAAGCATCACGACGTGAGCATGTATTCGAGGAAGTTTATGGACTGAAACTACGACCTCACGATGTGAGAATGAAGAGCTCACAACATGAGCAGTTCGTGTGCAAGTTTTGGACTCTTTGATTGTGGGCTAGCTTGGTATCAGACTTGTCTTTTGGTTTGGGCTCATAATGGTCTAAGGATTTTAGAGTAATGGACTTCTGGTTGAACTTGCATGCCGGACTTGCCCTAATGGGCCTTGGACGATGAATTGGGCCTTAGTGGGCCTAATGTAGTTAGGCGTTGATTGGCCCCAATGGGCTTGGACTTTTGGGCCATCGGAAAATCATAGGTTTCAGATAAGTAATTGGCCTTTGGGGAAAGGCCCATGTAAGGGTTTGGGCCTAATTAGGAAAATTGGGCCATTGATAGGTTTTTATGGATTTGATATTTTTGGGCCTTGGTTATGAATCTTGTTGGGGCTGGGGTAAAACGGTCATTTCACCCCAAGTAATGATTATTGAGTTTTGACTAAGTGTCATTTTGGTATTGATAGCTCGAGGGGCCGAAGGATTAGCAATTCGGGGAATTGCTAGTGAGCAGCCAGAGGAGTATCAACAGGACTTCAGCAGTGCAAAGTGAGTCTCATCACTGTTTGTATGGGTCTACAGCCACAATGCCGACCCATTTAGTTTATGTATAGTAGGAAGACCCGGGGGTTAGCCCTTGGCATTAGTTATGTTATATGTTTCGGATTACGATCCGATGTTGACGCAAGCCCGAGGAATGGTTGTATGCTTGGTGTCTTTGTGATTTTTGCATGTGTCTGTTTGTATGTTTACGAACTTCGGTCTGATGCCGGGGTAAGCCCGAGGAATGTTTATATTCTACCAGACTTTGGTTCGATGTCGGGAAAGGCCCGAGGAAGGTTTATATGTATGTTATTCCAAACTAAGGTCCGATGCCGGAATGTTTGCATGATAGATTATACTTGTTATCTGTGTGATACCTATATACGCCTGGTAGGGAGGTGGGTGTGGGCGAGGGCCCATATCTCATCACTAGCTGAGTATGGATGGGGTTCCATGACTCATCAGTAGTAGGACAGGGGTGGGGCCCAAATTAGGAGAGGCCTTAGGACAGGAAATATATTTGGAGTATGTTTTCTTTATGTGCTAGTATGATAATGTGATAGTGTTGTATGTGTTGTTGGATTAGGTGTCTAAGCCCATAACTATAAGTGGTATGTACTTAACCCGAGAGTAGCATGGTCCATTTCGGGTTGCATATCACAAGGACAATTTGATAGGATGGATGTTTGAGTAAGATGTTATTGATGATTTATTAATATATTATAAGTTCTAATATATTAATATGAAATCATATGATTTAACTAGTATTGATCAAGAATTAAATTGGAATTAATTTAGTGATCAAAAGAGACTAATTAAATTAACGAGGACTGATTATGTAAATCAGTAATATATATGGTTGGGATATTGATCCATAATTGGCTAAGTTTATGTAAGAATCCATAAAGTGTTAGCCCACATGAGTTATGGATCCTAACCTAAGTGTATGGAATAGGGTTTTATGTCACCCTATAGCCTAAAATTATACACTAGTGTTCTTGGAGTCCATATAGCCGCTTTTAGTGTCAAGAACCTCTCACTCAAGTATTCCTTTTTTCATGGGTGGTTTGAACCGTTTGAGGCATCACACTTGGGTTGCTAAGTTCTTAAAGGCCAAATACAACAAGTCCTAAAAACTACATAATGAGGTAATCTCCTAACTAGTATTTTATGATTCAAATGTTAATTGTATGTTAGGTGTAGGCTTCTTGCTTTGGATAATTTTTGTTGCATGTATAACTAGAGAAAACTTAGAGCAAGGCTTTTAGGGTTGTATGTGCACCATAGGAATGTTGTAATACATAAAACCCAACAGTAGTATTAGAGACATGGGTAGTTTTCTGTTCTATTGATGCTTGCTTAATTGTTAAAAGCCGGAAAAAGTCAAAAAACTGCACAATGAAAGAGGGACTCGATGAGTCCATACATGAACTCGACGAGTCCATAATCTGACTCGACGAGTTGGATAGCTTGTTTGTAGTTTTTGGGTTTTTCTAGCCAGAATTGGACTATGATCATTACCTTAAACTGTTTTATATCATAAAATATGTTTTTTTTTGATATGGTAGTTATTAACCTCATCTAGTTAAAAGATAAATTGTCAAATTATAAATTAATTGCTAGTTTACATGATATAACAATTATTTGTATTATTTGATTTGAAGTTATCTTGGTATAAGAGTTGCATTAGGTCAAATTAGTAAATGATAAAGAATATATGTGTAACATCCGGATTTCCAGGTACATTATTTATTCATTTATTTTGGAGATTTTGGAGGGACTCGGCGAGTTGATGCTTAGACTCGCTGAGTAGAGTCGTGAATTCCATCTGGGTTAATGACCGGGCTCGGCGAGTCGACTAGTGGACTCGGCGAGTCTACGCTGTTTAATGAAGCCCTAATTCCCGGGGATTGAGACCTATTTAAAGGCCCTTAAGGCCTTCAATTGCGGCTACCAGTTGATATACAGAAACCACAGAGTGTGTGAACGTTTTGAGAGAGAAAGGAAGCCATTTTTGATCTTTGTGTGGGTGTTTTTGCAAGAAGAAGGTGACCAAGGTAAGAGGAAACCGAAGAGGATGCTAATCTGTGGATTTCAGAGCCTAGGGACTTCATCTTGAGGTAAATATTCGATCCTCTTCCAGTTTTGGTGTAAGCTTTGAGAGTTAGGGTTTCTAGCCCCCTTTAGAGTATGATTTATGAAGCAATTGGTCCCTTCTTGTGTTAAGGCTTCGAATCTGGATCCAAAGAGGTCCAGAGACCTTAACTCGTTGATCTTTATGGGTGACATATAGATTTATGAGCTTAGGGTGGCATATTGAGGCCATTTCTTCAAATAGAGCCATTGGGTCTTTGCTAGTGTGACATCCCCAAAATCTTGGCCAGAAAAGACCGATTTTCATTTATGCTTTTAAAATAATTTCAGAGTAAATCCTTTTGATTTGAAAGAGTTGCGGAATTTGTTCCCAAAAACAAAACATGATAAAACAATGTTTACCAAAGCATTTCATAAAAGAAATGTATTTTCATTATATAATCAAAACTCGGGGTGTCATGTTCCGATACAGACCAATAAGCATAAACGATAACATTACAAGTCATTCAACAAATATATACATATACAGACTTGTAAACAAAACAACTTGATGGTTTATCCATCTTATTGTTAGGTTTTGAGCAATCTAACACTTCCTAAGTGTGCATGCAACCCTAATAAACCTTGGATCTATGTTTGTCTAAATACATGCAAAATAATAATTTTCCAAGGTTCATAACCTATCTAACATGGCATGGGGTACTTTTAAACATAAAAGAATTAGATGAGATTACATACCTTTTGATGATGAGTTTGAATCCTAAGGAGTTTGAGGGCCAACCACCAATAGTGTGAATGCCTCAAATGGAATCACAAATCACCACAAACTCTTGGAAAACTTTAAGAGAGAGTATACACACATAGAAAATCGGCCACACACACAAAACCACACTAGTGGCTATTTCATGCAACATAAGCATGCTTATATAGTGTAAATGATTAGGGTGAAACTCTAACAACCCATGACCTTTCCTTTTCCAAGGATCCATGGGTTAAAAGCTCCATGGATCATCCATGGACTTCCATATAAGCCTAGCCCATTAACAAATGAGTGTTAGCCCACACTATATAAAACAATAGCCCACAATTTAATTAGTCTTCCTTTTAATCTCTAAATTAATTCATAATTAATTTAAGACTAAGACTAATTAAATAACATGACTTCATATTAATATATTATAACTTATAATATATTAATAAACATATGTGTATAACTCTCATAAAATTATCCATAAATAGTTCGGATGAAATGCAACCCAAATGGACCATGCCGGGTCGGGTCAAGTATATACCAAATAAGTTATGGACTTAGACACCTTATCCAACAGACTCCCACTAGGATAAGTCTAATAACTATATTTGCGTATGTTACTTCAGGAACCAACCGGCAATCGTAGCTCTCGAAAACTCCGTTGAACTATGAAGCGCCATTTTAGATAAGTGATCGTATAATCCTCTGTTCTCATGATATCAGCCGGACAAATACATGGAACAACGTTGTACTTATTGTCCAACAGTTTGTTTCCCGATTTCCGATTTGTTTGACAAAGAACTTAATCGAACACATCAATTTAGTTCTGACCGGCCAGTACATAGGTCACAACAAAATCATCGAGGGGCCCAGATATCGCTTCTATTTCTAGAAGGAACAGATAAACTTCGACTCATATGCTTGTTCTACTACTTGTTGAATTGTACACAAAGGCACGTTTTATAACATCAAGTTACTGATGCGTTTACGTGCAATCAATGCACAACCAACTCATAGGTAAAAACTCATATCTCTAGGTTTGAAGATTTATATGATATTACCGTCTCACGATCACTCGAGATAAATTCCATGAAGTGATACAAGTGAGTGTGGCTTTAATCCAATACTTCATAACTTATGAGCACTCATGAATGTTGTAGCAACCATTGCTATGACTAAACCCATTTAGCCATCTACAAACTCGATTCATGACAGTCTTGATTCATACCTACTTCCAACATATGAGCGACTGTGGAGTGTTTAAATAACTTAGTCATTCAAAAAGAATAACCTAGCTATTTTGGAAGTCAAAACATGCAAAGTGAAACACAATAATAATCGAATCCAATATGGTCTCAGAACCCTTTTGAATATAAATAGAACCACCTTTTACTTATCACCATATTGATTACACATTATTCATTGTATCATGTTTAAAACAATCAACTTAAGACTTGAATAAAACAACAGTCGTCCCATGCTCCTAGCATGTACACTTTGTTTTTCTAAATAATAGTTATGCCATACTCCAAGTATGCACACTATGCTCGTCTATGATCCTTACATTGTGATGTAGATCAATTGAACATGATTCCATTGATACTCATTTCACAATCCCAAATCGTTATTGTAAATGTGAGAATCCCCAATTCCTATCATTTACCAAAAAACTGTTAGATTTTAAACTTTTATGCAATGTTCCTCTTGTAATGATTATGCACAAAGTCACCAAAACCTTGTCACCAGTCATTACAGAGTATTCCAAAGAAGGTCAACTTCTATGGAACGGAAGTCTCATATTCAAAGTACATTGTTTTGAACATCCTTCTTGCATTAAGGTTTTCTAATCTTACATAGATTGAATAACTTCCACCTATGGAGACATTTTCATAGTCCCATTTTGACTATCACTTCCGAACAAGAGTTACTTCTTTTCAGAATATGTCAATATGGTCCTTTCCAACAAATTACATCATACTTCCAACTTTCCTTGAGCAACCAATCTTTGGCGAACCTCAGGTTGTCCTCGATAATTGCTTAATCACTTTAGTCATGTCCAGTTCTAGACTTTTCCCCTCTCAATGCCTTAAGCATTTGGAAAATTTAGAAAAGATGAATATTATAGCACATGCAATCGATCCTATATCTGAAGCATATGGGACACGATTCATGATGTTTGACATAAAGACATGATACTAGACAAGTCTTTTGCTACAATATTTTTTTAATTTGCCATATTTTCAAAATTTAACTATGAAGAGGGATGCCGTAATCATAATCGAATTTTGAAAACGCAATATATATAGAATTTCTTCAAGTTGAACCATTCCAACATAAAATTCATATATATATTCTTGACTAAAGATGATTAAAATCTCAATCTAAGCTTTAGAATTGAAATGAAGTATAATTTCCTCTCCCTTAATTATAGCAAAACAACTTTTCAACCCTTGCAACTTCACGAATTAAAACTTTGTTTTCTATAATTAACATTGCTAACTTGCAACATTAAACATAATAATCATGCTCCCACTAACATGATGATTATCAGCATAACACTTATGCTCCCACTAGCTCTGACATATTTCTAGAAATTTGTTGGACTTCTGAAATTTAGATTCATACACCCTTTATAGATAGCTCACATGTGTGTCTAAACAATTTTCAGGACTATGAAATGGGATGCCGTAATCATAGTCTCAATCGCTTAGGCATTTGCCATTTTTCATAAGTCCATGTTAGTGTGCCGGTTAACCACACGCGCTCCACTAACGACTTTTGAAAATGCAAATAACACAATTGATATCTACGTAAAATCTACTTAGTGAAAGCGTTTCCTCACCATCATTTTCATGAATCGGAGAGAAACTTTACGACACTTAGATTTTATAGTGTATGAGTTCCTATCCATGTGAATTTGTCAAAACCATAATCACAAGATATGATTAGTGACAAATTCAGCCTTACACGGATTAAACTTGTTCAATCTTAGTTTCTTGTCACCTTGGTAGCACAAGGCCCACCAATGCTTCCAAGTTGAACTCTGATAACTCACATCCAAATTCAACTTATTTGAAGTAGGTATAGAAATAAGAATTATGTCAACACGATAGGTTGCAAACCTTAAGTCGTGTGCTAGTGATAAATTACAGGTTTTACTCTTGATTAAATCTTGAAACTCTTTAAGGATATTTAAGGCTCCCACTGTCCCCTTGACATATAAGTTTCCCGAGTAAAGAACCATTCCTTGATAAAACAAATATTCAAGTGATAATGCGGATTCTTATCAAGACTAACACTTCACACAATTGGTCTTAGTTGGTCTTTGTCTCATCCAAGACATCACAACTTACCAATCTCAAATGTACAAGAGTAGAAAACATTTTAATCTTACATTTGACTAGTGTTAATAAATCTTCCTTTATGTCACTCAAAGTTACAATCTTGGAGTATGACTCTAAGAATTGTTTTGGAACGAAGTATGACTCATCTTCTTGATTTTAACCAATCCAATAATTCATGACCTCTCTTCTTAACCATAACAATGCACTAAGACGTCCTTAGGGTATGAATTTGTGATATGGTTTCATAATCATTAAGATGATCATGAAATATGATACTAAAGTACTCTCCCATCCTTTCAGATTTGAGAAACTTTTATCTTTCTGCCTAATTTGATTCTTCTCATTTGTTTTGTCATACATTGTAACCTTTCCAATGTTACAGAATTATACTTAACCTCATAAGTATAATCATATTTACTAATCTTTAGTAAATCATGACAAATCAATCTTTGTGGTGGACCTTGACCAGCGCACACCCAGTGTACCTAATTCCTTAGTCCTTCAATTGACTCACATATACATGTGATCAAAGAATTAGTCTTAATTTTTCAAAGATGAAAATTCTCATTCATCATACAATACAACTTGTATGACTCCAAGTTTCTGTCCAATTGAAACTTTGGTGATGAAAAACTTTCTTCATTTGGTAAATTCAGACACTACCACAAATGAAAGAATCAAATTCACTTTCCAATATTGCTATTACTGGAATCATATAAGCAACAATTTTCCACAGATGCCATTGTAAGGATTATTTTAAAATAAATAAAATTAAAACCCTTTTTTTTCTTTTATTTTAAAACTTTGCGGAAAAACTTATCCTTACAATCCACATGAAAACCTTGTTGTTATCTATTCCTAAGTAATATATCATAACTCTTAAGCAATAGCTCAAAATTCTGATTACCGAACCATGCGATCGAAACCCACCTTTGCAATCAGAATCAACATATACTTACTTTAAGCTTCCTATATTTTCTTTGATTCTTAAAAACATCAGCAATTGACCCATTCACATTATGTAATAAGAATCTCCAAATAGGAACTTAATAGAGTTAGACAGTGGACTTTACCCGAAGTAGAGTCAAACCTCTTGACTTGATCAACCTTATGACCTTTCAGGTGAATAGGGCAGCTTCGCAACCAATGCCCCTTCCTTTGGCAACAAAACACATGGACCCTTTGGTAATGGCACATGAGACTATCTCAGAATTTGCCTTTCTCTTTACTATTTGGTCAACCGAGTTGACTATAGCCGATCCCTTTCCATTGGGAAGAGAAATCTTTTTTCTAGATATCCAATGCTACCATTGTCAATGTCCATTTAAGACTTGGGAAGTTGTTCTTTTAATCAAATTTGCTTTAGTGGTGTTCCAAATCATTGTTGATTCCACAACACCAAGCAAAAAGATAACATCATTAAGGGTCATGTCATAGTCCGTCTCATAGTAGTCCCAAAGAGACTCACTATGTTACTAAGAAAGTGATTGAACATCCAACTTTCACGGGACTTTGACACCCAACTCTCCCGGCTTGTCAATATGTGACTTTATCTCCAAGATGTGAGCACACATAGACTATGCTTGCCAATAGGGATTGAGTGACTTTAAACTTTTCAAGAACTTGTGGGTGAGGGAGAATAATTGGAGGAAGTGAAGCATGATGTTGAGGGACACCATCTTCAAGAGATTTGGGAAGATCATAGTTGTCTGAACCAGACATCTATAATGGGAGAAAATCAAGTTAGTTGATTCAAAGTCCTTAATATAACACCCAATATGAAATATTAAGGCTAGGACCCAACACAATATTTTATAATTTGGAAGAGGGATGCCGTAATCCAAGCTATAAAATATTTGAAGGTAGGCGAATGATGATTCACCAATTTCCACCATGAAAAACGAAATAAATTATTAGGTTTTAATTGGATTTGAAATTCCTAGATCTTTTGAGATTCATTGAACTTTTCAATGACATGTTTCAATCTCGAGTGTGCCCTCTCAAATTTTGTGACTGGGATGCCGAGGATCACAAAACAAGGTGTGAATAACCATACCAATTCACTTGGTACCCTTAATATTATCACCTAATCAATGTGCCGGTTAACCACACACGCTCCATTGATCTATGACAAACATTAAGTCACCCTTCGTGATCCTTACTAGTCCAAGTTAGTGTGCCGGTTAACCACACACGCTCCACCAACGACTTGGTAAGTGTGACAACCCGATATTTCAACTCTTTGTAACGACCAAAATGGGTCAAGTATTGTAACCACTTCTGAGTAATAAAATTTACTTTCATAATAAAATGTACAAATAAGTTCTATTTAATTTCCTTCTATGATTAAATATCTTTGAACCATGATCGTACGTGAAAAGAACGCCCAAATCCGACTTCATATAGCGAAGTTATGATTTTTCCAAGTTCGGCTAAGCAACAGACAGCTAAAAACTCGAATCGGAAATCGAGCGAATTTTGGCCGGAATGACCTAAACGAGAATCGAAGGTCTCGACAATGGTATTCCAGTGGTAAAAAGTCTGGCAAAAACTGACATCAGATAAAGAAGTTATGAATTTTCTAAGAAATTCCTTAAACACGATGGGTTTTTAATAAATAATAAAAAAATAATTTCGGAATTTGCCGACGGAGTCTAAACGAAAGTTGTAGAGCGTAGTCTCACCTACGCGAGGATATAAAGACCATCGAAAACGGAGTTCGTATGAAGAAGATATGAATTTTTGAAGTTTATTAAATAAATTAATTATTTATTTTAATCAAAATTCGGATATTATCCGAAGGGGAGTCAGCGTCCTCATCCGAGGTACGCGCTGCGTACTCCTGTACGCCCCGCGTAACCGAGAGGATTGGCTTCTGATCGTCCATGTCGCGCTATCCGAAGGAAACAACCCGTCCGAAGCCCCGACCCGTCCGACCCGCCGTCCCATCCGACCCGCGTACCCAGCAACCCGTCCCATCCGAACCGAGGCAGTCGAGGCTTCGGTCATGCATGACGTACGCGTACGCGCTGCGTACGAGCGTACGCCCCGCGTACCGAGGCAGACCAGCCTTACTATAAATAGGATGCGAGAGTTTCCAAAGAAAGGGCTCATTTCTCTCCTCTCTCTCTCTCAACATTGCCTCGTTTTCCGTGTCCGTTCAAACCCGAAGCTCTGGTCTTTTTGGCTCAAGTCCCGAAGGTCGATTTTACTCCCGAGATTCCCGAGAATCCCGAGGAAAATCTGTTTCCCGAGACGAAACTCTGCCCGGTTTTCCATCTCGCTATCTCCAAAACTTTCAAGTGAGTTTCATACCCCTAAATCAACCTTTTTAAATATTCTAAATGCTTTTATATGCTTTCAAGGGGGGATTACAAGTAAAACACACGAGTATTATCGTGTGTTACATAAAGAAACTCTTTTATATGCTGTTATATATTCAAATCACATACGATTTATAAACCATTAAAGGAACTTTTATATATATATATATAACATATGTTACAATAGCATTCTATCTTTTAAAATATAAAGTTGTTGTAATGCATGTATAAACTAAACTGTTCTTAGATTATTCTTGTCTATCTTAGACTCTACACCAAAAATCTATGCTTTCATAAACAAGTGATTCTTTTTTTTTTTGGTATTTCTAAACAAACAAGACACACTTTTTGAAAACTATAATAAGTATAGTTTACGAACAGATTTCTAACTCTTATGTACTAGAAACATATATTTCAAGAAGTTTACTTTCGTATACAAGAACAAACGTAACATTTTAACAAGTAGATCTGTTTTTATACCACGGTTTTGTGAGACACTAACTTCATGTACGTTCGAGTACACATTTCAAGTCCTGTATTATATATCAGAATCCCTTGGAGGGGGAGCATGGTGTTTGTGTATAGATCTATACGGGCTTGACAACCCGCGCCCTGACTGTTAGCTGCAGTCCACCGTTTGGGGTGACAAACGTCATAACATTCCAACGCCTGAAGAACGTTGTGTATAGACATTCAGAGTCAATAGTATGGTTATAAAACTCACAAGGGGTATTAAAATGCATTGATTTACAAGGTTTTCAAACTCATTGGTTATTTTACATTTACATACATTTTGGAAACAAACATTGGTCTTGAGTGAAGGCTACTTTTATACTAGTAGAAAATATAGGATTTTCTAAACACAAACAAACAAAGATAAAACATTTCATTTCATTCAAACATTGTCACTTAAATACTTATGAAATTTACCAGCTTAAATGCTGATCTACTCTTTCAAAATTTCTTGTATGTCCCAGGAAATCAGTAATTTCAGGTATTCATTTCGCTTTTGATGAAGGGATGCTGCGGCGCCAGTTTAATCTCATATTTTGACATCATATTGTAATTGGTTTTGAACATGTAACTTTTGACAAATGTAAACTTTCAATTATATATATGATGGTTGTATTGCTTTCTTTACTATGTATTCATTTGTTACGTTACCACATGAAGTCATCCGCCCCCGAACGTTTCCGCCGTTCAGGTTTGGGGGTGTGACAGATTGGTATCAGAGCAATGTTTATAGTGAACTAAGTATATCGAACCACATAAGATATACAAACTATAAATGCTTAAGGGACTAATACTCTCTGACAAAACAAATTTTCTTTTTACACTTAAACAACATTTCGTTCAACTTAAATTGATAGTTCATTTAAGTACAATTACATGCATACCACAAACTATTTTCATGTTATACAACTATACAAGTATTTAGACAAGTTGACACTACGATTGAGACTCGATATATGTAATCAGATTTTGGACAAATATAGCGTGATCAACTATATTTGCCCAAGATTAGACCAACGTATATCGAGGAATGATCGTAGTAAGCAACAAGTCAAAACTTACCAAACCATTACAAGAATCAAACACAAGAAATTAAATACTATAGGAGTATTTGCTATCTAAACTAGTTTAACTTACATGTTTTACATGTTCCGGCTTTATTCAATTCTTATAACCCTATTTCTCGTACAGTCAAATGGCTGGATTTCACCACCCTGGCGACCCCTACTTTCCCAACCAAGGCAACGGAGGATGGATCGAAGATGATCCCGAAGAGGACAAGGAACCCATAGAAGTGGGTGATGACTCCGGTACCGACTCAAAGCCGGAAGTTATCGATCCACCACCCATTCAACCTCCCGTCTTCGTAAGGAACTTTCAAGGTCCGACTCCCGTCTGGGGAAGTCACCTCCACCATTGGAGCCAACATCAAAACCTACGCCCTCCCTACGGCATGTGCCGGGACTTCTATGATGTCCGCGGCGGAGGTTCGGCTGATCGAGCACTCCCGGTAATGGTGGGTAAGTTAGCCAATCAGTCCTATCAGTCTGTAGTACAAGCTAGTCGACTCCGGGGTATCAACGTGGAAGTGCAGGTTCACACTTTTGACATCCGTAGGCTGGACAAGATGCAAGACAACGCTCAATTCCAAACCGAAGCGTTTCAAGCGCAAATGATTGCAGCCCTCACCGAACTAAGGGAACAACAAGCCGCTTTCGATAGGCGTCTAATGGAGTCAAAGCAATCAGATGCGGAATCAAGCTCCAAGCGCAACCTTCGACGCAAGTAGTGCTTGTCAAGGACTCCAATTTTGTTATAGCTCAGGACCTCGGCTAAAAGTCTTTAAAATCATCAAACTTTGTAATCGGAGACCCTTATAGGGGTCAAATTTTCATGATCGTTGTAACAACTTTTATATTAATATAAGTGGCACTATTACTACTATGTTAAGTATTTCGTTCGAACCTTGAATGGTCTTTGTGAACCCAAATACTTGTTTCATACCTTCAGTCTTACAAATAACTTTCATTCTTCTATACTATCATCTGTTGTTGAACTATAGCGATTTAGTTCATGAGACACATACATTTTCCATTCTATGAAATTCTTATCCTTGTCTTTTCAATCTATAGTTGAAGGATGCCTCCGCGTAGGAATCCAAGGCGAAACAACGGTGAGGAAGCACCTATACCACCACCACCTCCACCACCCCAATTTGATGCTGTAATGTTTCAAGCAGCAGTCACCGCAGCGGTGGCAGCTGCCATGTCATAGATCAATAACTCGAGTGCTAATGGCTCGGGATCTGTCACACACCCATGCAACCATGGCGAGAGTCATGGACCACCTCGAGAATGCACCTATAAAGATTTCACTAATGCCAAGCCCCGGATGTTTTATGGTACTGGTGGTGTGATGGCCCTAAGGCAGTGGATTGAAAGGACGGAGGCAGTCTTTGAAATCTGCTCCTGCCCCGAGCACAGCAAGGTCAAATTTGCAACTTTCACCCTTCTCGATAAAGCTTTAACTTGGTGGAATGGCCACGTTAAAGTACTTACCCTAATCATGGCAAACTCCATAAGCTGGGAGAGCTTGAAGGCCATGATGATGAGAGAATACTGCCCACGAGGAGAAATTCAAAAGCTTGAACACGAGCTATGGACTCTCGGAATGGTGGGTACCGACATCGCTACTTATACCAACAGATTCTGCGAACTGGCAATCCTTTGTCCAGATATGACTGCTCCCGAGAGCAAGAAAATAGAAAGGTACATCTGGGGACTGACGCCCCAAATGCGGTCAAGCGTCTTAGCTTCTAAACCTGACACCTTTGAAAGTGCTAAGGAACTGGCACAATCTCTGATCGACTACGGAGGTCATCAGAACTCAACCACTTCTGCACCAGCGCCACAGAAAGGAAACAACCACAACAACAACTACAACAACGACAACAACAACAACAACAACAACAACAACCATGGCAGGAAGAGAGCGTGGATTAAAGGGAAGGGTGGGTCTTCCCAAGAATCCGCAAAGAAACAACTGGTTTCAGTAAATGCTGCCATTGTACCTGCTACAGCCCCTACAAATACCTACCCAACAAAGCCTTATATAGGTAACCTCCCAAAATGCACCAAATGCAATTACCACCACCATGGACCTTGTCGAGATATGCAGTGCGCCAACTGCAGCAGGAAAGGGCACACAGCCCGTTTCAGCAAGGAACCCGCAAAGCCGATCACTCAAGTTCCCGGTGCGGGTGTAGGGCAGGCTTGCTACGGTTGTGGCGAGGTGGGCCACTACAAGAGAAACTGTCCTAAGGCAGCAGGCACCGGAGGTGTGGGACGAGTTTTGGCAATAGGCCACGACGAAGCTATAGCTGACCCAACTATAGTTGCTGGTACGTTCCTTCTCGATAATTCATACGCATGCATATTATTCGATAGTGGAGCGGAGAGAAGCTTCGTGAGTCAAAACTTTATTCATTTACTTAAACCTAAACCTAGCAAGTTAGAAAATTCATTCACTGTAGAGATGGCCAATGGAAAAACCAAAAACACAAATTGCATATACATGGGCTGTACGTTAACATTAGACGGCCATTCTTTCCCAATCAATCTCATGCCGGTTCAAATTAAAAGTTTCGACGTTATAGTCGGCATGGATTGGTTGAGTCTTCTTCACGCCGACATCATGTGCTTTGAGAAAGCAGTCCGTCTTAACCTCCCTAACAACGAAACATTAGTTATCTACGGCGACAAATCTAGTGCAAACCTTCGCATCATTTCGTGCATCCAAGCTCGAAAGTGCTTGCGAAAGGATTGTCGAGCATTCCTAGCGCACATCGTTGATGCGAGTCAAGAACTGAAGGACATCAAGAGCATCTCGGTAGTACGCGACTTTCTCGATATCTTTCCAGAAGAACTACCAGGATTACCACTGCAACGCCAAGTCGAGTTTAGAATCGACTTGATTCCAGGAGCTACCCCAGTAGCGAAGTCGCCTTATCGTCTTGCACCAGCAGAGATGCAAGAACTTTCCAGTCAACTTAATGAACTCCTTCGCAAAGGATTAATAAGACCAAGTTTCTCACCTTGGGGAGCACCGGTCTTGTTTGTAAAGAAGAAAGACGGATCGTTCCGTATGTGCATCGACTATAGAGAGCTAAACAAACTTACTGTCAAGAACCGCTATCCTCTACCCCGTATTAACGACCTATTCGATCAACTTCAAGGGGCGAACTACTTCTCCAAAATAGACCTGCGATCCGGATATCACCAATTACGAGTTTTAGAGGGGGACATTCCAAAGACAACCTTCCGAACTCGTTATGGACACTACGAATTCGTGGTGATGCCGTTCGGATTAACCAATGCACCAGCAGTATTTATGGACCTAATGAATAGGCTATGTCGCCCTTACTTGGATCAGTTCGTCATCATCTTTATCGATGATATACTTATCTACTCTCGAAGTGAGGAAGAGCATAGTCAGCACCTACGAAAAGTCCTAGAAACACTGCGAATGGAGAAACTCTATGCGAAGTTCTCTAAATGCGAATTTTGGATTCGAAGAGTCGAATTTTTAGGCCACGTTGTTAGCGAGAAATGTATACACGTGGACCCCTCCAAAATTAAGGCTATTGAGAACTGGTCGGCACCAAAGACACCTACAGAAATTCGTCAATTTCTAGGTCTAGCTGGCTACTATCGCAGATTCATAAAGAACTTTTCGAGCATTGCGAAACCCCTTACTTCATTAACCCAGAAAGGTGTGGCCTTTGACTGGGAAGCGAAACAAGAGAAGGCATTCCAGACACTAAAGCAGGCCTTGTGCACCGCACCGATACTATCCCTCCCCGAAGGGATAGAAGACTTCGTAGTGTATTGCGACGCGTCAAATCAAGGACTTGGTTGTGTTCTTATGCAGAGAGGGAAGGTTATCGCTTATGCCTCCCGACAGCTTAAGACACACGAAGTGAACTATACGACACATGATCTCGAGTTAGGAGCGGTGGTATTTGCTCTGAAGATCTGGAGGCACTACTTATACAGAACAAAGAGTACTATATTCACCGATCACAAGAGCCTTCAACACATTTTCGATCAGAAGGAACTCAACATGCGACAACGACGATGGGTTGAGTTACTGAATGACTACGAATGCGAAATTCGTTATCATCCTGGCAAGGCCAACGTAGTAGCCGACGCCCTCAGTCGAAAGGAATACACTGGTCGGAGGGTCAAATCTCTGACCATGACTATCCATTCCCACCTATCCACACAAATTAAGGAAGCACAAATGGAAGCTTTGCGACCTGAAAATGTGGCGGGTGAATCCCTGCGAGGAATGGAGAAGAATTTAGAAGCCAAGGGTGACAGAGCCTTATATTTCATGAACCGGATCTGGACACCGAAACACGGTGGTTTCCGAGACTTGGTCATGACCGAGGCGCACAACACTCGGTATTCCGTCCACCCAGGTTCAGATAAGATGTATCTGGATCTTAAGAAGCTATACTGGTGGCCTAATATGAAAGCAGAAATTGCTACCTTCATAAGTAAATGCCTTACTTGCGCAAAGGTTAAGGTCGAGTACCAGAAGCCCTCTGGCTTACTACAACAACTAGAGATCCCGGAATGGAAGTGGGAGCGGATCACTATGGATTTCATAACCAAGTTGCCCAAGACGACGGGTGGACTTGACACCATATGGGTCATCATTGATAGATTGACCAAGTCTGCACACTTCCTGCCTATCAAAGAAACAGACAAGATGGAGAAACTTACGAGAACATACATTAGGGAAATCGTACGGCTACATGGTGTACCTATGTCCATTATCTCCGATAGAGATAGTAGGTTCACCTCAAGATTTTGGCAATCACTACAACATTCCCTAGGAACAAGGCTGGACATGAGCACAGCCTACCATCCTCAGACCGATGGACAGAGTGAGAGGACCATCCAAACTCTGGAAGATATGTTCCGAGCCTGCGTGATTGACTTTGGGAAGGCATGGGATACTCATTTACCCCTTGTCGAGTTCTCCTATAATAACAGTTATCACACGAGCATCAAGGCTGCTCCATTTGAAGCTCTCTACGGCCGTAAGTGCAGATCCCCTCTGTGCTGGGCTGAGGTGGGTGATACCCAATTAGCCAGGGGGCAAACTTCCGACAGTACTCTCACCGGTCTGGAGATCATTCGGGAAACAACAGAGAAAATCGTTCAGATCCGTGAACGATTGAAAGCCTCTAGAGACCGACAGAAGAGCTACGCTGATAAACGAAGGAAACCTTTGGAATTTCTGGTGGGAGACCGAGTCCTCCTCAAAGTCTCACCCTGGAAGGGCTTGATACGCTTCGGCAAGCGTGGAAAGCTTAATCCGAGGTACATAGGGCCTTTCGTGATTCTTGCAAGAGTCGGCCCCGTAGCTTACAAACTCGAACTACCAGACGCACTTCGTAACGTACATTCTACATTCCACGTATCTAACTTGAAAAAGTGTCTATCCAACGAGACTCTTGTAATCCCACTCGACGAGATCGAAATCAACGAGAGCCTCAACTTTGTGGAAGAACCAGTAGAAATCATGGACCGAGAGGTTAAACAAACAAAACAAAGTCGCATACCCATCGTGAAGGTTCGCTGGAACGCCAAGCAGGGACCCGAATTCACATGGGAACGCGAAGATCAGATGAAACAAAAGTACCCTCATCTCTTTCATGTTCACTAGTATCTTTACTACTTTAAATTTCGGGACGAAATTCTCTCTAACGGGGGGATGATGTGGCAACCCGATATTTCAACTCTTTGTAACGACCAAAATGGGTCAAGTATTGTAACCACTTCTGAGTAATAAAATTTACTTTCATAATAAAATGTACAAATAAGTTCTATTTAATTTCCTTCTATGATTAAATGTCTTTGAACCATGATCGTACGTGAAAAGAACGCCCAAATCCGACTTCATATAGCGAAGTTATGATTTTTCCAAGTTCGGCTTAGCAACAGACAGCTAAAAACTCGAATCGGAAATCGAGCGACTTTTGGCCGGAATAACCTAAACGAGAATCGAAGGTCTCGACAATGGCATTCTAGTGGTAAAAAGTCTGGCAAAAACCGACATCAGATAAAGAAGTTATGAATTTTCTAAGAAATTCTTTAAACACGATGGGTTTTTAATAAATAATAAAAAAATAATTTCGGAATTTGCCGACGGAGTCTAAACGAAAGTTGTAGAGCGTAGTCTCACCTACGCGAGGATATAAAGACCATCGAAAACGAAGTTCGTATGAAGAAGATATGAATTTTTGAAGTTTATTAAATAAATTAATTATTTATTTTAATCAAAATTCGGATATTATCCGAAGGGGAGTCAGCGTCCTCATCCGAGGTACGCGCTGCGTACTCCTGTACGCCCCGCGTAACCGAGAGGATTGGCCTCTGATCGTCCACGTCGCGCTATCCGAAGGAAACGACCCGTCCGAAGCCTCGACCCGTCCGACCCGACGTTCCATCCGACCCGCCGTCCCATCCGACCCGCGTACCCAGCAACCCGTCCCATCCGAACCGAGGCAGTCGAGGCTTCGGTCATGCATGACGTACGCGTACGCGCTGCGTACGATCGTACGCCCCGCGTACCGAGGCAGACCTGCCTTACTATAAATAGGATGCGAGAGTTTCCAAAGAAAGGGCTCATTTCTCTCCTCTCTCTCTCAACTTTGCCTCGTTTTCCGTGTCCGTTCAAACCCGAAGCTCTGGTCTTTTTGGCTCAAGTCCCGAAGGTCGATTTTACTCCTGAGATTCCCGAGAATCCCGAGGAAAATCTGTTTCCGGAGACGAAACTCTGCCCGGTTTTCCATCTCGCTATCTCCAAAACTTTCAAGTGAGTTTCATACCCCTAAATCAACATTTTTAAATATTCTAAATGCTTTTATATGCTTTCAAGGGGGGGATTACAAGTAAAACACACGAGTATTATCTAAACTGTTCTTAAAGAAACTCTTTTATATGCTGTTATATATTCAAATCACATACGATTTATAAACCTTTAAAGGAACTTTTAGATATATATAACATATGTTACAATAGCATTCTATCTTTTAAAATATAAAGTTGTTGTAATGCATGTATAAACTAAACTGTTCTTAGATTATTCTTGTCTATCTTAGACTCTAGACCAAAAATCTATGCTTTCATAAACAAATGATTCTTTTTTTTTTTTGGTATTTCTAAACAAACAAGACACACTTTTTGAAAACTATAATAAGTATAGTTTACGAATAGATTTCTAACTCTTATGTACTAAAAACATATATTTCAAGAAGTTTACTTTCGTATACAAGAACAAACGTAACATTTTAACAAGTAGATCTGTTTTTATACCACGGTTTTGTGAGACACTAACTTCATGTACATTCGAGTACACATTTCAAGTCCTGTATTATATACCAAAATCCCTTGGAGGGGGAGCATGGTGTTTGTGTATAGATCTATACGGGCTTGACAACCCGCGCCCTGACTGTTAGCTGCAGTCCATCGTTTGGGGTGACAAACGTCATAACATTCCAACGCCTGAAGAACGTTGTGTATAGGCATTCAGAGTCAATAGTATGGTTATAAAACTCACAAGGGGTATTAAAATGCATTGATTTACAAGGTTTTCAAACTCATTGGTTATTTTACATTTACATACATTTTGGAAACAAACATTGGTCTTGAGTGAAGGCTACTTTTATACTAGTAGAAAATATAGGATTTTCTAAACACAAACAAACAAAGATAAAACATTTCATTTCATTCAAACATTGTCACTTAAATACTTATGAAATTCACCAGCTTAAATGCTGATCTACTCTTTCAAAATTTCTTGTATGTCCCAGGAAATCAGTAATTTCAGGTATTCATTTCGCTTTTGATGAAGGGATGCTGCGGCGCCAGTTTAATCTCATATTTTTACATCATATTGTAATTGGTTTTGAACATGTAACTTTTGACAAATGTAAACTTTCAATTATATATATGATGGTTGTATTGCTTTCTTTACTATGTATTCATTTGTTACGTTACCACATGAAGTCATCCGCCCCCGAACGTTTCCGCCGTTCAGGTTTGGGGGTGTGACAGTAAGGTCCAAAGTGTGAATTCCATGGACTAGCACCAAATTCACATTTTTCCTTAAGTAACTAAGACTGGGAATTAAATAAAAAATATTTAGTTACTTTATAATAATCATTATACTTTTAATGAGAATTTAAAGTCATTGTCCTACCCGTTCGGCTAACGACCCTCCACCGATCAAGCAAGGGGTGGGTGAGAGTGGACACCCATTAAGTCGCCATTTTATAGGCAACAAACTTATACCCACCTTATAGACCGGCTTCGTGAATGAGGTCTACTAACGGTAAAACGACTTGGTCTTATACATATATATAATAATTAACCATTAATCTTATAAATAGTATAAGGGTAGAATTTTAACTTTTAAAACTTCTAGGGTATGGAATTAAAGTTTGTGTGAGACTTTACAAATTCCAAAACTTGAGGGAAAGTTTTGAAACTATTCAAAACTAATTAATTCCATGATTTATGTGTTTAAAGTAGTTTTAATCCAAAAACTCTTCAAGTTCCATAACTTGAGGACAAGTTATGGAAGACTTTAAACTAATAAAAGAATTACTTTTCTTTATTTTATAACTTATGGAATTAATTAAGGTTACACTTTATTTATATATTTATTAATGAAGTGACTCTTGAACCTCCATAACTTAAGGACAAGACTCTTCATCTTTTGTAACCATCCAAAACTTTTCATTTCATAACTTATGAATTAAAGGTTCATAAAAATGAAGACTCTTCATTTTTATGTAACTTATGTGTTTTAAGTGTGTGTTAAAGAAAAGTGACCTTTGGATATCCATAACTTGAGGACAAATTATGGACTCCATTAAAACACATAAATGATCAAGAATTAATTCTAAACAATTCAGCAAATAATTCCTATCATCTTCTAAATTCATAAGAACATGAACATGATCATCAAAATTTCAAGAATTATATGAACACATAAAATCATGGAATTTTGATATATGCTATTGTAAATGGATTAGAACAACCATTACACCAACTAAAACAAGTTTTAAGACACCAAAACAGTTTAGGGTAATGTTTCTAGTCCATTTCCAGCAGCAAAAGTCGAAATTCTGCATTCTGATCATTCTACTCGCCGAGTGCACGAACCTACTCGGCGAGTAGGATGAATTTTGCCTTGTACTCGGCGAGTCCCCCCATGGACTCGGCGAGTCCATCAGCCAGACAGCAACAATTTCAACTTTTTTCACTATTTTGCATCAACTATCAAACAAGCAAGACTAGGCTCTGATACCACTGTTGGGTTTTGAGCAATCTAACACTTCCTAAGTGTGCATGCAACCCTAATAAACCTTGGATACATGTTTGTCTAAATACATGCAAAATAATAATTTTCCAAGGTTCATAACCTATCTAACATGGCATGGGGTACTTTTAAACATAAAAGAATTAGATGAGATTACACACCTTTTGATGATGAGTTTGATTCCTAAGGAGTTTGAGGGCCAAGAACCAATAGTGTGAATGCCTCAAATGGAATCACAAATCACCACAAACTCTTGGAAAACTTTGAGAGAGTGTATACACACATAGAAAATCGGCCACACACACAAAACCACACTAATGGCTATTTCATGCAACATAAGCATGCTTATATATTGTATATGATTAGGGTGAAACCCTAATAACCCATGACCTTTCTTTTTCCAAGGATCCAGGGTTAAAAGCTCCATGGATCATCCATGGACTTCCATACAAGCCTAGCCCATTAACAAATGAGTGTTATCCCATACTATATAAAACAATAGCCCACAATTTAATTAGTCTTCCTTTTAATCTCTAAATTAATTCATAATTAATTTAAGACTAAGACTAATTAAATAACATGACTTCATATTAATATATTATAACTTATAATATATTAATAAACATATGTGTATAACTCTCATAAAATTATCCATAAATAGTTCGGATGAAATGCAACCCAAATGGACCATGCCGGGTCAGGTCAAGTATATACCAAATAAGTTATGGACTTAGACACCTTATCCAACACTTATGCGCTCGCGCCACTTCCTGTAATACAAATAAAACAGAGTGGGTCAGGCTTGGGAGCCTGGTGAGCATATAGGGTTTTCAACCCACAATAAATAATCATATTTAATTTTCACCAACCAACAATAACCCAATTACCCATTCCCGTTATTCTCACTTTATGTCCCTAAGACAACTAACATAAGGGACCTAGTCTAAGAATATTTCATCGGGGCGACAACACATGCTTCGGGGGTTCCTCAGCAATATAAGTCAAATAAGGCAACCATGAGGGGGATGGAGTACAGCGAATGAACACCCAAGTTCATTAACACCTACAGGTGGCGAACCTGCTAATGTTCCACAAGACTGTCTAGAACAGTCCGTGGTCGTCATCTAAACTCCGCTAGATGACTGAATCAAACAACAACGAGGCCTCTCATTTGTTTATTACACACCAACTATCTACCCATGTTCTACCCAACATATTAGTAGATAAAATTATACATTTTTATACATAGATAAAAACCTGTATAGCATGGTTTGATCAATACATATTCCATGTAACAGACTAGGCACACACACATAACATGTATTTCATAGAAAACAAATCAGATCCATGAGATAGAAGAGAGTGAATATACATTCACACATATAACACAAAATATACATATAACACGTATTTCGTATAAAATACTTCATAATTGTGCATTAGAAGAAAGCAACCACACACTCACACCTATAAACAACAATATACTTAATACACTCGAACCAAACTTGTATTATTATCGTGTTTATGAAAGGTAGTATACACTCACTTGATCAGAAGATGATCGGGCAGCACTACGACTTGCAGAAGTAGTAATCCTCAATAGATCTGGAAGATCTTCACAAAAATCGAACTTCTCGCGGGCAGAGCTTCGGCTCGGGAACCGCACTTATCGGGATCTTCGGGATCTCGGGACTTGCTTCGGGACTCGGGAATATTACCGGGGCTTCGGGGTACTTCTGGCACGCAAATCGATGCAAAACGGGAGAGAGAAGAGAGAAAATAGCAACCCTAAACGGCTGGCCCTTCAAATCTATTTATAGGGAAATTTGGCCCTTGCCATGTCGTGGCAACCTTTTTCCACGTCGTGGGCTTGGTCGTCACTGCATGTGTCATCCCAAGTTCCATCTGGGGGCCTCCCGGAGGTGTCAGGAGACTTGCCACGTCGTGGCACTGCTTGCCACATCATGGTCTCTGACAGTTTTGGGGTTTCGCGCCCCGAACTTCAAAAATTCATAACTTTCGCATACGAACCCCGTTTTCGACGTTCTTTATATCGCCGCGAAGGTGAGATTATGCTCTACAACTCTCTTTTAGACTCCATTGGCTAATTTTGACTTTATTTTTAATATATTATAAGTATATTACTTATATATTATCTTTAGTAGGCCGGGACAGGAAAACTCCGTTCGAAATTCATAACTCCTTCATCTGAACTCCGTTTTCATCCGTCTTTCCGTCGTTGCACTACTATCTATGAGATCTTCAATTCTCATTTAGATCACTAAGGATAGATATCATTCTACCTTAAATTGACTATTTACGTCGCGCTGGGTCGTGCCGGTTCTGTCGCGAAACTTCGACATGTCATAACTTCTTTGTTATAACTCGGATTTTGGCGTTCTTTATATGCACGGAAACCTCGTTTCAACTACTAAAACCTTATCCATAGATATCGGCTTTATCTAACATTTCATTTTGACGCTTATTTTTATTCTTAATTAAATTAAGAAACACAATTAAGCACATAACACATAATACTCAAATAATACACTTCTATTATTTCAAAACGGGTTACAAAGGTTAACCTAGACCAATACATTGCTAAAAATGGCAAGCCCGGAAACACAGACGTTACAATTCTCTCCACCTTAGAATGATTTCGTCCCTGGAATCACACATCAACAAACAAATGTGGATAGCGACTCAACAGGTCACTCTCCCCTTGTGAATTCCATTAAGTTCTTCGGGTAATTTGAGCTTGTAAGCTTGGTTCCCAACCCTCTGAAGAACTTTAAACGGTCCAATAAACCTTGGACTCAAATTTCCCCTTTTACCAAGTCTTATAAGTCCCTTCCACGGTGAGACTTTAAGCAAAACCGAATCTCCAACCTTAAAAGTCATCGGTCTTCGCTTTTTTTCAGCATAGCTCTTTTGACGATCCTGAGCTTCTAACATTCTTTCTCTAATTATTTTCAACTTTTCAGCAGTTTGATGAACCATCTCCGGTCCCATAAACTGCTTTTCCCCAGACCTCAAGCCAACAAGACGGCGTACGACACTTCTGTCCATACAAAGCTTGATAACGTGCCATCTTAATGCTCGCGTGAAAACTATTATTATAGGAAAACTCTACCAAAGGTAACTGTTCATCCCAATTACCTACGAATTCCAAGGTACATGATCTCAGCATATCTTCAAGTGTTTGTATCGTTCTTTCACTCTGACCATCAGTCTGCGGATGGTAAGCTGTACTTAAACATAACTTGGTACCCATTTCCTCTTGTAGGCTTTTCCAAAACCTTGAGGTGAAAGGGCTATCACGATCCGATACAATCGTTAACGGAACACCGTGAAGCCTCACAATTTCCTTCACGTAAGAATTCGCAAGCTTTTCCTTAGACCATTTCTCCTTGGCTGCTATGAAATGCGCACTCTTAGTGAATCGATCAACGACCACCCAAATCATGTCGTGACCATTCTTTGTTCTGGGCAGTTTAGTGACAAAATCCATAGCAATGTCTTCCCACTTACCCATAGGCACAGGCAATGGTTCTAAACTCCCGTACGGTTTCCGATGTTGTGTCTTGACTCTCGCACAAGTCACACACTTGGCCACATACTTTGCAACATCAAGCTTCATCGTTGGCCACCAGTAGTAGGGTTTTAGGTCCCTATACATTTTAGTGCTACCCGGATGAATTGAGTACATGGTTTTGTGAGCTTCTTCCATCAGAAGATCCCTAATTCCTCCTGACTTAGGTACCCAAATACGATCTTGGAATACCTTCAGTCCATAACCATTTGTACCAAACACCAACGTTTTGCCCAAACCTTCCTCCTTTCGGTCATTTTTCTCAGAAGCTTCCTCTTGAGCTTTCTTTATACTTTCCACAATGGTCGAGACAACTTCAATTCTCAACGCTCTTGGCCTTTTCCTTTCAAGATTGATTTTCCGACTGAGAGCATCAGCAACAACATTAGCTTTACCGGGGTGGTAAAGTATCTCGCAGTCGTAGTCTTTAACTAATCCTCATATTCAATTCCTTCTGATTAAAGAGATATTGGAGACTATTATGATCAGTAAAAAGTTTGCACTTCGTGCCATAGAGGTAATGCCTCCATATTTTCAGAGCGAAAACTACTGCTGCCAACTCCAAATCATGAGTCGGGTAATTCTTTTCATGCTCTTTCAGCTGTTGAGATGCATATTCTATCACCTTTTCTCTTTGGGTCAAAACATAACCCAATCCAATCCCAGATGCATCGCTATAAACAGCGAAGTCTTCAACTCCATCGGGTAAAGAAAGTATCGGTGCCTCACATAGCTTCTTCTTTAGCTTCTCGAATGCTTCTTTATGCTTATCACTCCAAGCATAAGTATCTCCTTTGTGGGTCAAAGTTGTTAATGGAGTAGCAATCGAATAAAAGCCTTGGATAAACCTGCGGTAATATCCGGCTAATGCTAAAAAGCTTCGGATCTCCTTGGGACTTTTCGGTTGTTCCCACTTCATTACAGCTTCAATCTTTGCTGGATCAACCATTATCCCTTCTTGGTTGACCACGTGACCCAAGAATTGGACTTCACGAATCCAAAAATCACATTTGGAGAACTTAGCATAAAGCTTCTCCTTCTTCAAGATTTCTAACACTTCTCGCAAGTGTCTGCCATGCTCCTCCTGGCTTTTCGAGTAAATCAGAATGTCGTCTATGAACACTATCATAGATTTATCAAGGAAAGGATTACAAACCCTATTCATTAAATCCATGAATGATGCCGGAGCATTGGTTAGTCCAAACGACATAACCAAGAACTCGTAGCGTCCATATCTGATCTGAATGCAGTCTTCTCGATATCTTGCTCTCTTACTTTTAGCTGATGATATCCTGACCTTAGATCGATCTTCGAGAAATAGCTCGAACCTTGCAATTGATCAAACAGGTCATCAATCCTCAGCAACGGATATCTATTCTTTATTGTTGCCTTGTTCTGCTCTCTGTAATCAATGCACATTCTCATACTTCCATCTTTCTTCTTCACGAATAACACCGGAGCTCCCCAGGGCGATGAACTAGGTCTAATGAAACCTTTGTTCAATAACTCCTGAAGTTGCATCATTAGCTCCTTCATCTCTGTTGGTGCTAATCGATAAGGTGCTTTTGCTATTGGTGTGGTTCCTGCTAACAAGTCTATTCTGAACTCCACTTGTCTATCAGGTGGTAATCTAGGAAGATCTTCGGAAAATACTTCCGGATAATCACACACCACTGGAATACTCTGCATCACCTTCTTTTCCTTCTTAGCATCGATCACGAATGCTAAATATGATGTACATCCCTTGGTCAAACACTTTCTGGCTTTCATTAGGGAAATGATTCCAGAATTTACTCGCCGTTTGTCCCCATACACCATAAACGAATCTTTCCCAGGCAAGTTTACTTTATCTATCTTCTTCTTGCATAAAATTCTGGCATCATTGGCGCTAAGCCAATCCATTCCCAACACGATGTCGAAACCGTTTAGTTCGATAGGCAATAATTCCTCGTGAAACTTATTCCCATTCAGGTCGATTAAGATGTTTTTCATATGATGGCTAACAGGTACAAACTTGCCACTAGCAACTTCGACTAATAAAGCATTATCTAGTCCATCAACAGGAAAAGCTAGCTTTCTACCAAACTCATGCGAAATAAAGGAGTAGTTGGCTCCAAAATCAAACAGAATTTGAGCAGGTAATTCGTTTACAAGAAAGGTACCTGAAGCGACATCAACTTCATCTTTTGCAACTTCAAGTGTCATCTGGAAGGCTCTCGCCTTCGGCTTTGGTGGAATGTTGGGCCTAGCTGCCTCCTTCTTCTTCGGACAGTCTTTCAAAATATGCCCCTCTTCATTACAACCAAAACACATCCTTTTGTTGTTTGGACACTCATTGGCAAAATGTCCAACCTTTCCACACTTGTAGCAGGTCACATCCTCGCTACATTTCCCAAAGTGTTTTTTCTTACACTTATCACACCACTTTGCTTCGCCTCCTTTTCCTCCACCAAACTTTTTCGAATTAGATTTCAAAAATTTGCTTTTCTTACCAGAACCAGATGTTCCCTCAAACTTTCTTTTCTCACCAACCTCAACCTTGTCGGTGGTTCTCCCCTTAATCATGTTCTCAACAGACTTGGCAGCCCAGATAGCTGCCTCTAGAGTATGTGCCTAACGTACTAGCACCTCGTACTCCTATGGGAGTCCCTTCGCATACTGGATTGACTATCCTACACCTTGCTGCTAGCTACAACCGGACCTACAGGTCTGCGGGTGCCAAACGTCATTCCGTTATTACGACCGTTCTTTATGTCGTTGTTATCGGTCGATAGTATGGTGCAATTATAACATCATACCTTAATATAAATCTGGTTTAAGGTAGTTAGTACAGTAGTAGTTACTATAAAACTAAGCTACAGTACTACAAAGATTTACCCATTACATATTTTTAGTGATAACCTCACTTGAACTTTAAATGTACAAACTATATTTTGTTAAAAGATAGTTGCACTTGGGAAATTACACACTTTTACAACAAACGAACATACAAAACAGTTAAAGCCTTGGTAGAAGGCTACTTTATTAGAAAATATAGGTTTTTCTGAGAGATTCAAACTTTTACAAACACTTACATACATTTCACGAACTTATACTTGAGACATGTTCAAACGTTTTTGATAACAGACACCGACATTAAAATACTTATGAACTCACCAGCTTAATGCTGATAAACTCTTTCAAAATAACTTGTATTCTCAGGTCATCAGTAGACAGGTACCGATGCCAGCTTTTGAGATGATGGAGCGCCTTCAAGACTCATCATATTATTATTTTGATTTACGTTATATTTTTGGTGTCTAAAACTGTACAGAACACGCTTGTATTAAAATTATATAGTCAATGCAATGGATGATGTTGTTTGCTTATTTACATTTACTATGTTGTGATACTTTACATGACGTCCTTCTCCCCAGAACGTTTCCGCCGTTCTTGGTTTTGGGGTGTGACAGATTGGTATCAGAGCCTTGTTTATAGTGAATCAAGTATATCAACCCATAAAAGATATACTAAACTATAAACCCATTAGGGATTAAACTCTAACCAAGAGTCTATACTTTAAATATTAAAATATTTAATTAAGTATACTAGTCTGCATTCATACTAAAATCAGTGTCACAATAACAAGAACAAAAGTATTACGATTGTTAAATATCACAAGTGAGCTCGGGGATGTATGGTCAGTCCTGGGAATGGCATAGCCTGATCAACTATGCTGGTCCTAGGAGTGATTAGCATATGCCCTAGAATGGTTGTGATAGGTTAACAAGTCTAAAAACTTACCAACAATACCACAAGAAGATCAGTAGAACTTAAACTTAAAATACAATAGGTGTATTTTGTACTACTAGTTACACGTATACTATATTCTTATACCTCTCTTCTCACATAGATCTAATGGCTAGTTTCCATCACGGCAACCCGTACTTTCCAAATGAAGGCAATTTTGGGTGGATCGATGAAGAGCCCGACGATTGTCGCTTTTGTCGAGAATGTTAGAATGGTCATAACTTCTTCGTTATAACTCGCATTTTAGTGTTCTTTATATCGTTGGAAACTACAGCACGTTATCTATCACTAGGTATTCTCAAACTAAGCTTTCGGAATACTTTATTTTCGACTCTACTTTTATTAAATTACGCAAAATTACAAAAGGAGTTGACTTTAGTCAAATATATTGATTCGAAATATCGGGTTGTTACCTCATCCCCCCGTTTGAGGGAATTTTGTCCTGAAATTAATTTACAAGATAAGAGCTTATGGACTAGGGAAGAGATGCGGTTACTTCTGTTACATCTGATCTTCTCGCTCCCAAGTAAATTCAGCTCCTTGCTTAGCATTCCAGCGGACCTTCACTATCGGTATGCGACTTTGTTTAGTTCGTTTGATTTCCCTATCCATCACCTCGATGGGTTCTTTTACAAAGTTAAGGTTTTCGTTCAGCTCAATTTCATCGAGTGGAATTACAAGTATTTCATCGGACAAGCACTTCTTGACGTTCGACACATGAAATACTGGATGTTCTTTGTTCAGCCCAGTTGGAAGTTGGAGCTTTTAAGCTACTGGACCAATTCTTGCAGTAATTTCGAAAGGACCAATGTACCTCGGGTTTAGTTTTTCGCGCTTCCCAAAACGTATCATGCCTTTCCAGGGTGAGACCTTTAATAGGACGCGGTCACCAACCTAGAATTCCAAGGGTTTTCGTCTCCTGTCGGCATAGCTCTTTTGTCTATTTCTCGAGGCTTTCAATTGTTCTCGAATTTGAACGATATTTTCCGTTGTTTCCTGAATGATTTCTAGACTGGTGAGAGTGCTATCAGGGATTTGGCCTCTTTCTAACTGTGTGTCGCCCATTTTTGCCCAACACAGAGGTGTTCTGCACTTGCGGCCGTAAAGGGCTTCAAACGGACCAGTCTTGATGCTAGTATGATAATTGTTGTTATAGGAAAACTCCACTAACGTTAGGTGGATGTCCCACGCTTTACCAAAGTCTATTACACATGCCCGCAACATGTCCTCTACAGTTTGGATCGTTCTCTCACTCTGTTCGTCCGTCTGGGGGTGATAGGCTGTACTCATGTCTAATCTTGTACCCAAAGATTTTTGTAGTGTCTTCTAGAATCTTGAGGTAAATCTGTTGTCTCTATATGAGATGATGGATTTCGGAACTCCATGAAGTCGTACAATTTCCCGGATGTAGGTTCTTGCTAGTTTCTCAATCTTATCAGTCTCTTTGATTGATAAGAAGTGGGCGGATTTGGTTAACCTGTCGAAAATCACCCAGATGGTATCGCGACCATCCTGCGTCTTGGGTAGTTTAGTTACGAAATCCATGGAAATATGCTCCTACTTCCATTCAGGTATCTCGGGCTGATGGAGTAATCTTGAAGGCTTCTGATGCTCTACCTTGATCTTGGCGCATGTTAGGAACTTGCCCACAAAGGTAGCAATTTCTGCTTTCATATTCAGCCACCAGCAAAGTTGTTTGAGATCCAGATACATTTTATCTGAGCCTGGGTGCACTGAGTATGGGGTTTTGTGTGCTTCTGACATAACCACTTCTCTGAACCTGCCGAACTTCGGCGTCCAGATCCGATTCATGAAGTAACTAACTCCATCGCTCTTGATTTCAAGATTCTTGTCCATTCCTCTAAGTGATTCCCCTGCCACGTTTTAGGGTTTCAAGGCTTCTAATTGAGCTTCCTTGATTTGTGTTGGTAAATGGGAATGGATCGTCATGGTTAATGATTTCACTTTTCATGCAGAATACTCCTTACGACTTACGGCATCTGGCACAACATTGGCTTTCCCTGGATGGTAACAAATTTCACATTCGTAGTCGTTTAGTAGTTCGACCCAACGTCATTGCCTCATATTTAACTCCTTCTGGTTGAATATGTGTTGAAGGCTCTTGTGGTCGATGAATATGGTGCACTTCGTACCGTATAGGTAGTGTCTCCATATTTTTAAAGCGAACACCACCGCTCCCAGTTCTAAGTCGTGAGTGGTATAGTTGACTTCGTGAGTTTTCAGTTGTCGAGAGGCGTATGCAATAACTTTTCCTCTCTGCATTAACACACATCCCAGCCCTAGATTGCAAGCATCGCAGTATACCACGAAGTCTTCTGTCCCCTCTGGAAGGGACAAAATGGGTGCATTGCACAGGGCTTGTTTCGAGGTTTGAAATGCTACATCTTCTTTTTCTCCCCATTTGTAGGCTACACCTTTCTGAGTCAGGGAGGTAAGTGGTTTGGCAATGCTGGAGAAGTTTTGTATGAATCTGCGGTAATAGCCAGCCAGGCCTAGGAATTGGCGAATCTCAGTTGGTGTTGTAGGCATGGCCTAATTCTTGATAGCCTTTATCTTAGAAGGGTCCATGTGGATTCCCTCTTTGCTGACCACGTGACCTAGGAAGTCCACCTTCCTAATACAGAATTTGCATTTTGAGAACATTGCATAAAGCTTCTTGGCTCGCAATGTTTCCAAGACATGCCTCAGATGTTGTCTATGCTCTTCTTTTCTCCTTGAATAAATGAGTATGTCATCTATGAATACAATCACAAATTTGTCCATGAATGACCGACATACTCGATTCATTAAATCCATGAATACAGCGGGGGCATTGGGTTGAAATTTGGGGTGTTATAAGTTGGTATCAGCGCCTTGGTTTAAGGGATTCAGGCATATTCTCGAGTGTGCTTAAACTGAAACTGAGGAGTTGGTAAAATTTTCTAAATAAAAATGATTTTCTAAGAAAATTTTTAAAACTAAAAAGGGGTGCGATGCGTACAATCATCCGAGCTCATGTAAGTATTTCCCAAAATCCCATGTGTGTTTTATGATTGATGTTTGATGTGAGTATATGAGAATTGCATGTTAGAATAGGTCTAATGATCTACTCAGTGTTGCATGGTAGGATGCCTAATTAGGAGAGATGCCTTTATGCCTGTTGTGTGAGATGGTAGTGATGCATGCTAGTGACTAGAGATCTTCAAGAGCTTCTGAGATAGGATTTCCTGTTTATGCGATGTTGCTAGTTCTTGATGCTCGAATGTTGCTTGCTTTTTTGCTTTGTTGGAATCATATTAATGTAAGTTAGCTATTGCATGAATATGTTAAGTTACATGAAGTAAGGGTTAAATAATCTTAGAGTGGTTGACTTGGCCTTATTGCGTAACTATCATTTGAGTCTAACCGTTTTCGGGTTGAGTCTTTTAGTCGAAGGATTAGCTTAACTTTGTTTCATGTAGTTGTATTCATGAAGTAGTTAACTGACATTAGTGGAGGTCCTTCAGCAGGTGATGACAGGGTGAGGTGGAAATCCTAGGATAGACTAGGAAGCACTTTAGTGCGAGTAATGTGCTTTTTAGCAGATTTTGGAGGGTATCATTATGAGGAAGTGACTTACAAGATTCAGGCTCATTATAAGGAAAGTACATATATTTGTGGAAGGCAGTATTGGGAATGTACAACTGGAATCATAGGATTCGTACTCAGGTCCAAGAAAGTCTCGAAAATTCTAAGGAGTTGGTGGAGGTTACGAACATGGTTTGGCACCATGAATATGTTGCATCATTTTGGGTATTATCAGCTTTTTGATTATGGCTTTCCATGAAGAAGATAGGTTGGATGATCGTTTGGGTCTTAATGGCCAGGTCAGTTGGGGTTGAATGGTGCAAACCTAGATGAGTAGTTAGTTTCAAGGTCTTGGGGGCCCTACTTGAGGTAATGTCACTCTGCATTGTGGGACTCAATAAGGGAATGATTAGGATGAGCGACTTGAGGATTGCAATCTTGAGATTGAGTGATAGGCTGATAGCTTATGATGTCATTTTCTATAATGAGGATTTTGTTCTTCCAGTTTTCTATGTTGGGGCGAAGAGAGAGATAGCATATGATTGCAGAGATCGGCCGACGACCTAGTGGAGAAACCGGATCGTTGCATTATCCGCAAAAAAGGTGGAAATGCTCGAGAGGATTCTTGTGGTTTGATCGCCTCGAGAAAATTTCATATGTTGAAAGAGAGTCATTTTCGTGGAGACTATACTAGATGAGGAACATGGGTACGCTTTCCTCGAGTTTAGTTAGAGTGTGTTATGTCAGGTTGTTCCAGGTGATCAGGAGAAGTGAATTGGGAATGAAAAATTTCGTTTTCTATTTTGTATCTTGACTAGGATGATGATGCCTCATGTTTTTATGATTGAGACTCATGACAGAGTGAAGGTCAGGGATTTAAAGGCAAAGTGTGTGGCAGTCCAAATGTTCTTAAATGAAGAATCGGTGCTATGAATGGGCTATCAGAGTTATTGCTTGTGTATTTGCATGGGATTCTTGATGAAAGAGGCAGTTACGAATGGGATGCTTTTGAGGTCTCCATCTGAGTTTCGAAATGTTGTTGAATTGCTGGGTATTTATATGGAAGATTGTCTTGTGTGGTGTTATACATTCCAAGAATCCTCTTGAGCATTTCCACCTTTGTTGCGGATAACGCAACGATCCGGTTTCTCCACTAGGTCGTCGTCCGATCTCTGCAATCATATGCTATCTCTCTCTTCGCCCCAACATAGAAAACTGGAAGAACAAAATCCTCATTATAGAAAATGACATTATAAGCCATCATCCTATCACTCAATCTCAAGGTTGCAATCTACGTTACCCACATCCGAATGGGTCTAAACTTCTCTTTCCTAAAGCCCGCAGCCCTATGATATTGGATATTCAAGTCTCGGCCCCAAATTACGAAAAGACTCGAAACATGGTATTACAACTCTCGCCCACTTAAATTAGTTTTTGTCCTCTAAACCAATTCATAAACTTCCATCGCTATTACCACCGCCTACCAACCTAGTGAATGCTATGACTAATCTGAAGTCTTATAAAACCTCCACAACCACATCCGATCCTATTGAATGTTATGGATGCTGTGTAGTCTTACATTACTCCGGCAACCGCACACTAATATGGTGAATGTTATGGCTACTTCGGAAAATACATGTGTTGTCTTCGCGACATGAAGTTGTTGGTCAAGGAGCTCTTTGTAGCCACTGGTCCCTTTCGAGAATGCTGTTGAACTATTTAATAGGTGGTTAGGTCGCTTGGGTTGAGCATCGGATGTTAAAGGATTTCCCAACTCGATGTACGAGTTGCTACCTATAGTTTAAGACAAGTCATGGTTGATCTTTCAATCAACTTCAATGTTGAGTATATGTAGTTCTACATGGGTTTTGTTCAGCGGAAAACATTGGACTATCAGGTTGTTATCAGTGCATTTTCGATCATTAAATGTTCCCATTTATCGTCAATGGGTGGGGATGCTTCGAAGTTTTTGAGTTGAATAATTGGAGGTCAATGATAGTGACAACCTATCGTCATGTTCTATTTATGGTATATCATGGAGTTTGGGTACGTTGCCCTAAATTACTGGATTGTGGAATTTTGGTCTATAGCAAGCTCGGGTTTGTTTTCGTAGTAAGTAGAGCAATGAAGTGAGTATCTATTTGATTCAGATTGTGGGTCTTTTGGGTGCCTTGTCTTTTGGTGGGATTGTAAAAGGATGTGGAATTGTATCAAGGGAAGGTACTTTGGATACGAAAATCTTTGTTGAGAGTAGCTAACTGCTCATCCGGTTTAGGGTGTAAGCACCCGATATCTTTTAATCAAGGGCTCTTAGTCCAGTAAGCTTAGTGTCGTGGTGATTAGGTAGGAAGATTGTGGGATGGCTAGTTAATCCAATGATTATGAAGTTATCAGAATGTAGATGAATCCAAGTGAGGGATCGTCACTTGGGGCTACCGAGAATAGTTCTAAGTGCGATCCACTTTAGAATTTGTGCCCATATATAGAGTTTCGGATTGATATATATATATATATATATATATATATATATATATATATATATATATATATATATAGGGAGGGAGCACCAAGTTTCCTTGAGGTTGGGAAGAATCCAAGATAGGTTAGGATTGTGAGTGTGGAGTATATTACCATTTGGCTCGAGGGGCCTTGAATGGCTAATCAGGTGGTGTTGATATGATATTGTTTGATTAAGGATTAACAGGGAAGGCCGGTCAACATGGTATCATCCTAAGTCAACTAGAGAGCCAGTTCTAGTTGGGAGAGGGTTCGGGGTTAAGCAAGGAACAATGTTCTTTGGTTAGTGATGAGCATCAAATCAAATGGTATGGAATCATGGTTAGGTTGTGGTTGAGGGTTGCTTTAGTAATTCTCTGCATGTTATTGTTTGATGAAGGCTTTGGGGTCTGAACCACGACCCAAACACTTGACAAAGTCAGGTAGGCGGGGTTTTGACACATAGTGTTTTTTTGGTTAGTGTGCATTTGTGGGAGTGATGTATGAATACAGAGTAGCCGTAGCATTCACCAGGTTAGTGTGTGGTTGTGGATGTGATGTAAGATTGTGGAGCAGTAGTAGCATTTACTAGGTTAGTATGCCATTGTAGGAGTGATATAGGACTGTGGGGTAGCAATAGCATTCACTACGCTAGTGAGTGGTTGTGGAAGTGATCTAAGACTATGGAGCAGTAGTAGCATTCACCAGGTTAGTGTCTGGTTGTGGAAGTGACGTAAGATAGCGAAGCAGCCATAACATTCACCATATTAGTGTGCGGTTGCGGGAGTAATGTAAGACTACGCAGCATCCATAACATTCAATAGGATCGGATGTGGTTGTGGAGGTTTTATAAGACTTCAGATCGGTCATAGCATTCACTAGGTTGGTAGGCGGTGGTAATAGCGATGGAAGTTTATGAATTGGTTTAGAGGACAAAAACTAATTTAAGTGGGCGAGAGTTGTAATACCATGTTTCGAGTCTTTTCGTAATTTGGGGCCGAGACTTGAATATCCAATATCATAGGGCTGCGGGCTTTAGGAAAGAGAAGTTTACACCCATTCGGATGTGGGTAACGTAGATTTTGTGATACAAGAAGTTCGGTGTGTGCTTTGGAGCCTAAGGGTACAATTGTAAAGTTATAGTTCGGGCCTTTTGTGAATTTTGGATTTAAGTTTGGAAAGTTCTAAGGCTAATGAGAGATGATAAGGTTGTAGAGCTTCTCATTACCTTTTCGCGAATATAAGGATCGTCGAAATCAAGCTTAGAACGAAGAAGTTATGGCCTTCAGATTTTTGGTGGTTTCAGGGCTAAGTCTAGTATGTTGGGCGTATAGGGAGTACGTAGTGCATACTAGTATAGTTGATCACGGAGGGACCTTGGAGTACGTTAAGCATACCGGGATTACGTTGGGCCTACTCCAGACAGGTGCAAACCCTAATTTAGGGTCTTGGACCCTATTTAAAGGCCTTAACTTACGAGTAAACCCTATTATCGTCAGCCTCCATTCCCTCTAAACCCTAGATATCAACCATAGCTTGGTGATTGAGGTTTTGGAGCTTGTTTGTGATTATTAAGCAATCTTGGTGGAGAAGGAAGTTCTTGGAGAAGAAGGTGGTGCACTATAGTCTTTGGATCCAACATCTACTTCATCTTGTGCATCTTCAGATGGTATAATGTTTGTACCTTGCTTCTTTTCTTTATAGATCTCTTATAAAGTATATTTATGAACTTTTTGTCCCAAGCTTGGATCTTTGTGAGTATGGTGTACTCCAGAGCATATTAGTTGTCCATTCATGTGTTTTAGGACATCTAGATTCATAAAAATGCTTGCTTCATGGTCCTTTTTTTCCATGCAAGAGTTTGGTGGTTTTGAGTATGTTTTAAGTTATTTTTTTAAGGTTTATTCCTAGTTCAGCCATGAGAAGGCATAAATTCATGAAAATTTTATGTTAAGACATTCTCTTAAGGTCATATATGTATTTGTGGTTCATGCCTTATTTATTAAGATGTTAGGAAGTGAATTTTCGGATCAGACTGCATACACCGAGCATACTCCTAGCTACACCCAACATAGCTAGGCCTGACCCCGACCCATCTTTTTCATGAAGTACGCTACGCGTAAGGGAGCATACATCCAGTGTATGCATTGGACTTGTTGACTTTTGCTGACTTTTGACTTTTGGTTAAAAGTTGAGGGTTGTGGACCATGGAAGGCCAAAATGTTCTTTTGCCTTTAAAGGGCATAGTTGTGGGATTTTGACTCGTGAGTCGGGTTCATGACCTTAATTGGTTAAGGTTAATTATTGCATTTTTTTAGGCGAAGTCTAGTTCCGGCAGTTCAGGAGTGGGATTTCTCAGTAATCCGTATCATGTGAGTTTTCTCGTTGTGCTTGTCAGTCAAAGGCACCAATATCGGTCCACTAACTTGTGTGTGTAGGATGCATGCTATCTTTGTAACTCTTTGCGTGATTGTCTGTGTATATATGTGCTTACTACCTGGTTCTTATTTGTTGTTATTATTATGTGTGATATTGTGTATGCTAAGATCTTGTCACACCCCCAAACCTGAACGGCGTAAACGTTCAGGGGCGGATGACGTCATGTCCGGTATCACAACAATTGTATAGTAAAGAAAGTACACACCACCATATTACATTACTAGAAAAGTTTACATGATTGTATCAATACAAGTTCAAAAGTTGATTACGCAAATCATGATTCAAAAATATGCAAGCAACGTCATCACATTAAGCTTAAAAAGAATGCTAACAACCTGCCTTAGTGATTACCTGAGAACACAAGTCATTTCAAAGAAAAAGTGTCAACAATTAAGTTGGTGAGTTCATAAGTAGTGGTTTGAATAAATGTATGCCGTTCGAAAGTGCGTGTACGTATTTTCAGAAAATCCCATATTTTCTTAAGTGTATAAATGCAGTCTTTAAATGTTAAAGACCGTAGGCTGTAAGCACTATATCGTGCTCCAAATGTTTTTGTATAGTCTTAATATATAAGTAAAAATATGTGAAGTTCGTTTGAGATGCTTAAAAGTAAATCCAAATACTACTTTTCCCGTAAAGATATAATACTGTATTAATCGTATATTCGGTGAGTTCTCATAACCATACTATCATATTTGCCTGCATGCGACGGTCTTCAGGCGTCGAAACGTTATGACACTTGTCACCCTGCGGACTGTAGCTAACAGTCAGGGTGGGGATGATTAATCCCGTATAGATCTATACACACTTGCCACACTCTCCGGACGGGAGATTCTGGTTATGAGACAGAACTTACTGTAATACCCCCATTCGGTATAGTGGAGATGTTGTCTCACGAATTCTCAATTATGTATCATATGTGTATGTTTGTTTTCACAAAGTATCGTTTTTCAAATATTGTCAAAACCATGGTAGTAATGTATATATATTCCCGTGAATATAAAATGTTATAGTTGAAATGCTTATTGTTGGTATGAAATCGTATGCGTATTTATAAGTAAAACACATTTTGTATCCCAACGTGGGTAAAGTAATGTAAGATGTTTATAAGTTAACTAAACCATTTGATAGTTGTTAGAACATCATGCAATGTATACTCAAAAGTTCAATGTTTTCATGTGAGTAAGGTTACGTTTTTACTTGTATTCTCCCCCGTATAGTGATAAAAGCCTTTTAAAAGCGTTTAAAAATGATAGAAAAGGGGTTACGAACTCACTTGTTTGATTGAAGAGAGTGAGATGAAAATTGAGCAAAACTTCGGCTTGTGAAAATCGATTTTCTTGGGATTCTCGGGAATCTCGGGAACACAAAACCTTCCTTCAGAAATTGAGCGCGAAAACTAGGGCTTCAGGAGGGTCTCGGGATTTCTAGGGGGATTTTGGGGTGCCACGTCGTGGCAGAGGTTGTGCCACATCCTGGTCAGCCTTCTTATCCTCTTCCGTTGATTGGACGCTCTCATTCACTTGTCGGGTCTCGGCCAACTGTGCCACGTTGTGGCAGACCTGACAGCCTCAGATTTTGGGTCTCAAACTTGTAAAATCTGTAACTTTCGCGTACGGTCTCTGTTTTCGACGTTCTTTATATGCACGCGTAGGTGAGAATATACTCTACAACTCTCATTTTGACTCCATTGGCTCGTTTTGAATTTATTTTTAATTATTTATATTTAACAGGCCGGGACACGAAAAGTCCGTTAAAAATCCTTAACCTCTTCATCCGATGTCCGTTTTCGTCAGACTTTTTACCGTTACGCTAATAACGTTGAGACCTTAGATTCTCATTTAGGTTGTTTCGGCCAAAAGTCTCTCGATCCCTATTTCGGGTTATTTTTAGCTGTCTACTGCTAGGTCAGAAACTTCGAAAACTCATAACTTCCTCATACGAAGTCAGATTTGGGCGTTCTTTTTATGTTTGTTCATAGTTTAATGATATCTAGAACTTTTATTTAGATACTTAAGGCTAAAAACTATTGTATCGAAACTTTGTGTTTTTACGTCTATTCGTATTGTCGGTTTTGTCGAGAATGTTAGAATGGTCATAACTTCTTCGTTATAACTTGTATTTTAGTGTTCTTTATATCGTCGGAAACTACAACACGTTATCTATCACTTGGTATTCTCAAACTAAGCTTTTTGAATACTTTATTTTTGACGGTACTTTTATTAAATTACGCAAAATTACAAAAGGAGTTGACTTTAGTCAAATATATTGATTCGAAATCTCGGGTTGTTACCTCATCCCCCCATTAGAGGAAATTTTGTCCTGAAATTAATTTACAAGATAAGAGCTTATGGACTAGGGAAGAGATGCGGGTACTTCTGTTACATCTGATCTTCTCGCTCCCAAGTAAATTCATCTCCTTGCTTAGCATTCCAGCGGACCTTCACTATCGGTATGCGACTTTGTTTAGTTCGTTTGATTTCCCTATCCATGACCTCGATGGGTTCTTCTACAAAGTTAAGGTTTTCGTTAAGCTCAATTTCATCGAGTGGAATTACAAGTATTTCGTCGGACAAGCACTTCTTGAGGTTCGACACATGAAATACTTGATGTTCTGCACAGTGGTGTTCTGCACTTGCGGCCGTAAAGGGCTTCAAACGGACCAGTCTTGATGCTAGTATCATAACTGTTGTTACAGGAAAACTCCACTAACGTTAGGTGGATGTCCCACGCTTTACCAAAGTCTATTACACATGCTCGCAACATGTCCTCTAGAGTTTGGATCGTTCTCTCACTTTGTTCGTCCGTCTAGGGGTGATAGGCCGTACTCATGTCTAATCTTGTACCCAAAGCCTTTTGTAGTGTCTGCTAGAATGTTGAGGTAAATCTGTTGTCTCTATATGAGATGATGGATTTCGGAACTCCATGAAGTCGTACAATTTCCCGGATGTAGGTTCTTGCTAGTTTCTCAATCTTATCAGTCTCTTTGATTGATAAGAAGTGGGCGGATTTGGTTAACCTGTTGACAATCACCCAGATGGTATCGCGACCATCCTGTGTCTTGGGTAGTTTAGTTACGAAATCCATGGAAATATGCTCCTACTTCCATTCAGGTATCTCGGGCTGATGGAGTAATCCTGAAGGCTTCTGATGCTCTACCTTGATCTTGGCGCATGTTAGGAACTTGCCCACAAAGGTAGCAATTTCTTCTTTCATATTCAGCCACCAGCGAAGTTGTTTGAGATCCAGATACATTTTATCTGAGCCTGGGTGCACTGAGTATGGGGTTTTGTGTGCTTCTGACATAACCACTTCTCTGAACCCGCCGAACTTCGGCGTCCAGATCCGATTCATGAAGTAACTAACTCCATCACTCTTGATTTCAAGATTCTTGTCCATTCCTCTAAGTGATTCCCCTACCACGTTTTAGGGTTTCAAGGCTTCTAATTGAGCTTCCTTGATTTGTGTTGGTAGATGGGAATGGATCGTCATGGTTAATGATTTCACTTTTCGTCCAGAATACTCCTTACGACTTAGGGCATCTGGCACAACGTTGGCTTTGCCTGGATGGTAACAAATTTCACATTCGTAGTCGTTTAGTAGTTCGACCCAACGTCATTGCCTCATATTTAACTCCTTCTGGTTGAATATGTGTTGAAGGCTCTTGTGGTCTATGAATATGGTGCACTTCGTACTGTATAGGTAGTGTCTCCATATTTTTAAAGCGAACACCACCGCTCCCAGTTCTAAGTCGTGAGTGGTATAGTTGACTTCGTGAGTTTTCAGTTGTCGAGAGGCGTATGCAATAACTTTTCCTCTCTGCATTAACACACATCCCAGCCCTAGATTGCAAGCATCGCAGTATACCACGAAGTCTTCTGTCCCCTCTGGAAGGGACAAAATGGGTGCACTGCACAGGGCTTGTTTCGAGGTCTGAAATGCTACATCTTCTTTTTCTCCCCATTTGTAGGCTACACCGTTCTGAGTCAAGGAGGTAAGAGGTTTGGCAATGCTGGAGAAGTTTTGTATGAATCTGCGGTAATAGCCAGCTAGGCCTAGGAATTGGCGAATCTCGGTTGCTGTTGTAGGCATGGCCTAATTCTTGATAGCCTTTATCTTAGAAGGGTCCACGTGGATTCCCTCTTTGCTGACCACATGACCTAGGAAGTCCACCTTCCTAATCCATAATTCGCATTTTAAGAACATTGCATAAAGCTTCTTGGCTCGCAATGTTTCCAAGACATGCCTCAGATGTTGTCTATGCTCTTCTTTGCTCCTTGAATAAATGAGTATGTCATTTATGAATACAAGAAAAAATTTGTCCATGAATGACCGACATACTCGATTCATTAAATCCATGAATACAGCGGGGGCATTGGTTAATCCGAACAACATCACTACAACCTCATAGTGACCGTATCTTGTTCGGAAGGCTGTCTTGGGAATGTCTCCTTCCAGGACTCTTAGCTGGTGGTATCCCGATCTTAGAACGATTTTGGAAAAGTAGTTTGCTCCTTGGAGTTGATCGAACAAATCATTAACTCGAGGTAGGGGATATCGGTTCTTGATGCTAAGCTTGTTGAGTTCTCGGTAATCGATACACATCCTGAATGATCCGTCCTTCTTTTTCACGAACAACACTAACGCTCCCCAAGGCGAGAAGCTTGGCCTGATGAACCCTTTGCTGAGTAGTTCATTCAGTTGGCTGGAAAGCTCTTGTATCTCTTCTGGGGCTAATCGATATGGTGCATTGGCTACAGGGGTGGCGCTAGAGATCAGATCAATCCTGAATTCCACTTGTCTGGTACGTGACACTCTAGGAAGATCACGTCGGGAAAATCACATACGTCTGGCACATCCTTGATGTCTTTAACTTCTCGATTCACATCTATCACATGTACCAAAAATGTGTGGTACTCTGTGCGTAAATACTTCTGGGCCTTGATGCACGAGATAATACGAAGACTGGTACTAGGTTTGTCACTATATATCATGTGGGTTTCGCCATTTGGCAGATTAAGGCGGACGGCCTTTTCGTAACACAAGATATCCGCACGATGAGAACATAACCAGTCCATGCCTATGATGACGTCGAAAATTTTATTGACATTGGCATGAGGTTGACTGGGAAGGACTTGTCACTTAGCGAAAGGGTACAGTTTGAGTATATTTCTGTTGCGCCTTTAGTTTTACCGTTTGCCATTTCCACTAAGAATGTTTCGTTTAAGGATTGAGGTGTTGTTTTGAGTAGATTTTTAAAATTATGACTCACAAAGCTCCTCTCCGCTCCACTATCAAATAAAATGTATGCATGAGAGTTGTCGAGGAGCAACGTACTTGTAACAACAGTGGGGTCTACAACGGCTTCCTCCTGGCCCATTGCGACCACTCGACCCCTTCCTCCATTGTTTTTGTTGTTTACCTTAGGGTAGTCCCTACGGAAGTGCCCTGTTTCTCTGCACTCAAAGCAGGTGCGGCTCACTCCTACGTTTTCAACGGCAGTGGCTGGTTGTTTGCAGAAGAGGACGGTATGCCCCTTCTTGTGGCATCGGGAGCACTGAAATTCCCGGCAACGCCCGTGATGATGGAAGTTGCACTTGCTGCATTTTGGTAGTTGACCCTTATATGAACTTGTTGGCGTAGGGTTAGGAGGGATAGGAACAGCATGAGCTACCACTACTGGTTGTTTTCTGGGGTTCTCTTGCAGGTCTTTCCCTTTTCTCTTGTTCTAGGGCTTCCTCAGGTACGATATCTCTTTTGGTGGGTTGGTGGTGACAGTGATGTTTGTTGGATTAATGTCTAAGTCCATAACTATAATTGGTAAGACTTGACCCGACCCGGCATGGTCCATTTGGTTTGCATACGATCATGCACTTGGATAGACTATAATGAGAGAAATAAGACACTTATGGTTATTAATATATTATAAGTTCTAGTATATTAATAATATGAATAATAAGATTATTTAATTAGTATTGATCAAGAATTAATCTAGGATTAATTAAGTGATCAAAAGAAGACTAATTAAATATATGGGTTGATTGTGTAAATCATCCATACTTGTATAGTGGGCTAATGCTCCATGGATAATCAAGTTGGGCTAAAACCCATAGGATGGTCCATGGATGCTCCATGGTGTATTTGTACCCATGGATCCAAGGAAATGGAAAGCCATGACAATTAAGAGTTTACCCTAATTGTAACACTATATAAAGATATTATTCTTGGCAAAATCGGGCACTAGTATTATTCTAGAGAGGGCTAGCCGATTTCATGAAGTGTAGAATTCTCTCAAGCTATTCTAAGTGTTTTGATGATTGTGATTCCATTTGAGGTGTCACACTTGGGGCACTAGGCACTCAAGCTTCATGAAGACTTCCTACATCAAGAGGTATGTAATCTATCTTGTTACACTCATTGTTTTGTATGCTAGATTAGGATAATACCTTGGAAGTTCTTATTTGCATGTATAATAGAGAAAACATAGATCCAAGGTCTTTAGGGTTGCATGTACACTTAGGAGTGTTAGAATGCTCAAAACCCAACAGTGGTATCAGAGCCTAGGCTTGCTTTCTCTTATACTTGATGCAAATTGCTGAAAAATGCTGAAAAACTCGATTTTCTGGCTTTCTGGGCACTGTACTCGCCGAGTCCACTGATGAACTCGCCGAGTACATGAGTAAAATCATCCTACTCGCCGAGTAGGTTGATGCCACTCGCCGAGTAGGAGCCCCAGACAGCATATATTCGAGGTTTTTGGCTAGAAATGGACTAGGAACATTACCCTAAGTTGTTTTTGAACTTATAAACTTGTTTTTGATGTGGTAATGTTCATGCTAATCCATTTTCAAAGATAATTGTCAATAGATTCATGTTTTGTATTAGTTTAAGGTTTAGACTAATTACATGAAAATGTTTGATTTGATTATCTTGTTCTTATGAGTTGCTTAGATTAATAGAAATGTTGAGTGAAATAGTTGTTTTCAATCCATTTTAATCTAAGAGTTTAGTATAAAATGTGTTTGTGTAACTTGTCCTCAAGTTACATGAAGAGTCACATTAAAGACTCATACAACTCATAATAGTTGGCAATGGTTACAAAATGAAGAGTCTTGTGTCATTGAATATTTTTTTTATGACTCCATAACTTGTCCTCAAGTTATGGAAGTTCAAGAGTCACTTCATTAAAGAAAAAATATGTAACCATAATTAAATCCATAAGTTATAAAGAAAAGAAAAAGTTAGTTCTTTTATTAGTTTAAAGTCTTCAATAACTTGTCCTCAAGTTATGGAACTTGAAGAGTTTTTGGATTAAAACTACTTTAAACACATAAGTTATGGAATTAATTAGTTTTGAATAGTTTCGAAACTTGCCCTCAAGTTTTGGAATTTGAAAAGTTTTCACTTATGAATACTTTAATTCCAAGTTAGCCCTTAGAATTTTAAAAGTTAAAATTCAACCCTTATACTTTATAATATTATAAGTTAATAATATATATATATATATGTATAAGAGTAAAGTCAGTCTTACCGCTAGTACACCTCATTCACGAAGCCGGTCTATAAGGTGGGTATAAGGTTGTTGCCTATAAAATGGCAACTTAATGGGTGTCCACTCTCACCCACCGCTTGCTTGACCGGTGGAGGGTCGTTAGCCGAACGGGTTTGACAGGACTATAATTCTCCCTTCATTAAAAGTATTAATGATAAATACTAAGTAACTAAACTCTTAATAATACCCAATCTTAGTTACTTAGGAAAATGTGAATAAGGTGCTAATCCATGAAATTACACTTTACACTTTGTCAAAGTCGTTAGTGGAGCGTGTGTGGTTAACCGGCACACTAACTTGGACTTAACAAGGTAGGTAAAGGGTGACTTAATATTTATCATAGTATCGATGGAGCGTGTGTGGTTAACCGGCACATCGATTGAGGGGTAATTTATTAAGGGTACCAAGTGATTTGCATGGTTACTTCACACCTTGTTTTGTGATCCTCGACATCCCAGTCACAAAACCTGAAGGGCACACTCGAGATTGAAACATGCCTTTGAAAAGTTCAATGAATCTCAAAGATCTAGGAGCTTCAAAACCAATTAAAACCTAATAATACATTTCGTTTATCTTGGTGGAAATTGGTGAATCGTCATTCACCTACCTCTAAATATTTTATAGCTTGGATTACGGCATACCTCTTCTAAGTTATAAAATAGTTTGTTGGGTCCTAGCCTTAATATTTCATATTGGGTGTCATATTAAGGACATTAAATCAACTATCCTTGAATAATCTCCCAAAAGTTGTCTGGTTTAGGCACCTATGATCTTCCCAAATCTCTTGAAACAAGGTTTCCTAAATGAAAATGATGTCCCATGGAAATCGTACTTCATTCACCTCATCCAATTATTCTCCCTAACCCACAAGTTCAAGGTCACTCAAGCCCTATTGGCAAGGCAAGGTCTAGGTGTGATCACATCTTGGAGATGTAGTCACATATTGACAAGCCGGGAGAGTTGGGTGTCAAAGTCTTGAGAAAGTTGGTGGTTCAATCACTTTCTAAGTCACATAGTGAGTTCCTTTGGGACACCTATGAAACAGACTATGACAAGACCCTTAATGATCTTATCTAAGATCAACTTTCTTAAAACTTGATGGACATTGACAATAGTGACACAGGAAATCCCGGAAAGCATTCTCTTCCCAATGGAAAGGGATCGGCCATAGTCAACTCGGTTGACGAAATGGTAAAGAGAAAAGCTAAGTCTGTGATAGTCTCGTGTACCATTATCAAAGGGTCCATATGTTTATATTGCCAAAGGAAGGGGCATTGGATGCGAAGCTGCCAAATTTACCTAAGGATGTTAAAGTCAATAAGTTTGACTCTACTTCAAGTAAATTCCACTATCTAACTCTGTTAAGTTTCTATTCTGAGATTCTTGATACATGAGGTGACTGGGTCACATGGTAATGTTTTAAGAATCAAAGAAAAGTGAAGAAACTTAATGAAAGAATATGTTGAATCTGATCGCATAGATGGATTTCTATCACGTAGTTTGAAGATCGGATTCTTGAGCTACTTCTTAGGAGTTACGAGATATTGCTTAGGAATAGATAACAACAAGTTTTCATATGGATTGTAAGGATAAGTTTTTTCCGCAAAGTTTTAAAATAAAAGAAAAATTTTTGATTTTATTTATTTTAAAATATCCTTACAATGGCTTTTGAGGAAAAATTGTTGCTTATATGATTCCATTAATAGCAAGAGTGGAAATATGAAATTGATTCTTTCATTTGTGGTAATGTATAAATTTACCAAATAAGGAAAGATTCTCATCACCCAAGTTTCAATTGGACCGGAACTTGGAATCATGCAAGTTGTATAGCATGATGAATGAGAACCTTCAAGTATTGGAAAATTAAGACTAAGTACTTGCTCACATGGATGTGTGAGTTAAGTGAAGGACTAAGGGATCGAGTACACATTCTTGTGCACTGGTCAAGTCCACCACAAAAGATTGATAAAACTATTCGTCATAGTTTACTAAAGCTCAGTAAATATGATTATACTTACAAGCTTAAGTGTAACTCTGAGACATTGGAAAAAAGGTTCCAATGTATGACAGAGCGAATAAGAAGAATCAAATTAGGCAGAAGGATAAAAGTTTCTCAAATCTGAAAAGATGGGAGAGTACTTTAGTATTAGTTTTGTGATCATCTTAATGATTAAGTAACCATAGCACAATTAGTTCTCTAAGGAAGTCTTAGTGCATTCTTATGACTAAGAAGAGGGATCTTGAATTATTGAAATGGTTAAATCAAGAAGATGAGTCATACTTCGTTCCAATACAAGTCTTAGAGTCATACTCCAAGATTGTCATTTGAGTGACATGTCTTAAAGAAGGTTTAAAACACTTGTCAAATGTAAGAGTAAAAGTTTTCTACTCTTGTACATTTGAAATTGGTAAGTTGTGATGTTTTGGATAAAACAAAGACCAACTTAGGCCAAATGTGTAAAGTGTTTGTCTTGATTAGAATCCACACTGTCTCTTGGATGTTTAACAAGGGAGTCTTATATGTCAAGAGGACAGTGGGAGTCTTAAAGGTCTTGAAAGTCTCAAGAACTAATCAAGAATGAAACCTGAAGTTCCTCACTAGCACACGACTTGAGGTTCATAACCTATCGTGTTGACATATCTGTGCCCATTCCAGTTAAAGTTGGCTTTGCATATGAGTTCTTAGAGTTCTCAGTTTGTTGCACAACAAATTGGAAACAATGGCAGGCCCTTGAGCTGCCAGGTGGCAAGAAATTAAGATTGAGTTCAGTCCATATGAGTTTGGATTTTTCATTATCCTTGTCTTGTGACTAAGGTTATGACAACTCACATGGATAAGAACACATACACCATATAAATCTAAGTGTCATAAGGTTTCTCTCCGATTCATGAAAATGATGGTGAGGAAACACTTTCACTAAGTAGATTTTAGCTAGATAGCAATTGTGATATTTGCATTCTCAAAGTCGTTAGTGGAGCGTGTGTGGTTTACCGGCACACTAACCTGGACTTGTGAGAAGTGGCAAAAAAGGTCTAACCATTATGATTACGACATACCTCTTCATAATTGTTTAGACACACAAGTGTGCTATCTAAGGGAAGGTGTATGATTTTGATAAAGTTTTATCAAAACAATCTAGTATCAGAAATCTGAACTTTGGTAAGAAAGTCAATGAAGTATTGATTTCTAGAAGTCCAGGTGATTTCTGAGAACATGTCAAAGCTAGTGGGAGCATAAGTGTTATGCTAATAATCATCATGTTAGTGGGAGCATGATAATTATGATAACTATTGCAAGCTAGCAGTGTTAATTATAGAAAACAAAAGGTTTCAATTGGGAAAAGGCTGTTTTGCTATAATTAAGGGAGAGGAAATTATGCTTCATCTCAAATCTATAAGCTTAGATCGTGAGGTTTTAATCATTTAGTCAAATATATATATGAATTTCATGTTGGAATGGCTCAACATAAGGAAATTCTGTATACGGGTCCATTATTTGCGTTCTAAAATTCGATTATGATTACGACATCCCTTTTAATAATCTGAATTATGTCACACCCCCGAACAAGACGGCGGAAACGTCTGGGGGCTGTCGTGACTCAATTGAATACCATAACATTGAATATATATGAAACATAACAACATTCGTTACCATGCATTAATATAGTACAACCGGTAGCGTTTACATGTCATACATTGTTTAAACATTACATTCCCAAAAAAATAAATTGTTCAATTCGTTCATAATCAAACTGCAAGCCATCACCGAATATGTTTTCCTATGGTTCACTGGTTCCCTGAGAATACAAGTATTTTGAAAAACGTCAACATATGAAATGTTGGTGAGTTCATAAGTAGTGTTTGAAATCCAATGTTTGTATTGTTTGAAAACTACCAGAAAATCCGACATTTTCTGAAAGAAAAGCTTTTGAAAATGTTGTGAAGATCCATTGGTATGCTTGTTTGTTTCTATGCTTGTAAAAAAAATTGTTCATTTAAAATTGTATGCATTTCAAATCTGTATGTATTGAAAACCCTAGGAAAACCCGATGTTTTCCTAATTCCTTGAATTCCATGAAGTCACATTGAAAACATTGCATAGCGTGTAGTGTCAGTCCCAGGCGACGTTGGATTATTTTTGAGCATGATTATTTGCTACAAACACGCGTTACACAAACGACTAGTCTATAGCTATACTAACGATCCCGTAGGCGTCGTCCGTACTAATCACGTTACCCAATCGCCCTGACTATGTGTAGTCCCACATCCGAAGAGAAAGAGGTCACGAAGACCCCGATGACTCCATTAACCGGTTGGGGATAAAAATGTACGAGGGGTCCCCGACCCGCCTCGCATAAAATGTAGACTTTACTAGCTATACCAAAGGACCCTTGGGGACCAGTAGTATACAAACCATTGAAAGTCCATTTACGTTGTGTCGGATCGGTAAAACCCAACACTCCGTAAAAAAAATGTCTTCGGGCCTTAAGATCAGGTCATTGGGCTAGCTAGGCTCAACGAACAAGATTTTACACTTTTAGGGCCCAAAGATGGTGCGTAGACGTCTGTGCACACTCGCATGTATAATGTATTACCAAACGTTACTTGTATGAATCGTAGTATCGTAGTGTCGTAGTGTTAGTAGTTGCAGATTTCTATTGGTTCGAGACCGAACCAATTCGTTTAACAACGACTTTTGGTATTGGAATGTATTTTATTTCATCGATAGTCGTGGTACCATTGTTTGCATGTATTGAAATAGCCTTGAAAGTTTTCTGTTTCAGCCCCTCATTGATTGTAAAATTTACCTTTTCGACCCTTTTGTTAAATAATTTCCGGTTTGGTCCTTGAATCGATTTTCTTGACATTTTAACACCAAAAATTATTGAAATTAATATTTTTCTGCATATTTTTCAATGAAAACAGTGTAAGCCCCTGAAATTTCAGTTTTCTCGGTTATAACCCTTCTTTTTCGCAACTTTGACAATTTTGGCCCAAATTGTAATATTTTTGCAATTTTGGTCCTTTTTAAATTTAAAAAGCATTTTAAACCTTTAAATAGGATTTGGAACACTTATAGTCCACTGTTTTACAGAAAAATACAGTTTTGGCCCTCCAAAACAGAAAATCTCGCATAATGGGCCTCATTGGGCCAAAAATGTCATTTTTAGCCCATTAAGCTTGGAATTTATGTTTTTAATCCCCTAAATGAGTATATTTCCAAAAATTGTTTTATTGAAACTGTTTTGGCACACCTCATCCATCAGAATTCGTGATATGCCAATTTGGACCCTTAATTTTGTATTTTTCACATTTTAGGCCCAAAATTTGTGTTTTTAACCCAAAGAAAATTGTTACTAAACCACTTAACCATTTTTCTTGAAACACTTTGTATGTAGAAATATATTTGAAGCTAAAATCATTTAACACAAGATATATCTCGGTTTTGAGGGGTTTTATGGCTAGATCCAACATTATAACACACAAATGCATACATATAAGCATGGAAATCATACAAGGCATACAAAACACATATAGATCTACACTTTCACTTGTATTCCCCCTTCCCCCCACAAAACTCATAAAAACAGAAAATAGGGGGTATGAAGCTCACCTTGGGTGTGGTTTCGGTTTTTGGAAGAAAAGATGGAAGAAAACTTGATGATTTTTGGCCTTAGCACCTTTCCTTGGTAGATCTCGAGTTTGAGATGGTTCTAGGATGCAAGATCACGATTTTTGCATAGATTAGGAAAGGATTTTGATAACAAAAAGAATCTAAACCATAGATCCAAGCATAATCTTACCTTAGATGATGATTAACTTGCAAGATCCTCTTGAAAGCCCCTAATTTTCGAGATTTTTGGAGAGGGGAGGAAGGAGTGTTCTTAAGTGATCTAGAGAGAGTTTGAGAGATTTTTGTGGTGTGTGTGTGTGTGTGCTTGTGGCCGAGAGTGAGAGAGATAGGAAGAAGAGATGTGATCTTTGAAGTGATATGCATGGAAGAATGAGAAATAATGCATGGATGTCCCATGGATAAAAATGAGGTGGCAATGGTAAAGTCAACTCTCCTCTTGGGCTTGATTTGGGCCGAAAATGTTGGAGGGAAAGAGAATGTTTGGGCCTTAAATACTTAAGCCCAATTTTCATGGTTAAGTTGAGTGATTTTTGATCCAAATAAATTTAAAGGAAATTTTTATGACTTGTTAGGGTCAAATTAGGTTAATTATGGTTCATAGTCATTAATTTATTTCATTCTAGGCCCAATGTGGCCCAAAATGTTGAAATAAATTAGTGTGGGTCCAATTAGAGTCCAATTAGGGTTCTAAGCCCTTGATAGTCAAATTGGAAGCTTATTGGTCCATTTGGATCCAATAAGGGAGTCCTAGCTTAAAATGTACTTAAACAAGGACTTCTAAGGTTTCCAATTGCTTGATGACTATTTGTAGTACTAGTATGATGTATTTGATTGAAGTTTTTGATTCACATTAGCTTGAATGTATAGATTACATCACACAAAATTTCCAGTTGTGACATCATCCCCCCGTTAGAGGGAATTTCGTCCCGAAATTCTGTTTGAAAGCTAGATTTGAGAATGCTAGAAGAGGTGAGGGTACTTCTGCTTCATTTGATCCTCGCGTTCCCACGTGAATTCTGGCCCACGCTTTGCGTTCCACCGTACCTTCACGATCGGGATGCGACTTTGCTTAGTACGCTTCACTTCCCTGTCCATGATTTCGATTGGTTCTTCGACGAACAGGAGATTCTCATTGATTTCGATTTCGTCAAGAGGAATGACAAGGGTTTCATCTGATAGACACTTCTTCAGATTAGAGACATGAAACACAGGGTGTACACCGTTTAGCTTCGCGGGTAGTTGTAGTCTGTATGCTACCGGACCTATTCGGGCGACGATTTCGAAAGGTCCAATGTATCGCGGGTTCAGCTTTCCCCGTTTTCCGAAACGTATAACCCCTTTCCAGGGTGTGACTTTCAATAGTACTCGATCACCGACCTAGAATTCTAAGGGCTTTCGCCGTTTATCGGCGTAGCTCTTTTGTTGGTCACGCGATGCTTGTAATCGGGCTCTGATCTGAACGATCTTTTCTCTGGTTTCGCGAATAATCTCCGGTCCTGTTAGTGCCCTGTCCGACGTATGCGTTTTTTCTAGCTGGGTATCACCTACTTCAGCCCAACATAACGGTGATCTACATTTACGCCCGTACAGTGCTTCGAAAGGAGCCACCTTGATGCTTGAATGGTAGCTATTGTTATATGAGAACTCAATCAATGGCAGGTGGGTATCCCAAGACTTTCCAAAGTCTATTACACATGCACGAAGCATGTCTTCAAGCGTCTGAATGGTTCGTTCGCTTTGACCGTCCATTTGTGGGTGATACGCGGTGCTCATATCAAGGTGAGTTCCCATTGCCTTGTGGAGTGATTGCCAAAAGCGCGATGTGAACCTACTGTCCTTATCCGAGATGATAGATTTTGGCACCCCATGGAGTCTTACGATTTCTCGTAGGTACAAACGCGTCACTCTCTCCATCTTGTAGGATTCTTTGATTAGTAGGAAATGGGCAGATTTCGTCAGTCGGTCGATTATTACCCATATGGTGTCCAATCCGTCCGACGTCTTGGGCAGCTTGGTCACGAAATCCATAGAAATCCCCTCCCATTTCCACTCAGGGATTGCCGGTTGCTGTAACAATCCGGAAGGTTTCTGGTATTCCACCTTTACTTTGGCGCACGTAAGGCACTTACTAACATAGGTTGCGATTTCCGCCTTCATGTTAGGCCACCAATAGTGTTGTTTAATGTCCAAATACATCTTGTCCGAACCGGGATGAATGGAGTATCGTGTCTTGTGGGCTTCCTTCATAACGGTCTCTCTAAATCCTCCGATTTTTGGGACCCAAATACGGTTCATGAAGTAGTATACCCCATTCTCCTTGACTTCTAGGTTCTTCTCCATCCCGCGTAATGCCTCGCTAGTTCTATTTCCCGCTTTCATAGCCTCTGCCTGGACTGGTGCAATTTGAGTGGCCAGATGAGACTGAATGGTTATCGAGTGCGTTTTCGTACGGCGATTAGAGTACTCCTTCCGACTTAATGCATCGGCTACCACGTTGGCCTTGCCTGGATGGTACTTGTGATGGGTTTTGAGCATTCTAACACTTCCTAAGTGTACATGCAACCCTAATAACCTTGGATCTATGTTTGTCTAATTATCATGCAAAGTTGAATTCCAAGGTTATATTCCTATCTAGCATACATGGGGAACAATTTTAACTTGAATAATAGATAGAATAACTAACCTTGTTGTTGCTTGTGTTCCTTGAAACCTTGTGAGCCTAGCACCCCAAGTGTGATGCCTCAAATGCTTCACACAACACCAAATGCTCTTGGAAAGACTCTTGAGATAACACACACTTCTCAAAATCGGCCAAGCCCTCTAGTTTCTTTTGTGTGTAACTTGTGTAGCCAATTTTGTGGAGAATGGGACTCTTATATAGTGTTGACACATCTAGGGTTACACCATGTAAACCCTAATTTGTCATGACTCTTCATTTCCATGACCCATGGGTTTGTAACTCCCATGCAGCATCCTATGGGTAGAACCCAACTTGATAATCCATGGAGCCTCTTAGCCCACTATACAAGATCTGGATGATTTACATAATCAACCCATATATTTAATTAGTTATCCTTTGATCACTTAATTAATTCCAAATTAATTCTTTGATCAACTAATCAAATAATATTATTAATATATTAGAACTTATAATATATTAATAATCTCCAAGTGTTATTTCTCTCATTTAGTCTATCCAATTGCATGGTGCCATGCAACCCAAATGGACCATGCCGGGTCGGGTCAAGTACAAGCCCGAAATAGTTATGGACTTAGACACCTTATCCAACAGTCTCCCACTTGGATAAGTCTAATAACTATATCTCTAGTACTTCAGGAACCGACCGGCAATCGTAGCTCTTTCAAGGTCTCTCGGAACTGAGAAGATGATGGTACGCCATTTAAGATAAGTGATCATATAATCCTCCGTTCTAGATATCAGCCGGACAAATACATGGAACAATGTCTTACTTATTGTCCAGCAGTTTGTTTCCCGATTTCCGATTTTTTTGACATAGAACTTAATTGAACACATCAACTTAGTTCTGACCGGGCCCGGTACATGGGTCAAAACAAAATCATCGAGGGGCCCAGATATCAGCTTCTAATCCAAGAAGGAACAGATAAACTTCGACTCATATGTTTGTTCTACCACTCATTGAATTACACACAAAAGTACATTTTATAACATCGAGTTACCAATGCGGTTTCGTACAGTCAATGCATAACCAACTTGTAAGTAACAAATCATATCTCTAGGTTTGAAGACTTATATGATATTACCGTCTCACGATCACTGGAGATAAAATTCCATGAAGTGATTCCAGTGAGCGTGGGTTGTGTCCAATGCTCAGAACTTATGAGCACTCATGATTGTTGTAGCCTTGTCCAAGACCTCTACAACCAAACATGACAGTCTTGATTTATATCTACTTCCAACATATGACCGACTGTGGAGGTTTGAATAATATGTTATACCAAACAAAATTATTCTGGAAGTCAAAACATGCAAAAGAAATATAGTAAATGATCGACAAGAGATAGCAACACTTTACTCATAAATAAAACTCCTTTTATTCATCATCAAATGTCAATTACACTTTACAAATTTCGAGGTTATCTAACTACTAAATCTAATATCATCCTTCAGCCCTATGCTCCGAGCATGCTGAAGATGCTTAACCCGAGTCAGTCCCTTTGTGAGGGGATCTGCCGGATTCTCATCTGATGATACCCTCTTTGCCACGAGGTGTCCTTCTTCGATCCGATGTCTAATGAAATGGTATTTTCTGTCGATGTGTCTGGACCTCCCATGATCCCTTGGTTCCTTGGCTAAGGCAACAACACTTTCACTATCACAGAAAATTTCCATTGGCTCTTTAATAGCTGGTACAACTCCAAGGTCTCCAATGAAGTTCTTCAGCCATATTGCCTCCTTTGCTGCCTCGCTAGCTGCAATATACTCTGATTCACAAGTAGAATCTGCCACTGTCTCTTGCTTGGAACTCTTCCAAGAAATTGCTCCTCCGTTTAAGGTAAAGACCCAGCCCGACTGAGAGCGGAAATTATCCCTATCAGTCTGGAAGCTAGCATCACTATACCCTACAACTCTCAAGTCATCACTCCCACCGAGGGTCAGAACCCAGTCCTTAGTCCTCCGTAGGTACTTGAGGATATTCTTTACCGCAGTCCAGTGTGCCTTGCCAGGGTTCGCCTGATACCTGCTAACCATGCTCAGGGCAAAGGCTACATCGGGTCGAGTACACGTCATAGCATACATGATCGATCCTACAGCCGAAGCATAAGGTGTTCGACTCATTTCTGCTATCTCAGCCTCAGTGCTAGGGCTTTGTGTCTTACTCAATCTGGTGTTACTCTGGATGGGTAACTCTCCTTTCTTGGAATCCTACATGCTGAATCTCTTCAGCACCTTATCCAAGTAGGTACTCTGACTAAGTCCAATTAGTCTTTTACTCCGATCTCTCAAGATCCTTATCCCTAGAATATAGGCAGCTTCACCAAGGTCCTTCATAGCGAAACACTTCCCAAGCCAGGACTTTACTTCCTGCAGGGTTGGAATGTCGTTTCCTATGAGTAGTATGTCATCCACATACAATACCAAAAAGCTAACTATACTCCTACTAGCCTTGACATACACACAAGATTCATCTTCACTCCTAGAAAAGCCAAATTCCTTGACCTTTTCATCAAAGCAAATATTCCACCTGCGAGGTGCTTGCTTCAATCCATAAATGGATTTCTCAAGCTTACACACTCTATTAGGGTACTCGTTGCTGACAAAACCCTCTGGCTGACTCATGTAAACATCTTCAGCCAACTTTCCATTAAGGAAAGCGGTTTTGACATCCATCTGCCAAATTTCATAATCATGAAATGCAGCTATGGCTAACAGAACCCGAATAGACTTAATCTTGGCTACCGGAGAAAAGGTCTCATCATAATCCACTCCAGGAATTTGAGAGAAGCCCTTTGCAACCAGTCTAGCCTTATAGGTGTGTACTTTACCATCCATGTCGGTCTTCTTCTTGAAGACCCATTTGCACCTTACTGTCTTACGACCTGGTACATTTTCAACCAAGTTCCAAACTTGATTGTCATACATGGATTGTATCTCGCTATCCATAGCCTCTTTCCATTTAGCAGACTCGGGGCCTGCCATGGCTTCCTCGTAGCTGTTAGGGTCATCTTGACTTACTAGTGTCCCATCACTAATAAGTGTCTCACCTTCTGCAGTAATATGGAAACCATAGTAATGCTCAGGTGCACTCCTAACTCTCGTGGAACGTCTCAGAGGTACAGATTTGTCAATTTGCTCAACAGGAGTTTCCTCCTCAAGTTGAGGGCTAGAGTTTGAAGTTCCTTCACCGCTTGATTCTTGAATTTCTTCAAGATCAATTTGCCTCCCACTGTCTCCTTGGCTTATAAACTCTCTTTCTCGAAAGACTCCTCTTCTTGCTACAAAGACCACATTGTCACTAGGTCTGTAGAAGAGGTAACCAAAGGATCGTTGTGGGTAACCGATGAAAATACACCTCTCGCTTCGAGGTTCGAGCTTATCATGATTCTCGCGTCTCACGAAGGCCTCACAACCCCAAATCTTGATGTGGTCTAGTTTAGGTACTTTACCAGTCCACATCTCGTGAGGAGTTTTGGCAACTTTCTTTGTAGGGACTAGATTAAGAATATGGGCGGCAGTCTCTAAGGCATACCCCCAAAATGAGATTGGTAGCGTAGCTCGACTCATCATGGAACGAACCATATCTAACAAGGTTCGATTACGCCTCTCAGCCACACCATTCAACTGTGGTGTCCTGGGAGGTGTCAATTGTGAGACTATCCCACATTCCCTTAGATAGTCGAGGAACTCTGAACTAAGATACTCACCACCACGATCGGATCGAAGCATCTTAATGTTCCTGCCCAATTGATTCTCGACTTCCTGTTTAAATTCCTTAAACCTCTCGAAAGTCTCTGACTTATGATTGATCAAGTAGACATATCCATATCTACTATAATCATTAGTAAAAGTCAAATAATAACGATTAGCATCCCTTGTGGCATGTTTGAATGGTCCACACACATCCGTGTGTATAAGGTCCAACAAACCTTCACCCCTCTCACACGAACCTGTGAAGGGTGACTTTGTCATTTTTCCAAGTAAGCATGATTCGCAACTATCATCTGACTTTAGGTCAAACGACTCCAAGACTCCATCCTTTTGGAGTTGGCCTATGCGTTTCTTGCTTATATGTCCAAGACGACAATGCCATAAAGATGCTTTATCCAAGTTATTATTAGTAGAATCAATACACAAAACAATATTTCCTAAGTTATCTACAACAGATACAGCTTCATACACACCATTACAAGGTAATGCTTTAAAATAAAGAACATTATTAAAGAAAGCATCAATAGAACCAACTTCATTATTAAATGAAAAGGTAAACCCTTGTTTGTACAAAGCATGAAAGGAAATAATATTTCTTGCCATTCCTGGCGAGTAACAACATTTATTCAAATCTAAACTAAACCCACTACTTAGCGATAAAGTATAAACTCCAATCTTGGTAACAGGTATAGCTTTCCTATTCCCCATGATCAAGTTTATCCTTCCTTGCTCCACATCCTCACTTCTTCTTAGTCCCTGCAAGTCACAACAAATATGAATACCACACCCGGTATCAAGGACCCAAGAATTAGAATGGGGTGAGTTATTAGAAATGATAGTGTAAATACCTGCATGGTTGGGTTTAACTTTCCCATCTTTCACATCTTGCTGGTATTTTGGGCAGTTCCGCTTCCAATGAGATTTTTCATGGCAATAGAAGCATTCAGCCTCTTTTGGGTCAGAAGAAGGAGTAATGAAACATTTCTTGGTTCCACTTGAAGAAGAGCCATCAAGGGTCCGAACCTTGGTACCCTTAGAAGAGCTCTTTCTCTTCCTCCCTCGACTTTTCCCGATTGCCAAAACCGGAGTAGAGTTTTGAGTAGGAGTGATAGCAACCGACTTCCCCTTAAGACCTGATTCTGCGGTCTTGAGAAGTTCCTGAAGTTTGCTGAGGGTGACTTCTTCCTTGTTCATGTGATATGTCATGCGGAATTGATCATAGCACGATGGTAAGGAATGCAAAATAATATCTATTGCAAGATCCTCCGGGAAGTTCACATTAAGCTTCAGCAAACGATCCACATACCTTTGCATTTTCTGCATGTGGCTCGTGACGGATTCCCCGTCCTTCATCTTGGTTGTTATCATGGAGCAGATGATTTCATACCTCTCTTGTCGTGCACTTTGATGGTATCTTTCCATCAAATCTTGGTGCATTTCATAAGGGTAGAAATCCTCATAAGACTTTTGGAGTTCCGCTGTCATCGTGGCCATCATGATGCAAGCCACTTTCGTAGCATCCCTTTCATGTGCCCGAAATTCAGTGATCTCCTGAGGAGTTGCAGTGGACTCATCAATCTCCTTAAGCTCCTTGTCAAGGACATATTCTTTGTCCTCGTAGCGGGTAATCATCCTGATGTTTCTGATCCACTCATTGAAGTTGGATCCATCAAAGGTGACTTTCCCACACAAGTTCATAAGGGTAAAGGAGCCATTAGGATTAGAGCCAGAAGCATTGTTGAAAGACATCTGAAGAAAGGAGAACAAGATTAGTTTAGATATAAGAGACTCCTTAATAAAACACCCAAATGTAATAGTAAGGCTAGGATCCAATCACAATATAATATAACTTAGAAGAGGTATGCCGTAATCTAAGCTATATCATATTTGAAAGGTAGGTGAATGACGATTCACCAATTTCCACCATGAAAACCGCAATATTTTAGTATTAGGTTTTTGAATGGTTCTTAGAAATTCCTAGATTCTTTGAGATTCAATGAACTTTTCAAAGGCATGTTTCAATCTCGAGTGTGCCCTCCAGGTTTTGTGACTGGGATACCGAGGATCACAAAACGAGGTGTGAAGTAACCATGCAAATCACTTGGTACCCTTAAAGTTTATCACTCAATCGATGTGCCGGTTAACCACACACGCTCCATCGATACTATAATAAACCCTAAGTCACCCTTTACCTACCTTGTTAAGTCCAAGTTAGTGTGCCGGTTAACCACACACGCTCCACCAACGACTTAATCAAAGTGTAAAGTGTAATTTCATGGAATAGCACCTTATTCACATTTTTCGTAAAGTAACTAAGATTGGGAATTTAATAAAACATTTAGTTACTTTATAATATTCATCATACTTTGAATGAGAATTAATAAGTCCTTGTCTTACCCGTTCGGCTAACGACCCTCCACCGGTCAAGCAAGCGGTGGGTGAGAGTGGACACCCATTAAGTCACAATTTTATAGGCAACAACCTTATACCCACCTTATAGACCGGCTTCGTGAATGAGGCGTACTAGCGGTAAGACGACTTTGTTCTTATACATATATATAATTATTAAATTATAATAATATAAGTATAAGGGTTGAATTTTAACTTTTAAAATTCTAGGGGTTGGAACTAAAGTTTTAACTTAACTTTACTTGTTCCAAAACTTGAGGGCAAGTTTTGTAAACTTTCAAAACTTTTCATTTCTTGTAACTTATGAGTTTAATAGAGTAATAAAATGAGGACTTTTCATTTTTCCTAACTCTTGTGTTCTTTTAATGGTTTTTAATCCAAGAGACTTTTGGTTTTCCATAACTTGAGGACAAGTTATGGACTCCATTAAAACACATTATGATCATGAATTAATCTACCACATAGGTTACAAATAATTCCTATGATCATCTAAACATCATAAGAACAAGAATATGAACATGAACACTTTCAAGAATCAAAATCACATTTAAACTTTGTAATTTTGATAACTAGTTGTTGTAAATGAGTTAGAAAAGACATTACACCTTCTAAAACAAGTTTTCAAGTACCAAAACATTTTAGGGTAATGATTCTAATCCATTTCCAGCAACTCAAGTCGAAATTCTGCACTCTGTCGACCCTACTCGTCGAGTGCATAAACCTACTCGCCGAGTAGGTTGAAGATACACATGAACTCGACGAGTCCTCCCCATGGACTCGCCGAGTCCATCAGTCAGAAAGCAGAATTTTCGACTTTCTTCAACTTTTAAGCACAAATAACAAACAAACAAGCCTAGGCTCTGATACCACTGATGGGTTTTGAGCATTCTAACACTTCTTAAGTGTACATGCAACCCTAATAACCTTGGATCTATGTTTGTCTAATTATCATGCAAAGTTGAATTCCAAGGTTATATTCCTATCTAGCATACATGGGGAACAATTTTAACTTGAATAATAGATAGAATAACTTACCTTGTTGTTGCTTGTGTTCCTTGAAACCTTGTGAGCCTAGCACCCCAAGTGTGATGCCTCAAATGCTTCACACAACACCAAATGCTCTTGGAAAGACTCTTGAGATAACACACACTTCTCAAAATCGGCCAAGCCCTCTAGTTTCTTTTGTGTGTAACTTGTGTAGCCAATTTTGTGGAGAATGGGACTCTTATATAGTGTTGACACATCTAGGGTTACACCATGTAAACCCTAATGTGTCATGACTCTTCATTTCCATGACGCATGGGTTTGTAACTCCCATGGAGCATCCTATGGGTAGAACCCAACTTGATAATCCATGGAGCCTCTTAGCCCACTATACAAGATATGGATGATTTACATAATCAACCCATATATTTAATTAGTTATCCTTTGATCACTTAATTAATTCCAAATTAATTCTTTGATCAACTAATCAAATAATATTATTAATATATTAGAACTTATAATATATTAATAATCTACAAGTGTTATTTCTCTCATTTAGTCTATCCAATTGCATGGTGCCATGCAACCCAAATGGACCATGCCGGGTCGGGTCAAGTACAAGCCCGAAATAGTTATGGACTTAGACACCTTATCCAACAACTTGATCTCGCATTCGTAGTCGTTTAGCAATTCCACCCATCTTTGTTGCCTCATGTTCAGCTCCTTCTGATTCAAGATGTGCTGGAGGCTCTTGTAGTCCGTGAAGATGGTGCACTTTGTGCCGTACAGGTAGTGCCTCCAAATTTTTAGGGCGAAGACCACGGCTCCCAGTTCTAGGTCATGGGTCGTGTAATTTACTTCGTGCGTCTTTAGTTGGCGGGATGCATATGCTATCACTCTTCCACGTTGCATGAGAACGCAACCTAAACCCTGATTCGACGCGTCACAGTAGACTACAAAATCTTCCGTTCCTTCGGGTAGAGATAGCACTGGAGCGCTACAGAGAGCTTGCTTCAAGGTTCGAAACGCAATTTCTTGTTGGTCTGTCCATTTGAATGGCACGCCCTTTTGCGTGAGCAAGGTAAGCGGCTTGGCGATCTTAGAGAAGTTTTGGATGAACCTCCTATAGTAGCCTGCTAGTCCTAAAACTGACGAATTTCTGTGGGCGTAGTCGGAGTTGCCCATCCTTCCACAGCTTTGACCTTAGAGGGATCCACATGAATTCCGTCTTGGCTAACTACGTGGCCTAGGAAATTCACACTCCGAAGCCAGAACTCGCACTTGGAGAGTTTGGCGTAAAGCTTTTCCGTTCGCAGAGTCTCTAAGATTTGTCGGAGATGTTGGCCATGCTCCTCTTTGCTTCGAGAATAGACGAGGATGTCATCGATAAACACAATGACGAAGTTGTCCAGGAATGGTCGACAGATTCGATTCATTAGGTCCATGAATGCGGCAGGTGCATTTGTTAGACCGAAGGGCATTACGACGAATTCATAATGTCCGTAGCGGGTTCGGAAAGCGGTTTTAGGAATATCCTCTTCTCGGACTTTGAGTTGGTGGTATCCGGACCGTAAATCTATTTTAGAAAAATAGCTAGCTCCTTGGAGCTGGTCGAATAGATCATCGATTCGCGGGAGTGGGTAGCGGTTTTTAACAGTGAGCTTATTTAACTCTCTGTAATCGATACACATTCTGAAAGATCCGTCCTTCTTTTTGACGAAGAGCACCGGAGCTCCCCATGGCAAGTAGCTAGGTCTGATAAATCCCTTGTCCAGAAGCTCACTGAGTTGGCTGGACAATTCATGCATTTCAGCAGGAGCCAATCGATATGGTGATTTAGCGAGAGGAGTTGCTCCTGGAACGAGGTCGATTCGGAACTCAACCTGTCTCTCTGGGGGTACTCCTGGAAGATCTTCGGGAAACACGTCCGGAAATTCACACGCTACTGGAATGTCTTGGATGTTAGTTTCTTCTTTGGCCTTGTCCACTATGTGAGCCAAGAACGCCAAATTGTTCTTTCGCAAGTGTTTTTGTGCTTTGATGCACGAGATGAGACGAAGATTCGTACGGGGTTGTCTCCGTAAATTACTAGGGTTTCGTGATTTGGGAGACGAAGGCGAATGGCCTTCTCATGGCACATAATCTCAGCATTGTGGGGGCTTAACCAATCCATGCCGATAATCACATCGAAACTCCTAATTGATACTGGCATCAGATCTATTCGTAAGACGTGTTGGTTGAGGGTTAGGGTACATCCGATGTAGATCTCCCTAGTGGATTCGGTTTTCCCATTGGCCATTTCCACCGTATAGGTTTCATTTAGCTTCTGGGGTTGTTGTTTTAGTAAATGTTTAAACTTCTCACTTACGAAACTTCGCTCCGCTCCGGTGTCAAATAAGATGCACGCATAAGTGTGGTTTAGGAGGAACGTACCGGTCACAACTGCGGGGTCCTGAACGGCATCACTCTGACCCATAGTCAGCATTCTTCCTGCTCCCCTGTTTCCTAAGTTGTTGTTGTTAGGGCAATCTCGACGGAAGTGTCCCGCCCTTCCGCACCCGAAACAGGTGTGGCTAGGCCCTGTATTGTTGCTGCCGGCATTGGTGTTGTTGTTATTGCGGTGGTTGTTGTTGTTCTGGTTGTTTCCCTGACTCTGGTTCTGAGAAGGATAAGTCCTGCAGAACCTTGCAGTGTGTCCCCTTCGGTTGCAACTGGTGCAATGGAACTCCCTACATTCTCCTTGGTGATGGAAACCGCACTTGTTGCATTTGGGAAGATTACCGGAATAGGGTTTTGAAGCATTTGAAGCAGCTGAGGCTGGAGCATGTGGTGTGGCTGGAACCGGCGCAGTGACAGCGTTAACTGCCACTGTTTGCTACTTTTTAGAGGTCTCGGGGCCCTGACGCCCCTTTCTCTTGTTGTTCCATCCTTTCTTACCATCACCCTCCTTCTTCTTCTCAGTCTCCACTGGTTTCTCGCCCTTCTTGTTGTTGTGATCATATAGCCTCTTTGCCAATCTCTTTGCACTGTCAAACGTTTCAGGGTTCGCAGCTATCACATTCCCTTGAATGGGGGGTGTCAGTCCCCAGATGAATCGTTCGATCTTCTTTCCTTCTGATGTGATCATACCCGGGCACAACAGAGATAGTTCGCTGAATCTCGATATGTAAGCATCGATGTTCCCATTCTGCACCGTGAGATTCCATAGTTCCTGTTCCATCTTCTGTATTTCGCCTCGGGGGCAGTACTCCGCCATTAACATTTCTTTCATTTCTGCCCAGGGAATAGAGTTGGCGACAGGGAGCGTCATAGCTTCTACGTGTCCATTCCACCAAGTAAGTGCTTGGTCCACAAAAGTGCAGGCCGCGAACTTCACCTTCATCTGCTCGGGGCACTCGCATATCTCGAATACCGACTCTACCTTCTCGATCCATCGCTTCAGAGCGATCACTCCTCCAGTGCCGTTGAAAGTTCGGGGTTTAGCGTTCGCAAAGTCCTTGTAGGTGCACGTTTTAGTGGGTCCTTGGTTCGTCCCATTGTTCGAACTTCCGGATCCTTGCCCGTTACCTCCTCCGTTGTTCCCTCGGTGAAGTTGTGCCATAGCTGCTGTGACCGCAGCAGACACGGCTGCCTGGAAAGCAGTGGAGTCAACTTCGGGCGGGGTTGGTTCGGGATTTCCGTGAGTAGCTGGGCGAGGCATCTTTCTGTCATGAAACGGAAAGATGTTGAGTGTACGTGGTTTCTGTGAGGTTGCGATCCTACTAACTAGGTGTATGATACGAACCTAAACATTACTACCATTGAGCATACAATCATAACGTCTCAACACATAACAACGGATAATATCATAGCAAAACACACAAAAGTTCATTAATATCATCCGCATGTAATACAAGAAAATTTGCTCGTAAGAGCATACATGAGTGACACTAATCCGACAGCATATCGGCTCCATGAGTAGTGTAGTCACTTAAACATAAAGTCGGAGTACATAACATAGTTCCTAATGACCTACTATGATAAGTCTATCCCTAACCGCGATGAGCTGCGTCAGGAGGTGGTGCCGAGCTCATATGCCGAAATGTTGTGCCAGTAGCTGCGCCATCTCTGCCATGTCTCCAATAACCTCATCCCTCTCATGCTCTGCTTGCACTGCCCGAGCCTCCATAGCATACAGCTGTTGTCAAAGTGCGGCGATCTCAGCTTCGAGGGAACGGTTCTCTCTTGGGGGGTTCGCTGGTGGAGCGGGGTGATCTGGTTGTGCCTCGTCCTCGCATGGCAGGATGGGGTCCTGGTCCCCGACCTGACCTTCCTTGTCGTCATCGTCGATCTCTCCAAATTCGTAGTCAGTGTCTACGTATTCGTCGGGTCCGACATCGTGTGCCTCCCCTGGATTCTCTCCCGGCTCATCCACAAGCATCCCGTGAGCTACTAAGACCTGATGAAACTGGATACCCTGCTGCTCCTCCTCAGGCTCCTCCTCCTCTAGCCACCCGTTGTTTCCCTGATTAGGGAAGTAGGGGTCTCCAGGGTGATGAAAACCAGCCATGCTGTCTGCGCGAGTATGTAAACATGCTAACATTATTCCTAGGATGCTATGACTATTGTACAGACTAAGCAAACATTCTCTTTTTGGTGATAAAGGGTATAGTTTTAGGTTCCCTAGCTATCCCGATCTCATCAAGACGTGTGTTAGTTTTACCTTGGAGAGAATGTAGTTGATCAGGCTACATTCACTCCTTGGTATCACTAAGAACAGTCCCGAATTAACCGAGATACCAGTGTTATTGTGTTTGATTCAGCGTTAGGTCCTTATCCCTAATGCAAGCAAGTGTGTTTTATTTACTTGTTTTGTTCAGAGTTATGTTAGTCCCTCTTTTTGGTTTATAGTTGCATATCAATGTGTGGCTCGACATGCTAGTTCACTATAAACAAAGCTCTGATACCAACCTGTCACACCCCCGAACCAGACGGCGGAAACGTCCGGGGGCTGTCGTGACTCAATTGAATACCATAACATTGAATATATATGAAACATAACAACATTCGTCACCATGCATTAATATAGTACAACCGGTAGCGTTTACATGTCATACATTGTTTAAACATTACATTCCCAAAAAAATAAATTGTTCGATTCGTTCATAATCAAACTGCAAGCCATCACCGAATATGTTTTCCTTTGGTTCACTGGTTCCCTGAGAATACAAGTATTTTGAAAAACGTCAACATATGAAATGTTGGTGAGTTCATAAGTAGTGTTTGAAATCCAATGTTTGTATTGTTTGAAAACTACCAGAAAATCCGACATTTTCTGAAAGAAAAGCTTTTGAAAATGTTGTGAAGATCCATAGGTATGCTTGTTTGTTTCTATACTTGTAAAAAAAATTGTTCATTTAAAATTGTATGCATTTCAAATCTGTATGTATTGAAAACCCTAGGAAAACCTGATGTTTTCCTAATTCCTTGAATTCCATGAAGTCACATTGAAAACACTGCATAGCGTGTAGTGTCAGTCCCAGGCGACGTTGGATTATTTTTGAGCATGATTATTTGCTACAAACACGTGTTACACAAACGACTAGTCTATAGCTATACTAACGATCCCGTAGGCGTCGTCCATACTAATCACGTTACCCAATCGCCCTGACTATGTGTAGTCCCACATCCGAAGAGAAAGAGGTCACGAAGACCCCGATGACTCCATTAACCGGTTGGGGATAAAAATGTACGAGGGGTCCCCGACCCGCCTCGCATAAAATGTAGACTTTACTAGCTATACCAAAGGACCCTTGGGGACCAGTAGTATACAAGCCATTGAAAGTCCATTTACGTTGTGTCGGATCGGTAAAACCCAACACTCCGTAAAAAAAAATGTCTTCGGGCCTTAAGATCAGGTCATTGGGCTAGCTAGGCTCAACGAACAAGATTTTACACTTTTGGGGCCCAAAGATGGTGCATAGACGTCTGTGCACACTCGCATGTATAATGTATTACCAAACGTTACTTGTATGAATCGTAGTATCGTAGTGTCGTAGTGTTAGTAGTTGCAGATTTCTATTGGTTCGAGACCGAACCAATTCGTTTAACAACGACTTTTGGTATTGGAATGTATTGTATTTCGTCGATAGTCGTGCTACCATTGTTTGCATGTATTGAAATAGCCTTGAAAGTTTTCTGTTTCAGCCCCTCATTGATTGTAAAATTTACCTTTTCGACCCTTTTGTTAAATAATTTCCGGTTTGGTCCTTGAATCGATTTTCTTGACATTTTAACACCAAAAATTATTGAAATTAATATTTTTCTGCATATTTTTCAATGAAAACAGTTTAAGCCCCTAAAATTTCAGTTTTCTCGGTTATAACCCTTCTTTTTCGCAACTTTGACAATTTTGGCCCAAATTGTAATATTTTTGCAATTTTGGTCCTTTTTAAATTTAAAAAGCATTTTAAACCTTTAAATAGGATTTGGAACACTTATAGTCCACTGTTTTACAGAAAAATTCAGTTTTGACCCTCCAAAACAGAAAATCTCGCATAATGGGCCTCATTGGGCCAAAAATGTCATTTTTAGCCCATTAAGCTTGGAATTTATGTTTTTAATCCCCTAAATGAGTATATTTCCAGAAATTGTTTTATTGAAACTGTTTTGGCACACCTCATCCATCAGAATTCGTGATATGCCAATTTGGACCCATAATTTTGTATTTTTCACATTTTAGGCCCAAAATTTGTGTTTTTAACCCAAAGAAAATTGTTACTAAACCACTTAACCATTTTTCTTGAAACACTTTGTATGTAGAAATATATTTGAAGCTAAAGTCATTTAACACAAGATATATCTCGGTTTTGAGGGGTTTTATGGCTAGATCCAACATTATAACCCACAAATGCATACATATAAGCATGGAAATCATACAAGGCATACAAAACACATATAGATCTACACTTTCACTTGTATTCCCCCCCCACAAAACTCATAAAAACAGAAAATAGGGGGTATGAAGCTCACCTTGGGTGTGGTTTCGGTTTTTGGAAGAAAGGATGGAAGAAAACTTGATGATTTTTGGCCTTAGCACCTTTCCTTGGTAGATCTCGAGTTTGAGATGGTTCTAGGATGCAAGATCACGATTTTTGCATAGATTAGGAAAGGATTTTGATAACAAAAAGAATCTAAACCATAGATCCAAGCATAATCTTACCTTAGATGATGATTAACTTGCAAGATCCTCTTGAAAGCCCCTAATTTTCGAGATTTTTGGAGAGGGGAGGAAAGAGTGTTCTTAAGTGATCTAGAGAGAGTTTGAGAGATTTTTGTGGTGTGTGTGTGTGTGTGCTTGTGGCCGAGAGTGAGAGAGATAGGAAGAAGAGATGTGATCTTTGAAGTGATATGTATGGAAGAATGAGAAATAATGCATGGATGTCCCATGGATAAAAATGAGGTGGCAATGGTAAAGTCAACTCTCCTCTTGGGCTTGATTTGGGCCGAAAATGTTGGAGGAAAAGAGAATGTTTGGGCCTTAAATACTTAAGCCCAATTTTCATGGTTAAGTTGAGTGATTTTTGATCCAAATAAATTTAAAGGAAATTTTTATGACTTGTTAGGGTCAAATTAGGTTAATTATGGTTCATAGTCATTAATTTATTTCATTCTAGGCCCAATGTGGCCCAAAATGTTGAAATAAATTAGTGTGGGTCCAATTAGAGTCCAATTAGGGTTCTAAGCCCTTGATAGTCAAATTGGAAGCTTATTGGTCCATTTGGATCCAATAAGGGAGTCCTAGCCCAAAATGGACTTAAACAAGGACTTCTAAGGTTTCCAATTGCTTGATGACTATTTGTAGTACTAGTATGATGTATTTGATTGAAGTTTTTGATTCACATTAGCTTGAATGTATATATTACATGACACAAAATTTCCAGTTGTGACAAATTATGAGAACTTGGCAAATTGAAATGGACATATTATAGCAAAAGACTGTTTTAGTCTTTATGTGAGACATCATGAATCGTGTCCCATATGCTTCGGATATAGGATCGATTACATGTGCTATAATCATCCGTTCTAAAATTTTCCAAATGCCTGGGGCATTAAGAAGGGAAAAGGTTTAGAATTGGATATGACTAAAAGGATTAAACAATTGTCGAGGACAATCTAAGGTTTACCAAAGATTGGTTGCTCAAGGACAGTTGGAAGTATAGTGATAATTCAGGAAGAACCATATTGACATAATCTGGAAGGAGGCAACTCTTGTTCAGAAGTGATAGTCAAAATGGAATCTGGAAATGTTTCAAAGTTAGAAATTTCAATCTGTGTCAGATTAAGGAAACTTAATGCAAGAAGGATGTTTCCAAGGAGTTGATCTCCTTTGGAATACTCTGTAATGATTGTTGCCAAGTCTTTGTGATTTTGTGCATAATCGTTACAAGAGGATCAATGCATATAAGTTCATAATCTAACAGATTTCAGTAAATGGCATGAATTTGGAATTCTTGCATTTGCAGTAAGGATTTGGGAGTGTGAAAAGAGAATCATTAAAGTTATGTTCAATTGATCTAGTTCACAAAGTAAAGATCATAGACAAACATAGTATGCATACTTGGTGTGTGGCATGACTAGTGTTTAAGAAAACATAGTGTACATGCTTGGAGCATGGGACAACTATTGTTTTAAATTCAAGAATAAAGTTGATAGCTGAAAGAGTATACAATGAATAATGTGTAATCATATGGTGAGAGGTTTTGACACCATATTGGATTCTATTATTATTGTGTTTCACTTTGCATGTTTTGACTTCCCGAATAAACTGGGTTATTCTTCTGGAATGACTAAGTTATTCAAACTATCCACAGTCGGTCATATGTTGGAAGTAGATATGAATTAAGACTGTCATGGGTTGGCTTGTAGAGGTCTAAGGTGTTGGACAAAGGGCTACAACACTCATGAGTGCTCATAAGTTCTGAGTATTGGATTCAACCCGCGCTCATTGGAATCACTTCATGGATTTTATCACGAGTGATCATGAGACGATAATATCTTATATTCTTCAAACCTAGAGATATGAGTTGTTACTATGAGTTGGTTGTACATTGATTGCACGAAAACGCATTTGGTAACTCGGTGCTGTAAAATGTGCCTTTGTGTATGATTCAACAAGTAGTAGAACAAGCCATATGAGTCGAAGTTTATCCGTTCCTTTTACCTTCGGGATAAAAGCGATATATGTGGGCCCCTCGATGATTTGATGATGACAAATGGAAGTGCTCGGCCGGGCCAGGACTAATTTGATTTGTTCAATTAGTCAGTCGTCATAAATCGGAAATCGGGAAACAACAAATGGACAGAGAAAATGATTATAATCCATGTCTCAGTCCATATGATATTTAGAATGGAGGAATATATGATCCCTTATCTAATGGACAAGTCATTGACAAAGGTCAGAGTTCATCTATAAGGTCAGAGTTCGACAGAAGCTTTTGAGAGCTACGATTGCCAGTTGGTTCCTGAAGTCATACGCAATAATAGTTTTAGACTTATCCAAGTGGGAGACTGTTGGATTAATGTCTAAGTCCATAGCTATAATTGGTAAGACTTGACCCGACCCGGCATGGTCCATTTGGGTTGCATACCATCATGCACTTGGATAGACTATAATGAGAGAAATAAGACACTTATGGTTATTAATATATTATAAGTTCTAGTATATTAATAATAAGAATAATAAGATTATTTAATTAGTATTGATCAAGAATTAATCTAGGATTAATTAAGTGATCAAAAGAAGACTAATTAAATTTATGGGTTGATTGTGTAAATCATCCATACTTGTATAGTGGGCTAATGCTCCATGGATAATCAAGTTGGGCTAAAACCCATAGGATGGTCCATGGATGCTCCATGGTGTATTTGTACCCATGGATCCAAGGAAATGGAAAGCCATGACAATTAAGAGTTTCCCCTAATTGTAACACTGTATAAAGATATTATTCTTGGCAAAATCGGACACTAGTATTATTCTAGAGAGGGCTAGCTGATTTCATGAAGTGTAGAATTCTCTCAAGCTATTCTAAGTGTTTTGATGATTGTGATTCCATTTGAGGTGTCACACTTGGGGCACTAGGCACTCAAGCTTCATGAAGACTTCCTACATCAAGAGGTATGTATTCTATCTTGTTACACTCATTGTTTTGTATGCTAGATTAGGATAATACCTTGGAAGTTCTTATTTGCATGTATAATAGAGAAAACATAGATCCAAGGTATTTAGGGTTGCATGTACACTTAGGAGTGTTAAAATGCTCAAAACCCAACAGTTGTATCAGAGCCTAGGGTTGCTTTCTCTTATACTTGATGCAAATTGCTGAAAAATGCTGAAAAACTCGATTTTCTGGCTTTCTGGGCACTGTACTCGCCGAGTCCACTGATGAACTCGCCGAGTACATGAGTAAAATCATCCTACTCGCCGAGTAGGTTGATGCCACTCGCCGAGTAGGAGCCCCAGACAGCATATATTCGAGGTTTTTGGCTAGAAATGGACTAGGAACATTACCCTACAATGTTACCCTTCTTGACTCCATGGTCAATTAGTCTTTGCGCCAGGCGCTTTGCACTGTTGAATGTGATTGGGTTGGATGCCAAGACGTGTCCTTGAATTTGAGCTGACAGCCCCCAAATGTACCTTTCCACTTTCTTCGACTCAGGGTTGACCATTCCTGGGCATAGGGCTGACAGATCGCTAAACCGGACCGTGTAGGCGGCCAGGTCGGAACCAGCCATCTTCAAGTTCCATAACTCCTATTCCAGCTTTTGAATCTCGCCCCTTAGGCAGTACTCTTCTAGTAGTAGGACATTCAAGTCCTCCTAAGTCATAGCATTTGCAACTGTAAGAGTTACAGACTTCACATGGCCCTTCCAACATGTGAGGGCTCGGTCGAGGAATGTACAAGCAGCAAATTTGACTTTGCTGTTTTCTCAGTAGGAATAGATTTCAAAGACCGTCTCGGTCTTCTCAAACGATTGCATCAGTGCAATGTCTCCTCCTGTACCATTAAACAACTTTGGTTTGGCGTTTGAGAACTCTTTGTAGGAAGATTCCCTGACAGAACCAGTTCCGTGGTTTTGATGATTGGTGCTACTCCCAGCCCCTCCATTGCCGTTGGAGTTAATTTGAGATAGGGCTGCTGCTACTGCTGCGGTGATAGCAGCTTGCACCATGGCGGGATCATAAGTTGGAGGTGGTGGTGGCGGTGTTGGAGTTGCGTTTCTACGTGTTGATCTACATGGAGGCATTGTTCTGGTAAAGAAATAACGATGAAGACTATAAGTTTTTTAATGATTGAATGTCATGTATCAGAGGGTTAGTTATATCAGCAATTTGGTTTGACCTTAGTCAATGATTTTGGAAGTTGATATAATAATTTAGATAATCTTGTGAATTACGAGAGGTATGCCAATGAGTTTAGAAATAATTCATATATATTAAACACGTGGAACGTTACATTTTTGTAGTTAGGAAAATTTGACCTATCTAAAGGTCTCTGATTACAAGGTTAGGGAAAATAAAAACTTTATTCGAGGTCCTATGCTATAACAAAATTTTGGAAGCCGGGAAAGTCCTACTTGCGACGTGTGTTACACTTGGAGCTAGACTCCGTGTCCGATTGTTTGGCTCGCACTAAACATCTTTCAAAGATCGCTTGTTGTTCCTTCATCTATCTTATTTCTGCAAGTGCGACCTCCATTTGGCTTTGAAGTGCCCCTGTGTGGAGTTGGGTATTCTCGTGTAGTTCGTGCAGGCGACGAATGTCAGCGGCATTACCCTAAACAACATCATCGATCTCACGTACTCGGACCGCTTAAACTCCCGATTGGTATGTTTGGTTGGCTATCTTACCCACAATCACGGGAAGTGCTCGATCGGCTGAACTTCCACCACGGACATCATAGAAGTCCCGACACATGCCAAAAGGAGGGCGTAGTCCCTGTTGTTGGCTCCAATGGTGGATATGGCTCCCCCAAATGAGAGTGAGTCCTTGATAGCCCATTCTAATTGCGGGAGGTCAGGGAGCTGGTGGGTTGATTACCTCCGATTCTGAGTTTGTTCCATCAGCATCTTCCTCCTCCTCCATGGGTTCTTCTTCCTCTTCGACCTCTTCCGGGTCTTCTTCGGGATCTTCTTCCAACCATCCACCGTTACCTTGGTTCAGGTAGTAGGGATCTCCTGGGATGTGGAATCCGGCCATTATGTCTGTACGAGAATAGAGGTGTGAAAATTGTCCAAAAGCTAATGCATACAAGTTAGGGCTTTTATACTATTGCATAGAATATTCCTATAGTATTATAAATATATTTGTTTTGTTCTAAAAGTTGTGTTTTTGGTAAGTTTTAGACTTGTTGTCCACTGTAGGTACTCCTTGGCACACGTTAGTCGGCTCTCGGGCAAATATTGTTGATCAGGCTATATCCATCCGAGTTCCGATTACATGTTCCAAGGCATATCTGCACTGTAGAACTTGTCTATAATACTTCTCTTACATCGTTATTTTATGATACCGACTCTAGTGTGAAATTAATGCATGTATACTATAATAAAAGAAAATATTTTAAAAAGTGTGACTCTTAATCAGAGTGTTTTTTCCCAGTTGTGTTTATAGTTGTATATCAAAAATTGGTTTTGATATACTTAGCTCACTATAAACAAAGCTCTGATACCAATCTGTCACACCCCGAAACCTGAACGGCGGAAATGTTCGGGGGCGGATGACGACATGTTCGGTACCACAACAATTGTATAGTAAAGAAAGTACACACCACCATATTACATTAGTAGAAAAGTTTACATGATTGTATCCATACATGTTCAAAAGTTGATTACACAAATCATGATTCAAAAATATGCAAGCAACGTCATCGCGTTAAGCTTCAAAAGAATGCTCGCAACCTGCCTTAGTGATTCCCTGAGAACACAAGTCATTTCAAAGAAAAAGCATCAACAATTAAGTTGGTGAGTTCATAAGTAGTGGTTTGAATAAATGTATGCAATTCGAAAGTGCGTGTATGTATTTTCAGAAAATCCCATATTTTCTTAAGTGTATAAATGCAGTCTTTAAATGTTCAAGACCGTAGGCTGTAAGCACTATACCATGCTCAAAATGCTTTTGTATAGTCTTAATTTAGAAGTAAAACTAAGTGAAGCTCGTTTGAGATACGTCCCGTAAAGAAATAATAGTGTATTAATTGTATATTTGGTGAGTTCTCATAACCATACTATCATACTTTCCTGCATGCGACGGTCTTCAGGCGTCGAAACGTTATGACACTTGTCACCCCGTGGACTGTAGCTAACAGTCAGGGTGTGGGATCATTAATCCCGTATAGATCTATACACACCTGCCACGCTCTCCGGACGGGAGATTCAGGTTATAAGACAGGACTTACTGTAATACCCCCATTGGGTATAATGAAGATGTTGTCTCACGAATTCTCAATTATGTATCATATGTGTATGTTTGTTTTTGCAAAGTATTGTTTTACAAAGTATTGTCAAAACCATGGTAGTAATGTATATATATTCCCGTGAATATAAATGTTATAGTTGAAATGCTTACTGTTGGTATGAAATCCTATGCGTATTTATAAGTAAAACACATTTTGTATCCCAAAGTGGGTAAAGTAATGTAAGATGTTTATAAGTTAACTAAACCATTTGATAGTTGTAAGAACATCATGCAATGTATACTTAAAAGTTCAATGTTTTCATGTGAGTAAGGTTACTTTTTTACTTGTATTCTCCCCCGTATAGTGATAAAATCATTTTAAAAGCATTTAAAAATGGTAGAAAAGGGGTTACGAACTCACTTGTTTGATTGAAGAGAGTGAGATGAAAATCAAGCAGAACTTCGGCTTATGAAAGTCAATTTTCTCGGGATTATTGGGAATCTCAGGAACACAAAACCTTCCTTCGGAACTTGAACGCGAAAACCGGGGCTTCAGGAGGTTCTCGGGAGCTTAACCGCAGAGTTTAGTAACGAGAAAGGGAAGAATGGGACACCTAAACCCGACACCCCAAGAGTTGTATTTATAGGGGGGATTTTTGGGTGCCACGTCGTGGCAGAGGGTGTGCCATGTCGTCGTGAGCCTTCTTATCCTCTTCGGTTGATTGGACGCTCTTAGTCACTTGCCGGGTCGCGACCAACTGTGCCACGTCATGGCAGACCTGACAGCCTCGAATTTTGGGTCTCGAACTTCTAAAATACGTAACTTTCGCGTACCAGCTTCATTTTCGATGTTATTTATATGCATGCGTAGGTGAAAATATACTCTACAACTCTTGTTTAGACTCAGTCGGCTCATTTTGAATTTATTTTTAACGGGCCGGGACACGAAAAGTCCGTTAAAAATCCATAACTTCTTCATCCGATGTCCGTTTTCTTCAGACTTTTTACCGTTATGCTAATATTGTCGAGACCTTAGATTCTCATTTAGGTTATTTCGGCCAAAAGTCTCTCGATCTCTATTTCGGGTTCTTTTTAGCTATCTATTGCTAGGTCAGAAACTTCGAAAACTCATAACTTCCTCATACGAATTCAGATTTGGGCGTTCTTTTTATGTTTGTTCACGGTTTAATGATATCTACAACTTTTATTTAGATACTTAAGGCTAAATACTATTGTATCGAATCTTCGCGTTTTTATGTCTATCGGTATTGCCGGTTTTGTCGGGAATCTTAGAATGGTCATAACTTCTTCGTTATAACTCGGATTTTAGTGTTCTTTATATCGCTGGAAACTACAACACGTTATCTATCACTTGGTATTCTCAAAATGAGCTTTTTGAATACTTTATTTTTGACGCTACTTTTATTAATTTACGCAAAATTACAAAAGGAGTTGACTTTAGTCAAATATATTGATTCGAAATATCGGGCTGTTACAGATCTTGACTAGTCTCTAGTGTTGCTGATCACCCACAGGGGGTGTTGCTTGCCCATTGAGACTTTGGGCAGTCTCTAGGGTTGCAGATAACCCATGGGGCGTGCTGTTTGCCCGCTGCTACTTTGGGTAGTCTTTAAGGTTGTTGATAACCTATAGTTGTTTATTTGTGATGTGCTATCTGTGGTATTTTTGGGAACTCACTATGCTTTATATGTTTTTAGGTTTTTCTT